>NC_090437.1:856325905-856631600 GCF_031143425.1 Pleurodeles waltl
CAGAAGAGCACCGCTGAACAGGGCCCCGCCGTGCAGAAGAGCACCGCTGAACAGGGCCCCGCTGTGAAGATATGCACCGCTGAACAGGGCCCCGCCGTGCAGAAGAGCACCGCTGAACAGGGCCCCGCCGTCTCAAGCACCGCTCCGCTGGGCCCTTCCTGTCAAGCACCGCTCCGCTGGGCCCCGCCGTCTCAAGCACCGCTCCGCTGGGCCCTTCCTGTCAAGCACCGCTCCGCTGGGCACCGCCGTCTCAAGCACCGCTCCGCTGGGCCCTTCCTGTCAAGCACCGCTCCGCTGGGCACCGCCGTCTCAGGCACCGCTCCGCTGGGCCCTTCCTGTCAAGCACCGCTCCGCTGGGCCCCGCCGTCTCAGGCATCGCTCCGCTGGGCCCTTCCTGTCAAGCACCGCTCCGCTGGGCCCCGCCGTCTCAAGCACCGCTCCGCTGGGCCCTTCCTGTCAAGCACCGCTCCGCTGGGGCCCGCCGTCTCAAGCACCGCTCTGCTGGGCCCTTCCTGTCAAGCACCGCTCCGCTGGGCCCCGCCGTCTCAAGCACCGCTCCGCTGGGCCCTTCCTGTCAAGCACCTCTCCGCTGGACACCGCCGTCTCAGGCACCACTCCGCTGGGCCCTTCCTGTCAAGCACCGCTCCGCTGGGCACCGCCGTCTCAAGCACCGCTCCGCTGGGCCCTTCCTGTCAAGCACTGTTAACGGTTCACTGTGCCCACCATGCCTCCTCCTTGACCTGTGGAGACTGTAATCCACCTGATGGACTGTGGCTTTGCACTCCCCAGGATGGCACGGTGGGCAAGCCACCCACTGTAGAGACTTGAGAGACTGTGGCTTTGCACTCCCCAGGATGGCACGGTGGGCAAGCCACCCACTGTAGAGACTTGAGAGACTGTGGCTTTGCACTCCCCAGGATAGCACAGTGGGCAAGCCACCCACTGTAGAGACTTGAGAGACTGTGGCTTTGCACTCCCCAGGATGGCACAGTGGGCAACCCACCCACTGTAGAGACTTGAGAGACTGTGGCTTTGCACTCCCCAGGATGGCACGGTGGGCAACCCACCCACTGTAGAGACTTGAGAGACTGTGGCTTTGCACTCCCCAGGATGGCACAGTGGGCAACCCACCCACTGTAGAGACTTTAGAGACTGTGGCTTTGCACTCCCCAGGATGGCACAGTAGGCATGGTGGCCCCTTCGTGGATCTGGCGTCGTGGACTCATGTGGCTGTGGTACCACCCCCTTCCCTTCCCCCTGAGGTGCCTGTAGTTTTGTCATCAGATGCCCCTGCAGTGTTCTCTCCAAAGGACTCAGGTCTCCTGTGTGAGCTTTGCCCTTGTGTTGTTACACTTTGGCCCACGGACACTTCGATTTTCTTTTGATGTGCAGGACTCATTGCCTCTGTTATCCATTGCACTGTATATGTAATTATTTTGGTATTGTTTTTTGCCTAGTTGACCAATACTTTTCAAAGCCTTTATTGTACATAAATATTTTGGTAATTTTAATGATGTCTTTGCATTTTTCCGGGGGGTTTGGGTGGTATCACTGTGACTTGTTGCTCTGCATTGGTGTGTACATAGTTTGGGGGGGTGGGGCTCGCATATGTGTGTGCGCGTTACCTTTCCTCCTTCCCCCTCCCGTGTGTCGTAGGTGCAGTACTTACCGTTGTCGTCTGCGCCGGAGTTCGTACTCGTGGTAGATGAGCAGGTAGACGAGAGCAGGTAGGATGTTTAATTCGGGTTCCATGCTGTCCTCCTTCCTCGTGGAGTGCGTAGAGGTGAGCGTTTTCCCGTTCGTGGTCTGTTTCCGCCGTGTTTTTATCGGCGGTGCTCCCGCCCCAGAAAAGGTGGCGGATTGGTGAGTTATGATAGTGTGGGCGGTACATTGTCTGCCGCCTGTCTGTTGGCGGTGACCGCCGCGCTGTTTGTCTGTCCCGCCGTGGCGGTCGGAGTGTTAAGTTGGCGGGCTGTGTTGGCGGTTCCCGCCAGGGTCAGAATTCCATTTTTTTGACCGCCAGCCTGTTGGCGGGTTGGCCGCCGCTTTATCACCGACCGCCAGGGTTAGAATCACCCCCTTAGTTGTCGTTGTGCAGATAACTGCCCTTCACATCTAGAGGTTGAAGCAGATATAATAGCACCGCTTCCCCCATTGAGTACCCATTGGGTTGACTACCCAAGAATCTTCTTAGGACAAATGTGATAATTAACAGCTGCTTGCACAACATTAACCTGACACAATTTAGCATTTAAGGACCAGAAATTCCCCTACTAAATTATCCATTATTTGCAGTCACTGTGGAACAAAAAGCCCAGACAAAGCTGAGTGAATTTTAATAGAATGGGAATTTTATATTGAGATGGCACCTTTCTGTCTTTAGAATAGTAGATCAGACGGTGCTTTATTTCTCTCAAAAGAACACTAAGAATTATGGAATTTTGTGAAGTGAAAAGGAAAATGACAGTCAGGAAATATTTCATCCCAGCATTTCAAATGTCAAAACACATAAAATGATGCTGAGCTCTTTGCTGTGGAATCCTGTCTCCAAGAGTTGACAACTTAACTGTCATCTGTAGGGCATGATGGGAAACTGTAGGACGGTACCTTCAATTTTGGCTTTTTAAGCCTGTGTTTAAGGCAGTTGTGAGAAATTGGTTTGTTGGTCTACTGGAGTATGAGCCATGGTCAAGCAATAGTCATGAACCCTTGAAGGGTGAAACACAAAAAGTCATTAAATTAATCTAAGTCTAACCCTGGGTAACTTGGCACAAAACACGGTCAGGCTTGAAGTGAAGATAATAGGAAAATTATTAATGCAACACACAAACACCAATAAAGTGAAAACACAACACAAGACAAATCTTTTAGCAATTTAGAGAAGTAAAGTAAACTTTAATCAATTATTTGATATCCAAATGACAAAAATCTAAAAAAGTAGTACCAGAGTTATGTATCCTTAAGGTTTGTAATAAAAACATGTGCCTAAAAGATCAAAGTGCCAACTATGGACATCTGTTCACAAGACCAGGTCAAAGCCCAAAAATATGGCCAATATTGGTTTGTATACATGGAGTGTGTTGAACCCAGTCAGCGCTTACCTTCGGACTTAGATGCAATTGTGAGAAAAATATTCTAATAAGGTAAAATTCTGTGGGGCAATGCTGCAGGATGTGTCCGAGCAGAAAGCATCATCATAGGATAGTTGGGTTGAAGCCTTGGTGAAGATTTCTACGTTTGGACTTAGGGTCTGATTTAGATCTTTTTCCCGAATCGGTCCGCCCATTGATTTACAGTTGGATTTCCTGTCCCCTGCCTTTGCGGTATGCTCCCTCTAGTTAGATATTCTCGGTTCCATGGACAAAATACTGATAATGAGCTACCATCACCGACAGGATATTTCACCCGCATTGATGACGCCATAGTTAAAAGTGGATGGCATCGCAGCTCTAGCCACTTTTACCGCCAAGCCTATCACAATGTACCTTCCCGCCGGTGTAACTGTGATTGCTAAACTGCCTTATCGGAGTTGGCAGATTGGGAGAGATATAAGCATGAAAAGTACCTTTTTTCTACTTTTCCCATTTCATGCCACCATGAAACTGATCATACAAGTCCTGCCTTTGCTATTGCTACTGAACCAAAATGATAATCAACCCCGTCCTCGCTGGAACTGAAGGTAAGTCACTGTTTTACCTGCTACTATCAGAATTGTCTGTGTACATTAGCACTGGACTTGTGCATTTTTGAAAAAATACTTGCAAGCAATAGTACAATGATGAGCATTGCATATGTGTGTGATGTAGTAGTTACAAAAACTTAAAATAAATACCTCAACATATCATTAGCACTCACCAATCTGGTACCAACTGCCTGCTTGCCAATGGACACCTACACAAAAAGTCACAACAATCCCTAAATGGGAATGTGTCCATACAGGTGTGTGTAATCATTTATCACAACAACAGTACACATCATTGTAAATACATAAAGCCAATATAATGTAGTATTGCACTACACAATGAAACAAGTGGTTTACACAGCAATTACATCCAATGTAACCGCTTAACTTCAAACACGTCAGAGATGTAAAAGGGTCACATGTCCCCTTGGTCCAATATCTGTTAACCAGAAGATGCCATTAAACTCTAAAGTGTCACATTCCCTATATAATGCATATTTGTATATCATCAACACATTGTCGTGTAGCGATTTTTTGTAGCATTTGCGCGTTTGCTTCCGGCGGTAGGCCTTTGTGCACTTGCACTTTGCCCTTGTTGCATTTTATTTGTTTGCTTAAAGCATTGGGCCTCTGTGCACTTTGCTCTAGAAGCATTTTATTCAGCCTCGTACTGTTATTTTTCAAATAGCCAGTTCCGCGGTCCTGTTTTATTTTCTTATATCACACTGTTTAGCCTACTTCAGCACTGGAGTTCAAATAATACATTCTTGCTCACTCTGTGCTTCAGTCAAGGATACAGTCTGGTACATTGCCGATAGACGTGGTAGGAGTTTAGTCTTTGGTTTGTAGACAATACACATTCTTACGTAGGGACGTTTTGTTAGCACATCGAAATGTTAGTTATAAAAACACTTCCTAGTCCTAATACACGTAAGAGAGAGATTCCGACCAGGGAACCACAACTAGACGCTGACTGCCCTGTTGCAGATGCTGACCCAGATCACAGGCCTTTGCTCAGGTATGAGGGTTGATGTCTTCCCAGGGAATCTGAAAGGCAAGCTTAGAGCTTAACATGCTGTGCTCGAAATAGAACTTACTTAGAGAGAACGTAATCTATTAACACTATGATAGCGTTATTGTTATGTTTCACTCTCCCCGTGACTATTTCAATCCTACTGTGTTGTATGGTTCTGGTTATTGCGGCTCACGCCTTATTTTCTAAAATGCAGTTGTTTTATTAAATCAATCTATAAAACTTACACTGCCTTCGTCATTTGTATATGAGATCATACTGTATATGAGAGAGCTGGTTGGGATCTGAGCGACCACGACTTCCCTGAGAAGTTCTAAAGATGTCATGCACTCTGCTGCCTAATCATCCCTTCCCCTTGGGAGAGATGAGGCACTGCTAGTTAGCCGGAGCAAAACCGGATTGACGGTGACAGGGGTCCTTCTTAGTGGGTCAGACTTAGGGGGTCATTCTGACCCCGGCGGGCGGCGGGAGCCGCCGAATGACCGTACCGCGGTCAAAAGACCGTGGCAGCCATTCTGGCTTTCCCGCTGGGCCGGTGGGCGACCGCCAGAAGGCCGCCCGCCGGCCCAGCGGGAAACCCCCCTCAACAATGAAGCCGGCTCCGAATGGAGCCGGCGGAGTTGTAGGGGTGCGATGGGTGCAGTGGCACCCATCGCGATTTTCAGTGTCTGCAAAGCAGACACTGAAAATCATTATGGGGCCCTGTTAGGGGGCCCCTGCACTGCCCGTGCCAGTGGCATGGGCAGTGCAGGGGCCCCCAGGGGCCCCACGACACCCGTTACCGCCATCCTGTTCCTGGCGGTGAAAACCGCCAGGAACAGGATGGCGGGAAGGGGGTCGGAATCCCCATGGCGGCGCTGCAAGCAGCGCCGCCATGGAGGATTCCCTGGGCCAGGGGTAAACCGGCGGGAAACCGCCGGTTGCCCTTTTCTGACCGCAGCTTTACCGCCGCGGTCAGAATGGCCCAGGAAGCACCGCCAGCCTGTTGGCGGTGCTTCCGCGGTCCCCGGCCCTGGCAGTCATGGACCGCCAGGGTCGGAATGACCCCCTTAGTCTCCCACACCAGGAACGACTCTGCTACCTAGAAATCCAGTAGTCTCTTTTAGGATAATGAGAGCCAATTGGACAACATCATGTTGAAATGAACACACATGCATTCTCAAGTCACAAAAATAGAAAGATTTATAATTTTGGTGAAACTATCCAGTAACTGGTCCATCACAAATGTGCAACACTAATGTATGCACCGTATAAACATGCCATAAATAATGCCTGTGCACGTCACTGTCAGAAATGAGAATGAATGCATGTCACACACATTAGCATAGATACTATTATCAGCAAACAATTACTAATAATATAATAATAATAATATAAAATTAATGCCAGGACAAAGGTATTAAAAAAATCAATTTTAATATGACAAGGAGATACTTCTGTCAGGTTATATATTTGTTTTACAAACAACCAATGTCCGAACAGTCCACAGGCAACTATGCCCCTGGATGGCATTCAGGAGTGCAGTCTGGCCTACATAGATCTTCAGCAAGAGGTCAATAGCCTCGCCACTCAGCACATCCCGGGGGACTGGGGCAGGAGAGAGGTGCCTGCAGCAAAGGAGATGCCATCCTTTTAATCAGGGTGAGTTTAGCCACCAGGACAGAGCAAGAGGGAGGGTGGAGATATGAATGTAGGTGGTGACAAAGATGCAAATAGTAATGTTGCTGTATAGTCCGCCACTACTAGAGACAGGTCTTCTCTGCAGTCCTCCAAAGATGATGATGAACTTGTGGCCTCTGTCCCAGTCCCCTCACCTTCCATGCCACTGGGTGCCTCGATGTTGGTGGTCTCAGAGCCTGACCACAGTAGCCAACAGCTTCCCCACGAGTGTGGCAATATTTCCTTCGCCTGTCCCTGATAATGCTGAAATGACAGATACAATATTTGAGCGTATGTGTGTAAATAGAATTGAACTTGAACTGTGATAACAAAACATTTGCCAGTCTACATATTTCACCAGCTACAAGGCTCTCAAATGTGACTGCTTTATCATTAGTATCTCATGCTTGTGGGGAACGTTTTCAGAAACCATTTGGTCCCAGTTTTGTAATTCCCCATACAAGCTCCTATATCATGTATGACCATGTCTCCTCTCCGTTTTAATTTATCTGCATGGACTGTTTTATACGTCTGATCACTAGGGCTTTGTTGTTTAGAATAGTGAACTTCTGTCCCCAAAAATTACATAAACCAGAAATAAATTTGTACAGTGTATTTACAAAGTCAAATAATCTGCATCATTTACATTAATGAAAAGTAAAATATGAATCAATGTGTGTCTACAAATACTACAATGTTGTACCAATATGCCTATAAACTGAAAGCCTGTTTCCTTTGTCTGACCATTTCACAATGGTAACACTTCAAGTAAATAAAGTATGTGTAAAATGTACAAAATATTATATGGAGTCCGTACTGAAGTAGCTAAGCAATTTATCACATACTATGTACTACTTATGCTGTTGAAGATTTTAAAAAAAATATTTTTGTAGTAGATTGACAAATGGCTTTGACAACAGGAGTAAGTATATAGGCCTTTATACATTTATAATCCACTTCAATACAGAGCAAAAGCATTTTCACATGTACATAAAAGTCATATTTGGGGCCTGATATTGGCTTCTCAACATGGGATACTCCAACATATATGTGATATAAACTTCCATCTGCAAAAATACCTTTAAGAATCACATTACTCACCAGCATGAATTTCTCGTATGGACATAACTAAGGACACCAAACTGCTCTTTGGGATACATGTAACTCTGTCACCAATGTGGACACATTCCAGTTTGTTTTAATGAATACATTTTGCCTACTGACTTCATGTTGTCTGAAACAGACTGGCTTACATGCACATTTGTGAAGGAGTACGGCTTCATGCTACAGTCAACATGAACTGACTTTAATCTTGCTGTGAAAACATATTTTCAACATGTTTTGACAAAGAATGATGCCATTGTATTCATATGTTCAGTCCTTTTGGAACAGATGCTTATTATCATTAGGTCATTGCATCAACTTAATGACGTAAAGTCCAAAGCTATAACTGTATCATAGGGCTTAGTATGCCATGTCACCTGTAATAGGGCCTACATTACCTACTCACATTTGTGATGTGCATCACACTTGATCCAATCCTGAAATGGGGCATGTTTAGTAGAATTGTCCCTCATAACAGAACAAATGCAGGTACCTCTTTTTTCCTATGCAACCTTTAGCATAAATCAATAAACCAAGCACATCATCAGACACCATCTGAAATAGGTACACCTCCAGAAATCCGTGTGTGTGTTGGATGTGTGTTGACCTTCATGTTGATGCCATAAAACATTGCTTTAAATAAAAAAAAATAACTAACCAGAATAGCTATAAACAAAACCTCACCCCCTTGATGCTGCTGTTGGGCTATCAACTGTCCATCAAGCACCAGGTAGGCCACCACAAGGATGCAGGCCATTAGTTGGGTCAGGGTGTGGCACAGGCGCTTGCCTGGTTGGGAGGACTGGCCGAGCTAGACTTCAATTGTCTTGCGGGTCTGGAGTTGTAGGTGTAGGAAGTTGGCTCTGTATGTGCTATTTCAAAGTAAGGAATAGCATGCACAGAGTCCAAGGGTTCCCCTTATAGGTAAAATAGTGGTAAAAAGAGATAATACTAATGCTCTATTTTGTGGTAGTGTGGTCGAGCAGTAGGCTTATCCAAGGAGTAGTGTTAAGCATTTGTTGTACATACACATAGACAATAAATGAGGTACACACACTCAGAGACAAATCCAGCCAATAGGTTTTGTTATAGAAAAATATCTTTTCTTAGTTTATTTTAAGAACCACCGGTTCAAATTTTACATGTAATAGCTCTTTTGAAAGGTATTGCAGGTAAGTAGTCTAGGAACTTTGAATCATTACTTTAGCATGTATACTTTTTACATAAAACACAATAAGCTGTTTTAAAAGTGGACACAGTGCAATTTTCACACTTCCTGGGGGAGGTAAGTTATTGTTAGTTTCAACAGGTAAGTAAGGCACTTACAGGGTTCAGTTCTGGGTCCAAGGTAGCCCACCGTGGGGGGTTCAGAGCAACCCCAAAGTTATCACACCAGCAGCTCAGGGCCGGTCAGGTGCAAAGGTCAAAGAGGTGCCCAAAACACATAGGCTATAATGGAGAGAAGGGGGTGCCCCGGTTCCAGTCTGCCAGCAGGTAAGTACCTGCGTCTTCGGAGGGCAGACCAGGGGGGTTTTGTAGGGCACCGGGGGGGACACAAAGTAGCACAGAAAGTACACCCTCAGCAGCGCGGGGGCGGCCGGGTGCAGTGTGCAAACACGCGTCGGGTTTCCTTCAGTTTTCAATGGGAGACCAAGGGGTCTCTTCAGCGATGCAGGCAGGCAAGGGGGGGGCTCCTCGGGGTAGCCCCCACCTGGGCAAGGGAGAGGGCCTCCTGGGGGTCACTCCTGCACAGAAGTTCTGTTTCTTTAGGGGCTGGGGGTGCAGGGTCTTTTCCAGCCGTGGGGAAATGGAGTTCAGACAGTCGCGGTCAGGGGGAGCCTGGGGATTCCCTCTGCAGGCGTCGCTGTGGGGGCTCAGGGGGGACAACTTTGGTTACTCACAGTCGTAGAGTCGCCGCAGGGTCCTCCCTGAGTTGGTTGTTCTCCACCAGTCGAGTCGGGGTCGCCGGGTGCAGTGTTGCAAGTCTCACGCTTCTTGCGGGGAGTTGCAGGGGTCTTTAAATCTGCTCCTTGTAACAAAGTTGCAGTTCTTTTGGAGCAGTGCCGCTGTCCTCGGGAGTTTCTTGTCTTTTTCGAAGCAGGGCAGTCCTCAGAGGATTCAGAGGTCGCTGGTCCCTTGGAAAGTGTCGCTGGAGCAGGGTTCTTTGGAAGGCAGGAGACAGGCCGGTAAGTCTGGGGCCAAGGCAGTTGGTGTCTTCCGGTCTTCCTCTGCAGGGGTCTTTCAGCTCAGCAGTCCTTCTTCTTGTAGTTGCAGGAATCTAATTTCTAGGTTCAGGGAGAGCCCTTAAATACTAAATTTAAGGGCGTGTTTAGGTCTGGGGGGTTAGTAGCCAATGGCTACTAGCCCTGAGGGTGAGTACACCCTCTTTGTGCCTCCTCCCAAGGGGAGGGGGCCACATCCCTAATCCTATTGGGGGAATCCTCCATCTGCAAGATGGAGGATTTCTAAAAGTTAGAGTCACCTCAGCTCAGGACACCTTAGGGGCTGTCCTGACTGGCCAGTGACTCCTCCTTGTTATTCTCATTATTTTCTCCGGCTTTGCCGCCAAAAGTGGGGGCCGGGGCCGGAGGGGGCGGGCAACTCCACTAGCTGGAGTGTCCTGCGGTGCTGTGACAAAGGGGTGAGCCTTTGAGGCTCACCGCCAGGTGTTACAGCTCCTGCCTGGGGGAGGTGTTAGCATCTCCACCCAGTGCAGGCTTTGTTACTGGCCTCAGAGTGACAAAGGCACTCTCACCATGGGGCCAGCAACATGTCTCTAGTGTGGCAGGCTGCTGGGACCAGTCAGCCTACACAGATAGTCGGTTAAGTTTCAGGGGGCACCTCTAAGGTGCCCTCTGTGGTGTATTTTACAATAAAATGTACACTGACATCAGTGTGCATTTATTGTGCTGAGAAGTTTGATACCAAACTTCCCAGTTTTCAGTGTAGCCATTATGGTGCTGTGGAGTTCGTGTAAAACAGACTCCCAGACCATATACTCTTATGGCTACCCTGCACTTACAATGTCTAAGGTTTTGCTTAGACACTGTAGGGGTACAGTGCTCATGCACTGGTACCCTCACCTATGGCATAGTGCACCCTGCCTTAGGGCTGTAAGGCCTGCTAGAGGGGTGTCTTACCTATACTGCATAGGCAGTGAGAGGCTGGCATGGCACCCTGAGGGGAGTGCCATGTCGACTTACTCATTTTGTTCTCACTAGCACACACAAGCTAGTAAGCAGTGTGTCTGTGCTGAGTGAGGGGTCTCCAGGGTGGCATAACACATGCTGCAGCCCTTAGAGACCTTCCCTGGCATCAGGGCCCTTGGTACCAGAGGTACCAGTTACAAGGGACTTATCTGGATGCCAGGGTGTGCCAATTGTGGAATCAATGGTACATTTTAGGTGAAAGAACACTGGTGCTGGGGCCTGGTTAGCAGGGTCCCAGCACACTTCTCAGTCAAGTCAGCATCAGTATCAGGCAAAAAGTGGGGGGTAACTGCAACAGGGAGCCATTTCTTTACACAAGCCCCCCCAGCCCACAGGCCAGGAGACTCAGCCAAAGCTGGGAGAGTCTTCCTAGTCTGGGAGGCGAGGAAGAGTAGAGGAAATAGGCTGGTTTGTTGCAGGGCCTACTCTGCCTTGCATCCTCCTGCTCAGGTCATTCCCTCTGGGGAACTGACCCACTTCCACAGTGATAGGACCTAGTCTGAATTGCCTCTTGTCTGTGTCTTTAATGTCTCCACCCATTCTCTCTATTTTGGGGTTAGAGGTATCCACCTCTGCTAGTCTTATTTTAGCCAGGGTCACCCCTAGCTTACCCAAAGAGGTTACCCAGAGCTGGAGTAACCCCACCATGACCAACAGGGTCAGGGGGCCTAACTTGCTATGTGGCATGGGGTCAGACCACCATGCCAAGGATAGTGCAGCCATAAAGGCTAACACCCAGCAGAGGCCACTGACAGCTGTCAGTGCCCAGAACCACACCTTTAGCTCTTCACCTACAAGGGAAGGGGCTAAGTTACAGGCTTCTTTGAGTTCAGGGTGCCTGTCTGCTGTATTAGAGTGAGGGGTTACCACATCTTGTAGTAAACACCCTTCTTCCACTCTTTCTTCCGTTAGCTGAGGAGCCATCCACTCATGCTTAACAGTTGCCTGACTAGCCAGGACTTCTTGTAGGTCAGGTTGGACTTTACCAGTGCCACTTTTGGAGTTCTCCCCTACTGGAGCAGAATCTCCTTGGCTTGCTGGAACCTTGGCTAAAGGTTGTCCACCCTTCCTGCACTGTTTTTTTTTCTTTTTCTTCTGGGGCCTACTTGCATTTACTGCAGAGGCAGGAACTCCAGAATATTTGGGAGAGGACTGGCACTGGACCAGTTCCTCTCTTGGGCTCTGACTAACCTCTGGGTAGTCATTTCCAAGGAGACAATCAAGGGGGAGGTCTGTACTGACTACCACCCTTCTCCAGCTAACAGTCCCACCCACTTCTATGGGCACAAAAGCCACAGGCCTATCAGTGACCCTGTCTGGGCTAACTTTTACTCTGGCCATCTCACCTGGGATGTACTGGTTTGAGAACACCAGCCTGTCATGCACAATAGTGTGACTGGCACAAGTGTCTCTCAGGGCAGTGGCTGGGATTCCATTCATCTGTAGGTGGTGGAAGTGTCTACTTCCCTCTGGAATCTCCAACTCACCTGTTGGGCCCTTTTTCCAGTTGAAGGCTATGAAGACCTCCTCATCTGAGGAGTCATCCCCAATGGCTACACTGGTTACCCCTGGGATTTTGCTAGGGGGTTTGTTTTTGGGACAAGAAGTGTCCTTGGTGTGGTGCCCTGTCTGTTTACAGTTATGGCACCATGCCTTAGTGGCATCCCAGCTCTTACCCTGGTACCCACCTTTGTTTTGGGTTGTGTCTCTGGGCCCACCCACCTGGTCTGGTTTTTGGGGGCCTACAGGGGACTCTTTTTCTTTGTTTCTAGTGTCACCCACTTTCTCCTGGGGAGGCTTTGTAACCCCTTTCTTTTGGTCACCCCCAGTGGACGTTTTGGTTACCCTAGTCTTGACCCAGTGGTCTGCCTTCTTTCCCAATTCTTGGGGAGAAATTGGACCTAGGTCTACCAGATACTGATGCAAAAAATGTGTTCTTTCATAAACAAATTATAAAGCCCAACATAGTCATACACTTCATTTCCAGTTACCCAACCATCCAGTGTTTTCACTGAGTAGTCAACATAATCAACCCAGGTCTGGCTCGAGGATTTTTGAGCCCCCCTGAATCTAATTCTATACTCCTCAGTGGAGAATCCAAAGCCCTCAATCAGGGTACCCTTCATGAGGTCATAAGATTCTGCATCTTTTTTAGAGAGTGTGAGGAGTCTATCCCTACACTTTCCTG
This sequence comes from Pleurodeles waltl, assembly GCF_031143425.1. Taxonomy (NCBI): domain Eukaryota; kingdom Metazoa; phylum Chordata; class Amphibia; order Caudata; family Salamandridae; genus Pleurodeles; species Pleurodeles waltl. Next base: position 856,338,781 of record NC_090437.1, read on the forward strand.
TGAACATTTCCCAAAGGAGAGCACCCCAGTGAGATTTGTTCACTTTTCTGGTTTCACAAGCCCTCTCAAAAGCTGTGAACCATTTGGTGATGTCATCACCATCTTCATATTTAGTTACAATCCCTTTGGGGATTTTCAACATGTAAGGAGAATCTCTGACCCTAGTTATGTTGCTGCCACCATTGATGGGTCCTAGGCCCATCTCTTGTCTTTCCCTTTCTATGGCTAGGATCTGTTTTTCCAAAGCCAATCTTTTGGCCATCCTGGCTAACTGGATGTCCTCTTCACCGGAGTTATCCTCAGTGATTTCAGAGAGGCTGGACCCTCCTGTGAGGGAGCCAGCATCTCTGACTATTAATTTTGGAGTCAGGGCTTGAGAAGCCCTGTTCTCCCTAGATAGGACTGGTGGAGGGGATTCTTCCTCCAGTTCACTATCATCCTCCTCTGTGTTATCCACAGAGGGGTTGGCTCTATCATACTCTGCCAACAGCTCCTGGAGCTGTACTTTGGTAGGTCTGGAGCCCATTGTTATTTTTCTTATGTTACAGAGTGACCTTAGCTCTTTCATCTGGAGATGGAGGTAAGGTGTGGTGTCGAGTTCCACCACATTCATCTCTTTACTAGACATTATTCTTCTAAAAGTTTGAATGCTTTTAAGAATCTAAAACTAGTTCTAGAATCTAATTCAAACTTTTACAAACTTGTAAACTCTAAAAGAAATGCTAACAGGGACTAACACAAGGCCCTAGCAGGACTTTAAAGAATTTAGAAAACTTTTCAAATTGCAAAAATCTATTTCTAATGACAATTTGGGAATTTGTCGTGTGATCAGGTATTGGCTGAGTAGTCCAGCAAATGCAAAGTCTTGCACCCCACCGCTGATCCACCAATGTAGGAAGTTGGCTCTGTATGTGCTATTTCAAAGTAAGGAATAGCATGCACAGAGTCCAAGGGTTCCCCTTAGATGTAAAATAGTGGTAAAAAGAGATAATACTAATGCTCTATTTTGTGGTAGTGTGGTCGAGCAGTAGGCTTATCCAAGGAGTAGTGTTAAGCATTTGTTGTACATACACATAGACAATAAATGAGGTACACACACTCAGAGACAAATCCAGCCAATAGGTTTTGTTATAGAAAAATATCTTTTCTTAGTTTATTTTAAGAACCACTGGTTCAAATTTTACATGTAATAGCTCTTTTGAAAGGTATTGCAGGTAAGTACTCTAGGAACTTTGAATCATTACTTTAGCATGTATACTTTTTACATAAAACACAATAAGCTGTTTTAAAAGTGGACACAGTGCAATTTTCACAGTTCCTGGGGGAGGTAAGTTATTGTTAGTTTCAACAGGTAAGTAAGGCACTTACAGGGTTCAGTTCTTGGTCCAAGGTAGCCCACCGTGGGGGGTTCAGAGCAACCCCAAAGTTATCACACCAGCAGCTCAGGGCCGGTCAGGTGCAAAGGTCAAAGAGGTGCCCAAAACACATAGGCTGTAATGGAGAGAAGGGGGTGCCCCGATTCCAGTCTGCCAGCAGGTAAGTACCCGCGTCTTCGGAGGGCAGACCAGGGGGGTTTTGTAGGGCACCGGGGGGGACACAAAGTAGCACAGAAAGTACACCCTCAGCAGCGCGGGGGCGGCCGGGTGCAGTGTGCAAACATGCGTCGGGTTTCCTTCAGTTTTCAATGGGAGACCAAGGGGTCTCTTCAGCGATGCAGGCAGGCAAGGGGGGGGCTCCTCGGGGTAGCCCCCACCTGGGCAAGGGAGAGGGCCTCCTGGGGGTCACTCCTGCACAGAAGTTCTGTTTCTTTAGGGGCTGGGGGCTGCGGGTGCAGGGTCTTTTCCAGGTGTTACAGCTCCTGCCTGGGGGAGGTGTTAGCATCTCCACCCAGTGCAGGCTTTGTTACTGGCCTCAGAGTGACAAAGGCACTCTCCCCATGGGGCCAGCAACATGTCTCTAGTGTGGCAGGCTGCTGGGACCAGTCAGCCTACACAGATAGTCGGTTAAGTTTCAGGGGGCACCTCTAAGGTGCCCTCTGTGGTGTATTTTACAATAAAATGTACACTGGCATTAGTGTGCATTTATTGTGCTGAGAAGTTTGATACCAAACTTCCCAGTTTTCAGTGTAGCCATTATGGTGCTGTGGAGTTCGTGTAAAACAGACTCCCAGACCATATACTTTTATGGCTACCCTGCACTTACAATGTCTAAGGTTTTGCTTAGACACTGTAGGGGTACAGTGCTCATGCACTGGTACCCTCACCTATGGTATAGTGCACCCTGCCTTAGGGCTGTAAGGCCTGCTAGAGGGGTGTCTTACCTATACTGCATAGGCAGTGAGAGGCTGGCATGGCACCCTGAGGGGAGTGCCATGTCGACTTACTCATTTTGTTCTCACTAGCACACACAAGCTGGTAAGCAGTGTGTCTGTGCTGAGTGAGGGGTCTCCAGGCTGGCATAACACATGCTGCAGCCCTTAGAGACCTTCCCTGGCATCAGGGCCCTTGGTACCAGAGGTACCAGTTACAAGGGACTTATCTGGATGCCAGGGTGTGCCAATTGTGGAATCAATGGTACATTTTAGGTGAAAGAACACTGGTGCTGGGGCCTGGTTAGCAGCGTCCCAGCACACTTCTCAGTCAAGTCAGCATCAGTATCAGGCAAAAAGTGGGGGGTAACTGCAACAGGGAGCCATTTCTTTACAGTAGGTCCTTGCACCTCTTCCTGCAATGCAGGCTGCATCGTTTATGGACCCCCAGAGTCTTCACCTTCTTGGCAATGGGCTTCAAGATTTCATACTTTTGATAGGCTTTGACATGCATAGATGAGAAAAAATAAAACCAAAATATGTTGTGAGTGATTTTGTTTGTCTGTAATGCTGTGACACAATTTTGTTGCACATCTCATATGCATTATTTGCACATACCTCACACACAGCTACATTGGCTTAATGCCTAGTGCTAAAAGAGTCAGATACTATGATCTGAACCACAAACAGTGACTATGGGCAGTCTGGAAGGGCTGCCATGTGTGTCGCTGAGTGCATGATTTTTGGTGATGTGTGAACAAATGTGTGCAGTAATGAGCCTGTGTAATTTTGACTTGCAACAGAGGCAATACCTTTCCCCGTATGATGTGTTGAATACATGCAGATGCTCTCCTTTCAAAATATAGGCTGTAGTTTAACTTAAAAGGAAAAACATCAGTCAACTGCATAACTTAAATGTTTCTTCTTACAATTCACATTTCTCCATTTTGAAATGGGCTGTTTGTTTTCACTTATGCTACTGGTACAATGTATACTGGCCACTTGAAGTAAGGGGCCTGCAGTTCGTCAAATGAAATCTGGAATTGTGAGTAAGATTAACTTAAAATTCGATTTATTCTTTAAGATGATTTTTAATTTCATTGTACACACATTTCGAACATTATCAAATAACATTCTGTCCCCAGCTAAAGTATCCAGTTCACTATACTCCAATCACAACCCCTTCACTCATGAACAAAAAGGGACAAATTAACCTGTGTAAAAAGTTACTTAGTAAAACATTTTCTACTCAAACATGTACCTGTTGCTCTGGGTTCCCATATAGCTGGACGTACAGGGACAGGACTTCAGTAGTGAGGATTTACAGCTCCTCCGGTGAGAAGGCAGGGGCCCAGCATCCTGGCACCCAGAGGTCGTTAACAGCAGCAAAAGTTTAGGAGGTGTTGCTGGCTGCAGTGTTGGGAGGCAAGTGACCTTTTTTTGATACACTGCGTACAAGTATCCAGCGTATATGTTCTGTTATGGAGACGGACACTTGTGAAGTGCTACATCTACTACAGGTAAACCTCTGCTGACTACCATCAGATAGCAAATATTGTGATGGCAAGATCAAACGGCCATCACTTTAGGATGTGAAGCAGAGTATTTTTTAATTATTTGTGCATCTCACCATTCAAAAAGGTAGCTAGTTTGTTTATGAATGTCAGATATGTACAACAATGTTTTTGCTAAAATATGACACATGAAAAAGTGAACCATTATTGTGTTTAACGTTAATATTGCTGGGGTGTATGTTATAAAAAAATAACAATGTTCAAACAAAACATTTTAAATGTAATATTTACACATTATTTGGTAAACATGTCATGTCTGTCTGAGATTTCAAGTTGCAACATTTTGCAAAATTATGTGTACCTATATGACACAATAAGATTACTACTTTTACTAAGACATAGGATGTTTGTGGGATATCAAAGTATTGTGTGACCATTTTAAGTGATAGTTTGCTCTCCTTAAATGCAGACAAATGAACTGAGGGATGGGTAGAAAGTGACAGCCTCGAGTCTTCTGACCAATTCCAGACTTTGCCCATGGAGTAAAGGGACATAATTAAGAAATTCAGATTAAATAGACAAACTATACTGGATTTATGTCACCAGCTGGAGCCTGATCTCCTGCCTCAGAATAGGAATACGACAGCAATAACACTAATAGTGAAAGTTGTGGCAGTACTTTATTTTGTGGCCACAGGATCTTTCCAATAGACTGTGACAGTATAAGTATGCATGTCACAACCAACTTTCAGCGGTGTGCTACAAGAAGTCCTTTCTTCAATGATGAGACACATTAACAGTTTCATCCAGTTTCCAAGATATCAGGATTTTGCCAATATGAAGGGAGATTGAGGTGGAATACTACATGTGGTTGAAGCAATTGATAGCACTCATATTGCCTTGGTGCCAGCACACACCAGGAACATGTTTACTGCAATCACAAGAACTTACATTCAAAGTGCAAGTTGTCTGCTTACTTGATTTTTACATCTCAAGTGTGTGTCCCCATTTCCCATGGTCAATACATGATTCTGTTATACTATGGAGCAGCACCATACCCCTGCAAATGTCACAACTTAGATCTAAGATGGTGTGGGTTGTTGGTAACTAGAATATGATATGAGGATCATTTTCTTTATTTACAGGTGAGGAATGTACAATGGGATGAAATATTTTTGCTCAATATATTTTTTACTTTCAAATAGGAGACTCAGTTTATCCTAATCGACCATGGTTGTTAGCACTGCTGAGGTATCCAACAATGCCAGGGGACGTTTGCTTTAATGAGGCCCATGGAAGAACACGGAGACCAGTGGAGTTGGCTTTTGGGCTCCTGCAGGTCAAATTTAACAGCTCCAAGAAGGCCAATGGAGCCCTCTTTTACTGACCCGATGACATGTGCCAAATCACAGCTGTTGGTGCATGTTGCACAACATTACCCTGCAATAGAAGATCCCAACCATCGCAGAGGATGGCGACCATTAATAGCCACCAGATGAGGATATTTAACTGCAGAGTGAAGATGACAGTGGTGAAGAGAAAGGCATTTACCTATGTTAAGATGTTATTGACCACTTTTTCATCTGAGTGTAAGTTTACCTTTCCATGTTGTAACATCAAATGTCAGAACAATTTGTGACATACTGAACATATCAAATGATAATTTGGTAGGAAGGGTCAGTTCAGAAAAGTCCAAGGCAGAGATGTTTGTTGATCAAAGTTTCCATATACTGACTATTGTGTTTATTGACATAGATTATCTTTGCTTTGCTAAAAATATGTGTCTTCCTAAATTAAAATTTGTCTTTTGTGAAATCATTAATTTTCCCTTCTTCTTCCATTTTATGGTATTTCACCATGTCATCTTCATTTAGACATTTCAAAGTTATGACATTTGCAGCAATATGTTGTTGTTGGAAAGTACAAAGTAAACATGGGATGATCCTGGGAGAGACACACACTTTGGTTGTACAGAACTTGCACAGTGATTGAATGGAAGTACTTGAGATTGTATCAGACATGTTTTCTGTTGGATGTTGCCACCAAGGCAATATGTATTGCTTAACTTGCTCTAATCAGATGTATATTTCAAGCCATTTCATACTGATCTCCCTTCACATTGGCTAAATCTTCATTTTGTGTTGAGTGTTTGAATTTCTTGAAGTATCTCATCATTGTAGAAAGAATGTTTTTAGCACACCACTGTAATTTGGTTGTGATATTCCTCTAGATACTGTCACAGTGTATTGCAATGATCCTGTAGCCTCCAAAATGTAGTACTGCCATGATTTTGACCATTGGGGTAATTGATGTGGAATTCCTATTGTGAAGCAGGGTGGCTACATCCAGCTAAATATTTGAAGCAATAATAGTTTGCCTATGTAATATGTTTATTTGGAATATTTACCCTTCATTCCATGGTGCCAAGGCCTTGGAGCATCAAATTCTAAATGTCACAGACTATTTGGGTTATGTATGGATTGTAGAAGATTTATGTGCAAATTTCTCTACAATTCAGATAATTGAATAATTGTTGCTAACAAATGTATGACACCGATACATTGAGATTTCTTTTATGTTTGTTTGTAAGAAATGTGAAAACACATAACCTAAATGTGATATCTTATTTTTGTTGGAAACTTATTGATTAATATATTTTTTTTTAAATGAAGGAGGCCATAAAAAGGAAATGCCACATCAGTATTTAGACCTCATTACAAGTTTGGAGGTCAGACCGCCATGTTGGCACCATGTTGCTGGTCTTGCAGACCGCCCTATTATGAGTCTTAGGCAGGATCGCTGATCACCAATCAAAAAAAGATAAATCAGCAGTAGCGCTGAGGTCTGGAATTAGGCGGTCCAACCTCCAGTGCCGACAGCACCATGACTAACCATTGACCTATTACAAGCACACAGTCGCCATGGCGGCCAGCCAATTGCAGTCCTAACCATGTACGCCTGTGGTCACCAAAGTAATACATAACTGCACATTGGATGAATTTGAACACAACACAGCTGACACACATTGCCACACTGAACAAACCTGCAAAGGACACTATAAAACACACCTCTTCACACAACATAGTCCTTTGCATTTACACTGTAACACACACAAACAAACCAAATTATTTACCACACAGTGCTGATACTAGGCACCATTTTTTCACCATTCCATACACACCCTGCACACACTTTTGTCCAGTAACACCGTTTTGCACTTCTCTGTAGCAAGTCACCCATTTTTCCCCCCACCATGGCAAGTTGAAAACAAATCCTTGTTTTCTGAAGATGAAATATGACTCATGGTAGATGAAATCATAAAAGTAGAGTCACAATTGTTTGGAGCACAAGTCTAGCATACTCATCTCAGTAGGAAAATTGAAACGTGGGATAGGATTGTTGACAGAGTCAATGCTGTAGGCACCACTCTGTGCACATAGGGGGACATTAGGAAGAAATAGAATGACCTCAGGGGCAAGGTCTGTTCCCTGGTCTCCAGATACCAGCTGCAGGCCAAGAAGACCGGTACCCTCCGAGTACCCCATCACGTCTCTTTCCCTGGGAGGAGAAGGTCTTCACCATCTTGTATCCTGAGGGCTTGACAGGAATACCTGGGTGAGTGGAGTCTGGTAAGTCAAAACACTATAAATGCCACCAAATGATATGACATGCATGCTCATAGCTCACATTTTGACTCATTTACTGGTATTAAACTCCCCAGCCCAGTGTTCACCTGTCCAAAGACCTCTATTGTGCAAATCACATTTAAAGTGCACTCACTTCGGGAAATGACATTTGTATAGTGTGTGTATTACAGTAACTGATAAGACAACAACTCCCAGCAGGCCCTGTTCCATAACTCCAATCATCAGACCAGTGGTCATCTCTCCAAATGCCCTAGTTGTGTACATATTAATTTTAGGGTACACACCTGGGGAGATAACATTTGCATAGTGTGTGTAGTACAGCGCACAGCAGGCACTAGTTCTGTAACTACAAACACTAGCACAGTGGTCACATGCTATAATACATCTGTTAGTGAACTCTCAATTGAAGTGTACTCACCTGGGGGAGGACATTGGTCAAGTGTGTGTACTAGAGAGAGTGACCTGACTGCAACACCCAGAAGGCCCTGTTTCAGTAACTCCAACCACCAGCCCAATGTTCTCTTGTCCAAAGACCCCTATTTCTCATTTCCCAAATGCCGTTTACTCACCTGGGGGATACCATTTGTCAAGTATTGGGAGTAGTGGGAGTGACCTGACTGCAACTCCCCGCAGACCCTGTTTCTGTAACTCCAACCACCAGCCTGGTGTTCTCTTGTCTAAAGTCCCCTGTTTGTCAATTCCCAAATAATATTTACCAACCTTGGGGAATAAAATTTGTCAAGTATTGGGGTGTATTGAGAGTAACCTGACTGCACTCCCAGGAGGCACTGTTTCTGTAACTCCAACTACCACCCCAGTGTTCTCTTTTCCAAACACCCCTGTGTCTTAACTTTCTATTGAACTGTACTCTCCTGGGGGGATGCCATGTGTGTGTGTAGTGCAGGGAGTTACATGACTGCTAAGGCCAGGAGACACTGTTTCACTAACTCAAAACACCAGTCCAGTGTTTAGTTCTCCAAATACCCTTATTTCAAAACTCAGAAATGAAGTGAACTCACCTGTGAGGATGACATTAGTCAAGTGTATAATGTGGAGGGAGTGACATAACTGCTAAGACCAGAAGGCTCTGTCTCTCTAGCTCATAATACAAACCCAGTGTTCTCATGCCCAAATACTCCTGTGCCTTAGCTCTCAAATGAAATTTACTAATCTGGGAGGATATCATTTCCATGGGGGTGGGAAGTAGTGGGAGTGACCGTAATTCAAAACCTGAGTACCTGTGTCCCTAACTCGAACCACAAAAACAATGTTCACCTGCCCCAATCTATCTATTTCTGAACTCTCAATTGAAGTTTAGTCATTTGGGAAGATACCATTTGTCAAGTGTGTGTAGTATAAAGAGTGACCTGACTGTAGCATTCAGGAGGCACTGTTTCAGTAACTCCAAACAGTAGAACAGTGGTCACTTGTTCAAAACCCCTTGCCTGCTAACTCTCAATTGACGTTTACTCAAATGGGAGGGGCCAAGACACAGATCATGCTCAACTCGGAGATATGTCAGCCATCTAGCTCCATCTTGACCAGGTAATCCAAGATGAAACTATTGAAGACAGGAAGAACAGCTTACCAGGTAAATAAAACAATAATCCCTAATGTCTCAAGATACATCACCAGAATGATATTAGCAGCAGACATTCACAATGCATTGGCTACATGATGACTCCAGTCACACATACTACAAAGTCCTGGGTCTGCCTGTATAACAATCAACTATGCCTCAAAATGGGCAAAGACATATTTTGCTAAGCCACTGTTTTGCTTGCACTTGTGGCAAGATGGCATTCTCAGGCCACCCTCCCAAGAGCTAATGATCTGCACATTTTAGCAGCTGTTTCACTTAGAAGGTTTTGGCATGCTTCACAATTGTCAGGTCAAGACAACACATATCATAGCTACTTGCCATGATAAGAATGACTGCAAAATAACTTTGTACAAGGTCTATGCTTAATAAAACACTAATTTGTTAGAGGTAGATGCCACAATACAACCAATAACATTATATCTTTCACATCAACAGGTCGAGCTGCCACTGGGCACACAGAGGACACAGAAGAAACTGCCACTGCCCCCCTGGATGAAGACTGAAGTGAAGAAGACACTTGTGGACATCTGGGCATGGAGGACGTTCTTGCCCATCTGGGCAGCCTAGTCAGACCCAACAGTGAGTGTCACTGGGCCACATCAACACCTCTCAGCCCGGTTGCTTTAACATCATAGGCAAGCATTCACCCCCAACCTATGTGCCAAGTACAGTGTTTACCATCAGTCCTGGATCCAAAGTTGCAATGGCACACTTCCAACAATGAGGGTCCAGGACACAGATGAAAAGTGCACCCTGTGGCAAGGGCACGGGGCCATGGGGGTAGGGTGCATAGGAGGGATGCTGTGGGCCAGTGGAGTGAGTCCACTTGGGCTGTTCCTGGCAAGGACACCATCAACCACTTCTTGGGGGTCTATCCAGAGTCCCAAGGTGTGATGGGGAAGAGCATGGCCGAACTCCAGGAATTCAAGCAGCTACAGTGGGACATCCATAAGGATATGAGTGAACAGTCAGAGGTTCACAATACCAACATGGCTTCCCTAACAGGAGGGATCAGGGACATAAACACTACCCTGAACAGGGCTCTACAACACTACTCTACCCCTTCCTTTGGCGCATCAACACCAGGCCCTTCTTCATCGGTGCCAGCCACTGAAAGGAAGGCCCTGCCAGAGGAACAAGCCCCAGACAAACCTGACTCTGTAGTAGCAGATCCTCCCCACCACACAAGCAAGGACATCCAGGGAAGAATACAGGAGGTGCAGATGGCAAGACACCTACCACTGCCAGCAAGTGACCTCTTCCTAAATGAACCCATTTGTGTGGCACACATTCACTCCGTTGACTGATCCTGAACTACCCACCAGTTCCAAAGAGTAATCTGGATTTTGGATTCCAATTAGTGTGGCATCTACGCCAATGATTTCATTCACCATGAATGACACAGTCACTTACATTTTTTTCTTCTTTCTTATCCAAATTTTATTTACTGTATCCTCTCTGAAATAAATTCTCCTATCTCAAAATTACTGTCTGCTTGCTTAATTTCAACATTGTGCTATGTAGAGATGTAAGACCATGTGAACCATATGATGAAGACATAACTTACTTGTGCAAGGAGAGATATGTTAGAGGTACACAGTGTCCTGCTCAGAATTACAACCATCGCACACAAATACTTCAGTACAAGTGTCTAGTCACAACAAACATTTTATTCTAGTAGACAGCACATAGGCGGTCCATATGTCTGGACTATTGTAACATAAGAAGATGTGAGTCATACTGAATCAAAGTACATATTCCTGGGTACAGCCCCCAGAAGGGAGGGAATTGTCAGAAATTGTCCTGTAGAATAGGCAAACATTAAAGTGGATGATGTCAACAGCCTGAGCCTTATCACATACCACACAAAAGTAATCCAACATCACATAATCCAAGATATTGCTGGGTACAGCCCCCAGAAGGGAGAGATTTGTCAGAAATTGTCCTGTAGAATAGACAAACATGATGTCAACAGCTTGAGCCTTATCACATACTACACCAAAGTAATCCAACATCACAAAATACAAGATACAGACAAATGGCAGTACAATAGACCCTGATCACAGGCTCATCATTATCCAATGAGCATGCATCTGGTGGTATGACACAAACATATATCAGTGTTATGGCGCATGCACTGTGGCCTGCAATGATGAAACACATTTACAGCTACATAAAGGTCTTTCAAAAATAGTGGTTAGCCAATGTAAAGGTTGAATGCCTTACTCACAATCAATGATTATATATTTCATGCCTACATGATGACAAACATAATGCAATCAGCCCAACACAGAACACAAAACAAGTCCAATGTGCACTTCTGACCTTCTATTAAAATACTGTGCAAGCTACCTGGCACAGGTCTCATACGCTCCAAATCTGTGACATACATTACCTGGAACAATCCATGTCCACTTTGTGTGTCAGAACAGCATCAGATACCTGTCAATGTTGTAACTCTGAAAAGCTCATATGAGGATGTCATGGTGAAGGCAACTGTACAAAGACAAAACAAGGAGTATAGGCTTAAAAATATACCTATTACACAAATCACTTAGCAAGCTACTGGAAATGTAATTACATTGGAAAAAGACTGACACACACAAAGCAACATTATCAAGGTGGGGATGTGCCAACGGCTAACTCTTCAAGCAGCCTTAGGCTGAATATTGCAGAGTATCAGCTCCCTAGTTGTTGGCACAGAAACTGAAATAAAAGACAAAGGTGGTCATTCCAACCTCGGTGGTAAAAGGCGCTTACCGCCAGACAGAAGACCGCCATAACACCGCTGTGGTCGCGGTAAACCGCCACGGTCATTCTGACCCACAACAGGCAAACCGCCAAAATACCGACATCCACAAAAGTCCGCCACACCAAAGGTCAGCGATAAACTGGTGATGACCAAACCTCCACCGTCAGGCCAACAGAAATACGCCCATGCCATTATGACCCACGAATCCACGCGGCGGTCTTTCAACCGCGGTATTTTATTGGCGGTACACACCGCCGCGGTCGAAATACACATACTCGTACAAAACACTACTACATTGGACAATTCGAAATACCCACACCTGATACACATACACACACCACTCCCACACAACCAACACAATATAAAACACACACCCACATCACCCACAAACTTCCACTCCTAGAGATTCGTGAACACGCACCGAGAAAAGACATCCGAGCACCCAGACGCCCAATTCACTGTCACCCTGCAATATTAGCACGCACTTCACACAACACAACAATACACATCACCACACTTAGCACCACACAATCCATCCCACACATCACCCACACCACCCCATGGCACCTCAAAGACACCCCAGGTTCTCAGATGATGAACTCAGGGTCATGGTGGAGGAAATTGTACAAGTAGAGCCCCAGCTGTTCGGGACACAGGTGCAGCACACCACCATTGCCAGGAAGATGGAGCTATGGAGCAGAATAGTCGACAGGGTCAGCGCTGTGGGACTGCACCCAAGAAATCGGGACGACATCAGGAAGAGGTGGAACGACCTATGGGGGAAGGTGCGTTCCATGGTATCAAGGCACAACATCGCGGTGCAGCGGACTGGCGGCGGACCCCCACCTACTCCCCCACAATTTACAACATGGGAGGAGCAGGTCTTGAACATCCTGCATCCTGAGGGCCTCGCAGGAGTAGGCGGAGGAATGGACTCTGGAAAGTCTCCTCTTCACTACTTCATCCCCCCCACCCCACCTGCATGGCAACTCATACCCCCACCCTCACCCCCACCCCCATCACAACTACCCCTTGCAAATGTCTCACCATCACAACCCACCCATCCCAAAACTTAGCCCTGCATTCGACCCCAAAGTATGGACATCCATCACCAAAGCATGCCCAATGCACATCCCCATCACCCCCCCCAAAACACCGTCACAACAGCCTCTACAAAGGAATGCCAGCACTGGGGTACACGGGCACCCACCCATTGCACGCCATTGGCACACACAGAAGCAATAACTATACTTTTATACCCCTGCAGGACCCGAACGCCAGGTCACCGCGCAGGAGGGTCCACAAATGTCCACTCCACCCCCAGAAGAGGCCCACAGTGATGACAGCAGCTCTGTCTCCCTGGATCTAGATGACCAGCCCGGTCCATCGGGGACCTCGGGACAGTCGGTTCCCCTCAGACAGTCACAGGCCACAGCAGACCTTCCCCCCTCTGGGAACACCAGCACAGCACCCACCCAGCGGGCCCATACCTCTGTCCCCATGACACGTCAATCAGCGGTGTGTCCACCACTACAGGGAACCCAGGCTAACCCACCACCCCAACAACAACAGGGACCTGGGGGCAGTGGTAGTGGGCACACGGTCCAGGGGACAGAGGCCCAGGGAAAGAGGGGAACTGGGAGGGCTGCTGTGCGACAGGGGGGGGACAGGCCAAGGGAACGCACTCTCCACGAGGCCCTCTCCTCCATCATGGGAGCATACCACTGCTCCCAGGAGACGATGGCGACGGTCCTGGCCAGGTTTCAGGACATTCAGCTTCTGCAGGAGCAACAGTATATGGGGTTCAGGGAGGAACTAAGAAACATCAGTTCCGCCATGGGTACCATCGTAGTGGCCCTGAATGAGTTAATCACCACATTGCAGAACACTGTGGCACCTCAAAGGGACCCTGTCACTAGTATGGACCAAGAACTGGCTACCACCTCCGCCGGCGCTAGTGGACAGGAGGCACAAGACCAACAGGCCACCAGAACCCCACCCCCTGCAGAAGGAGAACCACCCCGCAAGCGGGCCCTGAGATCCAGGAAGAAGACAGAGTAAGATGTCAAGACCCCCGCCAGCAAAGGATACCGCCCTGATTGTCATCCCACTGTCCCACATTGTCACCCAGTCCATTCTTATACTGCCCATGCTCCACTTTCCACAGGCATTTGGACAATGCACCTGTGATACTGATAGTCTGGAATCTGCCATGGACAATCCTCCACCATCACCCCTCACCGATTTGCAACCACCCATCCAAATTAGAGCACTTGAATAAACACACTTATTGCACATAAACAATCTGGAGTCTGTCTGTGATTTTAACAAATGTATTAGACATGACAGTGCCAAACTTTTTATTCACATTGTGATGCCAACAAACCGCTGTCACACAGCTGTAGTCCATGGGGAAACAAAGCAGATGTCACGCAGTGGGGCCCACATCTCTGAAAACGGAAGGGAAAGTCACAACACAGTTACCATACACTGGGGGAAAAAGTCAGACAGTAGAGAGGTAGGAGTCTTTAAGTAAATGTAATATGCCGGTGTGTACTCTTACCTGTGTGTCACTGAAAATATTGCTCTATTACTGTGTTCCTGTTCTCTATGTCGTCCTCTTCGGCTTCCTCTTCTTCACTCTCCACAGGCTCCACAGCTGCTACAACACCACCATCTGGACCATCCTCCTGCAGAAAAGGCACCTGGCGGCGCAAAGCCAGGTTGTGAAGCATACAGCAGGCCACGATGATCTGGCACACCTTCTTTGGTGAGTACATTAGGGATCCACCTGTCATATGGAGGCACCTGAACCTGGCCTTCAGGAGGCCAAAGGTTCGCTCGATCACCCTCCTAGTCCGCCCATGGGCCTCATTGTAGCGTCCTCTGCCCTGGTCCTGGGATTCCTCACTGGGTCAGTAGTCAGGACAGGTTGGGGTAACCAGAGTCCCCTAATAGCCACACACGGTGCCTCTGGAGTTGACCCATCACATACGGGATGCTGCTATTCCGCAGGATGTAGGCGTCATGCACTGAGCCAGGGAACTTGGCATTAACATGGGAGATGTACTGGTCTGCCAAACAGACCATCTGTACATTCATCGAATGATAACTTTTCCTGTTCCTGTACACCTGTTCACTCCTGCTGGGGGGTACCAAAGCCACATGTGTCCCATCAATGGCACCTATGATGTTGGGGATATGTCCAAGGGCATAGAAATCACCCTTCACTGTAGGCAAATCCCCCACCTCAGGGAAAACGATGTAGCTCCGCATGTGTTTGAGCAGGGCAGACAACACTCTGGACAACACCTTGGAAAACATAGGTTGACACATCCCTGATGATATTGCCACTGTTGTTTGAAATGACCCACTTGCTAAGAAATGGAGTACTGACAGCACCTGCACTAGAGGGGGGATCCCTGTGGGTTGGCGGATGGGTGACATCAGGTCTGCCTCCAGCTGGGCACACAGTTCATGTATAGTGGCTAGGTCAAGCCTGTATGTCAGAATGACATGTCGTTCCTCCATTGTCGACAGGTCCACCAGCGGTCTGTACACGGGAAGATTCCTCCATCTCCTCGCTTTGCCCAGCGGACTGTGCCTAGGAAGGACAACAGCGAGCACAGAGTCAATCAACCCACATGTACGTTCCCACAGCTTGCACATAACACGATTCACTATGCATTGAATGGTTTGTATGAGTGTTGAGGAAAGGCCTAGGTATGTGTGACGCAGTAGAAATTAAGCCATGTGGGCCCTTGAAATGGCGGCTGCCTGACCTGTGAAGTGTGACAATGGGATGTGATGTCAATGCGCTGGCGTGGCACACCGTGGCGGTAGGCGGTCGAAGACCGCGGCGCAAAGCCGCATTGGTTAACATTGAACCCTATGGGTTTCACGAGCCAATGACGATGTGCGCCGGCGGTCGCGGTACGCACCGCCGCGGGCGTGACCGCCATTTTCTATCTACTTAATCACTCGATACCTGATCTTCCACAGGAGAGGACCTACACTGCAAGTGCTGCTGTGACCTCGGTCTGGAAGAGACAATGGCTGCTGCGACTGGGGAAAGGGCCCCTGCCTTCACTTTTGAAGAATTGGAGAAACTCGTGGATGTGGTCCTCCCCCAGTATGCGCTACTCTACGGTCCTCCAGACCAACAGGTAAGTTCACTGGGACCATGCTTTGTGGGCAATGCCTGGGTTGAGTCGGGTGGATGAAAGATGGTGGGGAGGGGAGCGATTGAGGCATGCATCAGACGACAGATGAGAGCATGTGCCACATGGCAAGGGTGGGGATGGGGGGCCACTCACATCGAGCATGCAGAAGGTGATGATTTTTTTTCTCCCCCTGTACATGTCACATAGGTCAGCGTCCACCAGAAAGTCGCGATTTGGCGTGCCATCGCCAAGGACGTCCGGACCCTGGGGGTCCACAACAGACGGGGCACCCACTGCCGGAAGAGGTGGGAGGACATCCGATGCTGGAGCAGGAAGACGGCGGAGGCTCAGCTGGGGATGGCCTCCCAATGTAGGAGGGGTACTTTGCCCCCTCTTATGTCCCGGATCCTGGCGGTGGCCTACCCCGATTTGGATGGGCGCGTGAGGACATCACAGCAGACACAAGGGGGTGAGTACACTCTCATTCTGGTGACTTTGCACGCAGTGGAGGTGTCTGGGTGGGGGAGGTGGGCTGTGGGTATCCCTAGGCCAGGGCGATTTCTGTAGGCTAGGCCCCTCCGTAAGGCATGGCCCTGTGCCCCCGCCCCCCACCTCTGTAAGGTGCCAAGTACAGCTATTCATGGCCCTGTGTCATCTATGTGTGCAGTTGTCGTCCATAGGCTTGTAGGCCATGTCCCACTGATTGAGTAGTGGACCCCAAGTGCGCAGCGTAGTGCAGGGGTCTTCTGTGTCTGTCCTCTCCGCCAACGGTGTCGCCTATGCATGCACTCAACATGTCTTTCTTTCTCCCCCCCCTTTTTTGTGGTCTTCCTGTTCATGTGTGCATTAGCATCATCAGGCAGAGGAGAAGTGGCATCGGAGCACGAGGGAGCTGCATCAGGGCCATGCAACGGACTCTGAGTACACCAGTGGGACGGAGGGCGAGGGGAGCTCCACAGCGGGGACTCGTGCTGATGTCAGTGGCAGCGACTCGTCCTCTGAAGGGAGCTCCCTTGTGGTGGCGGCAACATCCGTGCCCCCAGCGCACCAGCACCGCCCTCCCAGCAGCCCCTCAGCGTTTGCCCCGTGCCCGCTCACCCAGGAAGGTGGGCAACTCCTTCGCCCCAGGCACCTCAGGCCCTGCCCCTGACACCCCTGCTGCCCTCAGTGAGGCGTTCATTGACCTCCTGAAGACTATCATTGTTGGGCAGTCTACCCTTTTGAATGCCATCCAGGGTGTAGAAAGGGAGGTGCACCGGAGTAATGCATACCTGGAGGGCATTCATTCAGGTCAGGCTGCCCATCAGCGATCGTTCAACGCTCTGGCCTCAGCACTGACGGCAGCAATTGTCCCTGTCTCTAGCCTCCCCCCTCCAACTTCCTCCACCCAGACCCAATCCCCAGTACCTCTGCCTATCCCAGACACACCTACAGACCAGCCTGCACACACCTCAACACCCAAAGGAAGCTCATCCAGACATAAGCACCACACATCACACAAGCATTCACACAAGCAACATCCACATGCAGACACACCAACAGCCACTGCCTCCACTGTGTCCCCCTCCTCCTCGTCTCCCTCCTCCCTCCCTGTGACGTCTCCACTCACACTTGCATGCACAACATCTTCAGCCACTACGTCCATCACCAGCACACCCACCAGAACACTCCGCACACGTGCAGTCACCACCCCCACTACCATTTACACGTCCCCTGTGTCCTCTCCCAGTGTGTCTGTCACCCCCTCTTCCAAACCACACAAACGCAGGCAGCCACCCACCCAACAGCCATCCACCTCACGACAGCCCCCAGCCCAAGCACCTGCACCCAAAGACACCAGACTTCACACTCCTACAACCACATCCTCATCCTCCACTCCCATACCCACTACACCTACCCGTCCCTCTCTTTCCAAATTGATTTTCCTTTCCAAACTTGACCTCTTACCAACAACTCCCCCACCCCGTCCATCTCATAAGACTGCAATCAGCACCTCAGCCACCACCAAACCAGGACCTATCAAGACTGTTGTCCCAGGACTGTGGAGTCCCCCACCCTCAAGGGCAACTAGTTCTGCTAGGAGCCAAGGCACGGCCAGCCCACCCCCGAAAAAGCCCCCAAAGATTACCAGTGCCTGGCGCGAGAGGCCAAGGACACCAGGGACCAAAATCCCTACCCTGGCTCCGGCTGGAAGTGGGGTGCCACCTGGCACACCGCCAAAGGTGGGAAAGGGCCACAGATGACCAGGGAAGGGTGGGAAGGGCAGCACGCCCGACAAGTCCGGCAGCAGGCCAGCTGCCCAGGAGGGCCCCACCAGCCCCATCCCAGGTGTGCAGGAGGACACCCAGAGGCCCGGTACGGCAGCCCAGGAGGGCCCCACAAGCCAACAGACAGATGGGCAGGAAGGCCCCGCCAGTCACATGTCAGGTGGCGAGTGACATCCATGCCTGGGCCGGAACCGCTGCACTGGACACTCATCTCAAGCACCGCTGAACTGGGCCCTTTCACTCAAGCACCGCTGAACTGGGCCCTTTCACTCAAGCACCGCTGAACTGGGCCCTTTCACTCAAGCACCGCTGAACTGGGCCCTTTCATCTCAAGCACCGCTGAACTGGGCCCTTTCATCTCAAGCACCGCTCCGCTGGGCACTGCCGTCTCAAGCACCGCTGAACAGGGCACCGCCGTCTCAAGCACCGCTGCACTGGGCCCTTTCATCTCAAGCACCGCTGAACTGGGCCCTTCATCTCAAGCACCGCTGAACTGGGCCCTTCCATCTCAAGCACCGCTCCGCTGGGCACCGCCGTCTCAAGCACCGCTGAACAGGGCACCACCATCTCAAGCACCGCTGCACTGGGCCCTTTCATCTCAAGCACCGCTGAACTCGGCCCTTCATCTCAAGCACCGCTGAACAGGGCACCGCCGTCTCAAGCACCGCTGAACAGGGCACCGCCGTCTCAAGCACCGCTGCACTGGGCCCTTTCATCTCAAGCACCGCTGAACTCGGCCCTTCATCTCAAGCACCGCTGAACAGGGCACCGCCGTCTCAAGCACCGCTGAACAGGGCACCGCCGTCTCAAGCACCGCCGAACTGGGCCCTTCATCTCAAGCACCGCTGAACTCGGCCCTTCATCTCAAGCACCGCTGAACAGGGCACCGCCGTCTCAAGCACTGCTGAACAGGGCACCGCCGTCTCAAGGACCGCTGAACTGGGCCCTTCATCTCAAGCACCGCTGGCCCATTTGCGGAAGGGGCAGTGCCGCATCTGTGTCGGGCAGGGCTGCACGAAGCACTCTGGGCACCAGTCCCCCTCCAGAACCAGTGGACACTGTCATCCACTTGAGAGACTGTGGCTTTGCACTCCCCAGGATGCTACAGTGGGCAAACCACCCACTGTATGGACTTGAGAGACTGTGGCTTTGCACTCCCCAGGATGGTACAGTGGGCAAACCACCCACTGTAGAGACTTGAGAGACTGTGGCTTTGCACTCCCCAGGATGGTACAGTGGGCAAGCCACCCACTGTATGGACTTGAGAGACTGTGGCTTTGCACTCCCCAGGATGGTACAGTGGGCAAACCACCCACTGTATGGACTTGAGAGACTGTGGCTTTGCACTCCCCAGGATGGGACAGTGGCCATGGAGGCCCCTCGTGGATCTGGCGTCGTGTACTCATGTGGCTGAGGTGCCCCCCCTTCCCCCTGAGGTGCCTGTAGTTTTTCTATCTGATGCCCCTGCAGTGTTCTCTCCGTTGGTGTCAGGTATCCTGTGTGGGCCTTGCCCATGTGATTTGGGCCCAGTGGTCCACGGACAATGACTGCTAAAAGTATCGGACTTTTAATATTTATGTATATATTAGTTTTAAATGTGTGATATTTTTATATGCCAATAATACAATATATTCGACTGTTTATGATCATTTCATTTTGTCTTTGCATTCTTCCGGGGGTTTGGGGGTTGTAACAGTGATGTATTGCTATGCATTGATGTGTGTGTTGTAGTGGGTGAGGGTGGTGGTGGGTGTGTAGCGTATGTGGGCCCGTAATATTTTCTCCTCCCCCTCCCCTGTGTCGTAGGTGCAGTACTCACCGTAGTCTTCTGCGCCGGCGTTCGTGCTCCTGGAAGAGGAGCAGGAATACAATAGCTGGTAGGATGTGTAGTTCGGGTTCCATGCTGTCCAGATTCCTCGTGGGGTGTATGGAGGTGAGCGTTTTCCGTTTGAAATGTCTATTTCCGCCGTGTTTTTATCGGCGGGGCTACCGCCCCGGAAAAGGTGGCAGATTGGTGGGTTGTGATAGGGTGGGCGGTACATTGACTCCCGCCTGTCTGTTGGCGGTGACCGCCGCGCTGTTTGTTTGTCCCGCCGTGGCGGTCGGAGTGTTAAAGTGGCGGTCTCTGTTGGCGGTGTCCGCCAGGGTCAGAATTCCATTTTTTTAACCGCCAGCCTGTTGGCGGGTTAGCTGCCGCTTTAACACCGACCGCCAGGGTTGGAATGACCCCCAAAGTTTATTAAACCTCATGAGGTGGTACCACAGTTCAAACAGCACCCTTCGGTAATGTTTGAAGTAGCACACTGAACTAAGAGAGCATGGTCTTTTATACCCACGCAGGGGCTAAAAAGAAGGTGGTACAAGTATAGAAGCAAGACTTATATACATATAAGGTCATATGGAAATGCACAGTCAACAGGTAGGAGGGGCTAACAGTTTTCAAGGACTAGTAGACACATTACTGTCTGTTACTAATTACTAACAGCTGCAGACCTCACTGGGCATGTGCGAAAGTGGGAGATGCTAAATATAACTTGCCACTAGACAGATTTTCAAGAGCAGTAAACAGGAAGATAGGACAGAGTACATGGCAAGCACATGGCAGCATGTGGCAGAGATAATAGCTGCCATGAATACAAATGGATTCCGCGAAATGTTCACAATAGTTGCTAAATACAAGATGTCTTCTGCTAATGCTTAATCTAATCGCTACAAAATTACAACAGCAATTTATGACAAGACATGATTTTAACATTAGTCAGTGTGTCCGCAGACACATATGTGATGCACGTCAACGATATCATGTGACAAGGCATTTCTGAATGTATAGACATGGCAACCAGGACACATCACAGCTACAAATAACACAAGGGTCACATGTGCCCCCGTAGTTTTTCACACATGTGGTCACACAATGTATGTTGACAAAACTCAAAGATGTGCAACACAATTGCCCCTTGAAATGTGACTGGATATCCCTACCGCCAAACTGACCATTAGCGGTGGTGTACTGTTCCCCACTGTTAAATATCATCTGTGCCCTGCAACATACTACTATGGTGTTTGGGTAGTAGGACCTACATGACAAGAAAGGATAAGCATGTTTGAGAAGTAAAAAAACCTTTTACGCAGGTGTGATGCAGTTTATATAGACCAATATAGCATTTCAGGCCACCACAATGGTGGCTGCCTGACCTACTCCACCAGACATTATGAACAGCCCATGACCGCCGATGGAAGTGTTCACGGCAGTAGGTAGTTGTAACCACAGCAGATAAAGCCATAGGCTAAAATTGTTGCCAGCGGCGGTCTCGGGCCAACTGCTGTGTCCATTGATGGCGACAACAGCATATTTAGCGGACGAGTCAGCCATGTTCTGTAGATTCACTCACTTTACTCCTGACACTGCTGCCAGCAATACCTCAAGGACCTCAGCTTCTATGTGCCACGTCTGGGAGCAATTATGCCATGTCCAGCAGGTGATAGGGCCCCTGCCTTCTCTCCAGAGGAGCTGTAGAGGCTAGTTAATGAGGTCCTACCCCTGTAGGAACAGCTTTGTGGCTCACCAGAGGAGCAGGTAAGTACCTCATGTGCACAATTAGTTTTGTACTTCACCATCCTTTCCCTCCTCACAGGTTAGAATGTGCCCATGTGTATCAGTTAAACTAGTCGTGTACCTGTTGTTGCAGGCTGTGTGGCATCAAATGGATGGACAATGTACAGGTATTGGTGTCCAGTGCCACATGTTAAGTTCAGTCACATTGTGTTTTGTGGGATTTTTTGGGTCCTAGATCCTCGTGTTGGATGCACAAAACTAAGTAAGGAGACATTACTGGCATCCACTGACATCTCTTGCCTTATGATTGTTGTAAATATCAGACAACATGTATGTGCATGACAGCATAAGCTGTGCATGCATGTTGTATGAGTCAGTTGAGAGTCATGTGAGCAATGTTTATAGTGCCACAGATCAGTTAACCCAGATCTGCCCTTGCTACGTTTTTGTGTGGAAAGCATACCATGAGTTACTCTGCCCTTCAGGTTTTCACACACACCACATGACAAATTGCTTTTGGCAACATCATGTACTGTCATGCATAGATGTGATAAAAATGTGAGTGTCATGTAGGTTCTGTCAGCTCAGTCTGAAGAGGCCAGGGCCTCTCAAATGTATCTCCCAGTATAGGACCTAGTCTAGACTGTGGGAGAGTCACTGTGGCTATGCAACTGTGGTACTGTGCCCACTCCCTGTACCCCAGCAGACCCTGTCATGTGGCCAATATGAGAATCTGGTGGCAAAACCCTCCCTGACTACCTCATTCATTTGACTAGATTAGGAATGGGTTCAGAGATAAATCCTTTAACTAGTCCATATGTGCATTTAGCATCATTGGCAAAGTGTGTCTTAGACTCATCACACATTCCTTACTCCCACAGCTCTGTTGTCACCCTCATACAGATCATATTTGTCCCGTACAGGTGTATTGCATAACTGACAGTACCAAAGTGTAGGCAGTGTATAGATACTTGAAAGGTGATGTATGATGGAACAACGCATGCATATATAACGCATGCCTTTACAACGCGGTCTCTACAACAACTGCGTCTTTATCACACATGCTTTTACCACGCATGCATTTACAAATACATTCTTTGTAAAAGCATGTTTGGTAAAGGAACATGCGTGGTAAATTCCCACTGCATCCTACATCTGACATCATACTCCACCCGCCCAAGCACTTAAAACTGCCCCTTCCACCCACTCCCCTGAGCCCTCAACCCGCTCTACCGTGCCCTGTCCTAAAACCGACACCACCCCGTCCTAAAAGCGACCTGATCCCCGCTCCCACCCTAAATCCTAAAAGCTACCCTGCCCTGTCCTAAAACTTACCACGCCCTGTCCCAAAAACTACCCACCCTAAACGCCCACCCTAAACAGTAAAACCTACCTGTCCTAAAAACGATCACTCCCTGTCCTAAAATCTACCCCGACCCCCGCCCAGAAACCTAAAACCTAAAAACCCTACCCTACCCCAGCCCCCACCCTAAAAGCTACCCTGCCCTGTCCTAAAAACTACCCCAACCTCCTGTCCCCACCCTAAACCCTACCCTGTCCTAAAACCTACCATGCCTTGTCATAAAAAGTACTCTGATCCCCCAACCTAAAACCTACCCTTTCCTAAAAATTACCCCACCCTGTCTCAAAAACTACCCTGACCCTCCGCCCCACCCTGAACCCTAAAATCTATCCCGCTGTGTCCTAAAAACTACCCTGACCTCCCGCCTTCACCCTAAACCCTAAAACCAACCCCACCTTGTCCTAAAACCCGTCCAAAAAACTACCCAGCCCCCTCACCCTAAACCCTAAAACCTACCCTGCCCTGTCCTAAAACCTAACCTGCCCTGTCCTAAAAACTAACCAACCCTAAACACTAAAAGCTACCCTGCCCTATGCTAAATCCTACCCAGCCCTGTCCTGAAAGCTAACCTGATCCCCCGCCCCACCCTAAACCCTAAAACCTACCCTGTCCTAAAAACTACTCCGACCGCCGCCCTGAAACCTAATACCTACCCCACCCTGCTCTAAAAACTACCCGACCCCCACCCTAAACTCTAAAAGTGACCCTGACCTGTCCTAAAACCTACCCCACCCTGTCCTAAAAACTACTCCAACCCCCACCCTGAACCCTAAAAGCTACCCTGCCCTGTCCTAAAACCACCCCGCCATGTCCTAAAAACTACTCCACCCTGTCATAAAAAAATACCCGACCCCCAAACCCTAAAATTTACCCTGTCCTAAAACCTAGCCCACCCTGTCCTAAAAACTACCCCGAGCCCCACCCTAAACCCTACCCTGCCCTGTTTTAAAACTACCCATCCACCACTCTAAACCCTAAAGCTACCCTGTCCCGTCCTTAAACCTACCCAGCCTTGTCCTAAAAACTACCCTGCCCCCACCCTAAAACCTACACTGTCCTAAAAACTACCCCACTCTGTCCTAAAAACTACCCCAATCCCCTGCCCTAAATCCTACAATCTACCCTGCCCTAAAAACTACCTCACCTCCCACCCTAAACTCTAAAAGCTACCCAGCCCTGTCCTAAAACCTACTCAGCCCTGTCCTGAAGGCTAACCGGATTTCCCCGCCCCACCCTAAAATCTAAAACCTACTCTGTCCTAAAAACTATCCCGACCGCCGCCCTGAAACCCAATACCTACCCCGCCCTGCTATAAAAACTGCCCAACCCCCTGTCTTTAAAACTTTCCCAATCCCCCACCCTAAGTCCTAAAACTCACTCTGGACTAAAAACTAACCCGACCTCCCACCTTCGTCCTAAACCCTAAAAGCTACCCTGACGTGTCCTAAAACCTACCCCACCCTGTCCTAAAAACTATCCTGACCCTCCACCCTAAACCCTTACCTGTCCTAAAACCCACCCCCTCCTGCCATGAAATCTACCCTGCCCCAGCCCTAAACCCTAAAAACTACCCTGTCCTGTTCTAAAACTACCCTTGCCCCGCCCTAAACCCTAAAAACTTTCCTAAAAACTACCCGATCCTCTGATCCTGTCCTAAAAACTACCCCAAACCCCCCCAAAAACCCTGGCCCCACTTATCTCTCTCTCCTCTGGTCGCTACTCCTTCCTGTTCCGCCCAGACTGCTGTCTCTGCCGTCACCACGCATATGAAAGGTAAAGACATGCGTAGTAAATGAATATGCGTGGTCAATGTGTAGCATTGCATTGACCGCTTTGCTAGTGATGTTTCCCCTGAAAGGCCATGATGGACACATATGTCCAAAGGAGTGTTCTGAGCTACAGGTACATAGCACAGAACCCCACACATTCACACATGCACAAGGAAGACAATTTCTGTACCCACCATGCCAGCCCCTTGATTGTTAATCATGTGTAATGTTGAAGTTTGTACTATGGCAGTTGCCTGTAGGGACTGCATGCAGTGAGTTATTCTCACTGAGTGTGAATGTGTTGGTCCATTAATGCCTAAGGGGTTTATCCTTCAGAAGCCACATAGTGGCTCATATCACAGGACAGATTGCTAGAGCATGGGATACCTGATGTCAGTACGTTGGCTCAGTCATTGTAGGCCCTGAGCAGGGTAGTGGGTTATTCTGCAGATGGAAATGTATATGCTTGTCCCTATACTTATTGGCTTGTGTGTGTTTCACACATGGGGAATATTGAAAAATAGAAAAGTCCTAGCATGATGTTACTGACATGTATGCGACTCAACCATTTGTGATGAAACTTATGATTACAATCTCTAGATTTGTGTTTTGCATCCATGCAGGTCAGTGCCCATTAAAAGAGGGCTCAATGGAGCACCATCGGCAAGAAGGTGCGGACCCTCGGGGTCCACAGCCGGCAGAGTGCCCACTGCAGGAAATGGTGAGAGAACCAGGGACCCTGGGCCTAGAAAATCACAAAGGTCCAGCTGGGGCTGTCCTTCCAACATGGTTGGGGTGTCCCTCAAGCCACGATTCCCCTAAAGGCCTGCATTCTACCAGTGGCCTATACAGACCTTGAAGGGCATTTGAGGACAGCACAGCAGACACAAGGGGATAAGTACAGAGCATATTCCTGCCTGTCACATTGCCAAGTGAATGCGTTAGGTTCTGATAGCTCCCCCTGATAATTAGGGATGCACCATGTGTAACAAAGTAGATGAGTGATTGTTTGTGTGGACATGGCATGTGTGATTAACTGTTGTGCTTTGCCTGTTAGCCCAGCAACCTAGGACACAACTGTGTACAATCCACAAACAACTTGCTCTCCAGGGGCAACATATAGATGTACACAGTGATCAATCAAGTGGTGTTTATTGTTATAGTACGTGTACATTCTATATAACAAACCACTACTCCTGAATGTTACAGGCCAAAGGTAGGGAAGTGATGAGTAAATCAGTATATTGGCATCTGCCACCCATAGGCTAGTTGGCTTCAGTGTATGATGGGGGCTAGTGCCTCACTGCAGTCTGTAATGTGAAGATGGGCATAATACATGTGACAAAGCATACATTGTACTTTGGGTGCAGCTACAGATCAATACTTTCCCTTGGTAAGTGGGGAATGTACATTGACATGATTTATGTTCCATTACTGTTGCCAACATTCCTTATGAATACCGATCAGCATATGTCCCTTTCTCATTAGAAAAACATTTGTAAGCTGCTGGTTCATGCATGGTCTACCTGTATTGATGGGATTATGCTTGTGTTCCCTCACACTTATGTGCATGGCAACCTGTGTGTGGAATAAGACGTTAACATGGGGGCACATTCCATGCTGTGCCACATACAGGAGGGTGTCACTGTTGTTTATTGGCTCACACATTCCCTCATGCATCATACCATATCATTTAGCATGTACAACTGCATTAGCAATGAGGGATATGACAAGTAGGCCTAGAGTTTTAAGCCACAATGTGCATTACTATGCCATTGAGGTGGGAGCATGTAGCAAAGTGCACTGCACATGTGTAATGGTTAAGATTTGAACCTTGAGTGTTGGCATGTATCATGGAGTGTGTTAGAATTAGGGTCTCAAGTTGGCAGTCGGTCTACACCTTGTCCAAGTAGGCATCCTCATTCTGGTCAGAGTAAGAGGGTCATACCCCTAAGATAAACCCTCCTCACCCTTTTGGTAGCTTGACACAAACAGTCAGGCTTATCTCAGGGGCAATGTGCAAAGTATTTGTACAAACATGCACAGTAACACAGTGAAAAAAACACAAAAGGACTCCACACCAGTTTACAAAAATAGCCAATGTTTATCTAAATCAACAAGACTAAAATTACAAAAATCCAACATACACAAGTAAAGATATCAAATTTTAAATTAAAAAGAGTCTTAATCCTTAAGAACCAATAAATGCATTGTTTTAGCCCAAAGTACCTGGTATGCATCAAAAATAAAGCCGTAAGAGTGGGCGTACGGCAGAAAAGCAAGCAATGCGTTGATTCCTTACTTGCAAGTGAGGCATTGATTCTACCCTTCCTCCGCCGGGTAAGCGATGCGTCGATTCCTTCCTCGCAGGAACGGGATGCATCGATTTCCGGGCAGGTGGACTCGGGTCTGTGCGGTGATATTGAGGATTTGAGGCCCAGGGAGGATGCATGGAAAATCCAGATGCATGGCAGTGATGAATCCGTACTGACTTGACAATATGTCGATTTCACCGGCACCGCATCTATTTTTCAGCTGCAGTGCAGGCGCTGCATCGATTTTTCTGCCAATCTGTTCCAGTCTGTAGATTTTCACCTTGAGTTCAACAGATTCTCCTTTCAAGCCCCCAGGACTGGATGCAGTACCACTTGGAAGGGTAGGGATCTCAGCAAAAGAGTCCAGGTGGTGGCAGATAAAGTCTTTAACGGGCCTAAGACTTCAGAACAAGGGGCAAGCTCAGTCCATACCCTTGGAGAAACTTCACAAGCAGGATTTCAGAACGCAAAATGCAGTTTTGTCCATCTTAAGGCAGAAGCAGCAACAACAGACCAGCACAGCAAATTAACAGGGAGAGTGGCAGTTCCTCATTAAGCATTAAGCTCTTCTCCTTGGCAGAGCTTCCTCTTGATCCAGAAGTAATCTAAAGTTGTGAGGTCAGCAGTCCAATACCTATAGTCATTTCAGCCTTTGAAGTAGGCAAACTTCAAAGGAAAGTCTTTGTAGTGCACAAGACCCTGCCTCTTCCTTGTCCTGCCCCAAACACACACTAGGGGGCTGGCGAGTGTATTGTTAGAGGACAGGAATAGCCCTTTTAAGTGCAGGCGTCAGCTCCTCGCTCCCACTCTAGCCCAGGAAGACTCATCAAGATATACAGGACACACTTCAGCTCCCTTTGTGTCACTGTCTAGGGTGAATTTACAAACTGCTCAACTATCAGTCTGACCCAGTCCTATATTCATCAGCCAAGGAGATGCACAGAATGGTTAAGCAAGAAAATACCCACTTTCTAAAAGTGGCATCTTCAAACTTACAATCTAAAAACCATTTCACAAAAAGATATATTTTTAAATTGTGAGTTCAGAGAACACAGACTCCATATCTCTACTTGTCTCCAATAGGAAACTGAATTTAAAAGATATTTGAAGGCAATTCTCATGTATCCCTAAGGGAGAGATTGGCCTTGTGATAGTGAAAAACAAATTTAGTAGTATTTCACTATCGGGGTATGTAAAGTAAACTTGTGCATGTCCTACCTTTTAACACACTGCACCCTACCCATGGGGCTGCCTTGAGCCTACCATGGGTATGACATTTATGTAGAAAAAGGGAACGTTGGGCCTGGCAAGTGGGTATACTAAAACTGCACTGCACACATAGACACTGCAGTGGCAGGTCTGAGACATGTTTACAGGGCTACTCATGTTGGTGGCACAATTAGTGATGCAGGTTCAGTAGTAGCATTTGATTTACAGGCCCTAGGCACCTCTGCTGACCTTCACTGGGGACTTACCAGTAAATCAAATATTCGAATCATGGCTAAACCAATCACCAATATAATTTAGACAGAGAGCACTTGCACTTTAGCACTGGTCAGCAGTGGTAACATATCCAGAGTCCTAAAGCCAACAAAAATGAAATTCAGCACAGTATCAAAAACAGGAGGTCAGAAGCAAAAACTACAGTGAAAATATGCCAAGAGCTGAAAGGTCTAACAGAATGACTTGCACGTATGTTGAAGTCACATGTGTTTGGGTACAAGCATTTATCTACAGATAAATATCTGGGTCTGTATGACCATAACGGAGACAATGATGTAGCTTCCAATTGGGCAACATGTTGAGGGCCTTCAACAAGAAGTTGCAAATCTCAGGGTCTTTCCAACATCCAAGGGACTAATGGTGTCCTCTGATGCACTCAGTGTATGGCTTAGAAAGGAGTGCCGGACATTAGTGGTGATTACCCTGGAACTTGCTGATTTACTGTGTTGTGATTTTGGAGACATCTCTCCTTGACATATTGCACATCATAGCTACAGTGTCCATTTCCATACCACGTGTGGCCTATCAGAGCAACATTAGTACTGCCTCAATGACTCTATTGGGACAAATATTGGTTGGTGAAGTGTGCATTGTGGAACTGCTTCCAGTGTCACATGACTATTTCCATGTCACCCTCTCCAGGCTATTGTACTTTTGTCAGCAACATGGTAGGACTTTAGATCATTATTTACTGTTTCTGGATCATTAAGTATGTGACAAATGGATGTCTGCATGACTTTTTATGGTATTTGTGCAAATGCAATTGGCATTTTCCTACTATTGAATGTCAACAGGTAACTGAGGTCTGCTTCAGGGGGCGAAGCTTTGAGGGTGATGAGGTCTCCTACTAGTTCAATGGTTACTGTGCACAACTTCAGCCATGCAATTGTAGTTGTCAGAGATCATGATTTTCCTATGGGCAATTGTTGATAGTTCAGATGGCATGCATGCATGTGGTGTGGCACATGTATGGGCCACCTATATGGAGTGTGTTGCAGGGGTCTACTTGACATCATGGTAACGTTTGCTAATCAGTGTTGTTCTTTAAGTGTGATCATGGACATGTGATGAGATTATTTCTTTTTTTAGTTGCTGCATCAGCACTGGCAAGCAAAGGAGACAGGGCACAGCAGAGTGGGGACTCATCCGGCCACAGGACCTTTGAGTCAAGACACCACTGATACGGAGGGACCCAGTGGCTAGGAGGGCTGGAGGGAAAGGGGAGACTGGGATATCTTCTTCATCAGTGGAACCTTTCTCCAGTGGACACTATTTAGTGGTGGCAGACCGATCAGGGCATAACCCTGTACCATCTTTGCACCCAACCCCTGCTCTATCGCTGCCCTCCCTGTTGCGTTCCTCCCAGTTGGCCGTGCCCGCTCACCCAAGATGGTGGGTGTCTCCTTTGCCACAGGCACCTCTGCCCCAGCCCCTATTATCCCTTCTGCCCTCAGTGAGGCAGCTACAGACCTCCTGAGAAGTATCTCTGTGGGTCATAAAGTCATTGTGAATGTAGGCCAGGGTTTGGCAACCCAACTCCAGCAGACAAATGCCTTCCTGGAAGGCATTCATCGTGCCATATTTGGCCAACAGAGATCTTTTCAGGCTCTGACCTCAACACTGACGGCAGCCAGTCACCCTCCACCTTCCATCCCTCCTCCACCTCCCTCTTCCCAGTCTGAATCTCCCATTCTTCTACCTACCTAAAGTACACAGACTGATCCACATGCACCCATCTCTGCACACAAGAGCAGCACACAGACACAAGCACCACAAAACACACTGGCAAGTAAGCAAACAATAGGCACCCATAGACACAATGTCAGTCACCACATCCCAAGACACCTCTAATGGCTCACACAAAACAACACCGAGCATTCCCACAGACACCACCCCAAACCGACACACAGATATCCACGATAACCACCATACCCGCAGACACCACCGACAAGCAATATATCCACCACATCCAGCGTACTCAGAGACATCACCCCAAAAGATACACATACATCTATCACTCCATTCTCCAGCACCTCCACCTCCCAGCCCCCAAGACATACGAACACACCCACTCACCCACAGAACAGACACTACTCAAACACAAACAAACCTTCCAGACGCATGCACTCATGACATCCACACTGACACAGCAGACAACCACTACCTTGACCTCCAAATTCCCACCCCTTCTGCTGACCGCCCTGTGTACCTAATAAAGTTTTTTTGTTTGACCTTGACCGGTCTCCTGTTCCCTCCACTCCCAGTCCCAAACCCAAGAGCCCCTGATCCACCTCCCAAACCCTCCCTTCCACCTCCAAGTCCTCCCATGTCATATCTGCCCCCCCTGCAAGTAGCCATACCCCTCCCCCAAGAAGAAGCCCACTCCTCCCAAAAAGCAGTCCACCCCTTTAAAACACAAGACTAAACTCACCCCTCCCAAATCTGACCCCCCCAAAGATCATCCCTGAAGTACCTGCCTGCCCAGTTCATGCCCCTTGCTGTGAAGGTTCCAGGGCAGTTAGGAGTCAAGTGAAGGCACCATGATGTGCCTGTGCTGAGGCATTTAGACTGGCCAATGGCCTTGGACATAACAAAATTTACATTTAATAAACCCAAATAATTGTCTTTTTGGGTATTCAATGTCCCACAATTTATTTTCTACCTTTATGTTGTTCCTGAGTGACTTGTGTTGTCTTCCTACAATTGTGTGTGTTTCAGCCTGTACCTGATTAATTTGATGTTGGTTGAAGCATGTGACTTAGTGGGCAGTGCTGGCAACCCTTAAGACAAGATTATGGGGGTCATTCTGACCCCGGCGGGCGGCGGTCGCCGCCCGCCTGGCGGGAACCGCCATTTGGCCGCTCCGCGGTCAAAAGACCGCTGCAGCCATTCCGACCTTCCCGCTGGACCGGCGGGCGCTAACATTGTTAGCGCCCAGTGGGAAGGCGGCCTGCAACACTGAAGCCGGCTCCGAATGGAGCCGGCGGTGTTGCAGGTGTGCGACGATGCAGTTGCACCCGTCGCGCTTTTCACTGTCTGCTAGGCAGACAGTGAAAAGCAGGCTGGGGCCCTGTTAGGGGACCCCTGCACTGCTGATGCCAGTGGCATGGGCAGTGCAGGGGCCCCCAGGGGCCCCTAGACACCCGTTACTGCCAGCCTCTTCCTGGCGGTGACAACTGCCAGAAACAGGCTGGCGGTAAGGGGGTCATAATACCCATGGCGGTGCTGCTTGCAGCACCGCCATGGAGGATTCGCCCAGCCGGGGGAAAACTGGCGGGAAACCGCCGGCCCCGGTTTTCTGACCGTGGATTTACCGCCGTGGTCAGAATGGGCAAGGAAGCACTGCCAGCCTGTTGGCTGTGCTTCCGTCGTTCGCGGCCCTGGCGGTCTATGACCGCCCGGGTCGGAATGACCCCCTATATGTTCACATGGAGTGTGTTCAACTGTGCTACCTTTGTTTGCATTTGACTGTGCATATGTCAATTTAGCTGTGTGTACCTTGTAGCTGCTTCATGTATGCTCTATGCAGTTGGAGTTGTATGTGCTTTCTTGACTTGCACTTCCACATTGTGCAGATAGGCATGTCATTTGTGTCTAGTATTGATTATTCCAGAGATACCTGAAGGGCCAGTTCCTGTGCAAATGTTCTTTTTTGGGCATGTGCAAAGTGAAAGGTGCCCTAGTGTGCTTCTGATGGCCCCATCCCTATTGCACAGTTATTGTTTGCATAGTGATGTTTGTATATTTGTCTCTCTGTCTATTGTGCATTCCATTGTCCTTCTATTGTGCTGCTTCATGACTACTGGTCTGTGCTGCCTTGTGGTGCCGGCAGGACCGTGGTGGTATTTCTCCGTTGGCCCCAATGACTCGTAATATGGAGGTCCAAAGGCCAACCTGATGGAGGTCAGACCACCAATGTTGCCATGATGCTCCATGAACCACCAAACTTGTAAAGAGGAACTTAGTGTTAAGTGAAATTAATTTATTGACTCAAATTAACCTTAAATGTTTGGGACACAAAATAAAAGGAAAAACGAAAAAAGAAAGTATGTCCATCATGGGGGATGAAACTATTTATGATTAGCTTAAATTGTTTAGAGCCCAATGTACAAATTACAACTGATCACAAAAAAGGTAAATTTGTTCATGAAATAGTCCATTGAGTGAATGGTAGACACACACAGTGGACAATTAGGTTTGGCATCTCATGGATGTGGTGGTGGATGTCTTGCCATCCTCTCCAGCTAGTCCAGATGAACGTCCCTTCTGGGGACTGGAGGGCACAGTTGCTGGGCCTTGTGTAGGTGGAGCAGTTTCCTGTTGTGGAAGGGCCTCCCTGTCTGTGACTGAGAAAGGTGTATTTTGCCCTGATGTTATAGGACCACAGACAGGGCTAGATAGTATAGGAAACGCTCTGCACATATTTTGATAAAAGTCAAATCTCATCCAAGTCAAGGATCACAGGATGGAGTTGTATGTCTGCATTTCAACATTGTGCTCCCACTGCACCTGACTTGGGACAGCTGTAGTGCCCCGAAGATTCATTCAATGGTAGTCTGGGTGACAGTTATCCCAGTGGCCTCACTTTGCTGGCCCACAGATTCCCACCCATGTCCCCTACCCACAGTACCCTGTGCCCTTGAGGCAGTGTGCCCCATCTCACTGGACCCTGGCAGAAATGGAGGTGGTGGTGGTATTGTCCCAACGGCAGTCTGGACTGGGAGGCACAAGATTGTGTGATGTTCCTTTAGACCCAGGAAAAGGAGGTATCCATTGACTGAGGTGATGTTGCAGCTGAAGTGGGAGGTGTAGGTGTGGGCCGAGTGAATTTCACCGTAGCTGTCTGCCTTGCAGGTGTGATGTCTTCAGTGAAGGCTTGATCTTGGTCTAGAGTGGAGATGTCTTCAGTTGCAGGTGGTGGTCCACTGGCTCTGGGTTTTGAAACTAAAATGAATTACAAACACCATGAATTTAAAAGTCTGCATTGTACCTCAAATGTGTCTTCATCTACAAATAAATAAAACTATAAGTGTAAATTATGATTGATAGAAAAATTAGGCCTTTGTGTGATTTTCATTATTTTACAAATGCAGGCTGATTTACACAGATGCAAATTTTAATAATAATGTTGAAGAGATGTCCTAAAATGAAAAATGTTATTTATAAAGTGTACGTTAAATGGACCAGATATTCAACTCAACACAATAGTGAGTAGAATTGAGTACTAAACTAATCCAATACTTAACAGGTAAATAACTACAGTTGTGCAACTTTTTGGAGTTAATGACATTAATCATCATATGGGCACTGCAAAGTCAATTTTGTATCAATACTAATTGTAGTTAAAATGCCACATAACATAATTGCAAATGTTTGATTCAACAAGCTATGAATAATGTATGTAATGACATCAATTCAATGGAGTAAAAAGATGACAGCATGCTGGTATCAACACAACCAATGATAGTTTCTGACATAGCTTGAAATGGTGAATGACAAATGTGCAACACTTTGACTTATATTCATATATGGAAGTAAAATGAGGTTGAGCAGCATCACATTGCACTATTGTTTTGCAGAGAGAAAAAAAACAGGGCATCGTGGTAGCTCTAGTCATTCATTGACAATACTTTCTAAAACATGAGATGCACATGCCCATTCAAATAATTATAGTGACATTTACAATATGTGCACACGTGCATAATGTGAATAGGTGAAAATACCATCTAGAAGCACTATACCTTCATATGCAAATAGATGGAGTTTGCAACCTGTTTTTTCAAGAGCAACAAACTATGCTGAGATAAAGCAAGGGACTAGGAAAATGCAAGGGATGATTCATGGAGAACAACACACAGTCTGACAAAACATATTGAGTAAAAAGAGATACACAATCATGATGCTAGTAATCTGGGAGAAAAAATAAATTTTGAGGAGTTTGTATCTTAATGTTTTGATGAGGACCTTCAAACATTTTGTACCACCAACTTAAGGGCAAAAACTCAATTTGTGATTAATAAGACATTGTTAAGTCCAACTTATAAGTCTCCACTCTACAAAGGATTTGTGTCAAACCTTCTGCAATACCTACTCCTCCCAGGGAACTAGTTATAATGGGGGGCTGGGAGAACCACCACCAGTCTTTTGGGCCTCCAGGTGATACTTGGAGGACAGAGAACACACTCTCCCCTGGAGGGCGGTCCATCTCTTCCTATTTTCCTCCTGTGTGTGCATATTGTTAGCTACAGCATTCACTCTGTTCCCTATTCTGGTTCATACTTCCCTTTCCTGAGATATGGTTGTATTTTGTACTCCAAACAATTGTGGCTGTACTCTAATAATTTCCTCCACCATGGCAGACAATTCTCTCTCTCTCTGAAACATGGATTCCTCCTCCCTATAATAGTGGTATTCATATAACAAAATCTTGTGCCCCAAAAGTCAGTGGAAAAAGGATTAAATTAAAGGTCATGGAAGAAAATACAGAGGGAGACAAAAGCAGATAAAAACCTATGGCCTTAGTGGCAACATGAGCATCAAAATGGTGTTCTGCAGTGGAATGGTAAAGGACCATGGTCTGAAATGGAGTGTGTTTTATAGCATGGGTTGCAGGTGTTCACAACTGTCCAATAGACATCAGTTGTGGGTTGCTAGCATCCGTCCAATAACCCCAGCCATAGTACAATGCTGAATAGGACCCGCAATGGACTTATGCCGTCATGGGAGCACCGTTAGTACTCCACCAGCACAACTGTGTTATCTAAATATGGTCAGCACAATCCTGCTGTTCTGGCAGTGATAAAGTAATATTCACCAGCACTGGAGTCCGCCGTGTCAGCTTCCGGATACAACTGGTACAATGGAGTACACCCCATTGATACAGATGGCTGTTGAACCGACATAGGTCTAAGTGCTCTAGTTGGAACTTGTGCAGCTTGATGGAGTCCTTGGGACCACCGCTGTGGCAGGACTGCAGTATTACCATCAAGATCCATATTAGGCCCTTAGTCTCTGAAATGGAAGTGTTAAATATTCTATGGAAAGAGACAGAGGGCTGTAGCCAAAGAAAGTTACACGAGGTCAGATATTCCACTGACAAAATACCACTGAACAGGATTTTCTGCTGTGGGGAAGAACACAGAGGGAGAAGTCGGAAATCTAAGCCCACCAGCGATGCACCTCGGCTAGAAAGGTGAGCACTTTAGTCCTGGTTCTCAGATCATTTTTGAGCTAACAATTCTGCACTTTTGGATGTTGGCTATCTTGTCACCTATGGAACCACTTCCAAAGGTCCAGGACTGGTGGAGCACCACTTGGAGTGTTGGGATTCAGCTATTGGTCCAATGTGAATGGAGCACTTCTGTCCCTGAAGCTCAGTCAGGAAATGAGCAAATCAGTCTTTTGGGGTCAGTCTGGTGGTTCTGGGGTCAAGTTGGAAGTCCAGCCCTTCTTCCTCAGACAAGAGGGCAATAGGACAGAAATGCAGCAATTCACCAAGGAAGCAGTAGGTCAGCAGTCCAGCAGATTAGCAGTCCTTTCAGCAGTACAGCAGTTCTTCTCCTGGTAGAGTATCCACAAGTCCAGAAGTGTATTGAAGAGTTGGTGTCTGAGACCCTATTCTTATATAGGGGAGCCCTCCTTCTTGAAGGAGGGGTAAGCTTCAAGACAGTGGCTTTGCAGTGCATGGAACTGACTCCACTGTCCTGGCTCCAAGCTGGCATTAGGTGATAGCTCCTTTGTGTGAAGGCAGAGCTCTCCCTATTCAGCTGCAAGTGGGGCTGTGTTCTGCTCTGCCCTACATCCTGCCAGAACATGGCCAATTCAGGAACACCTAGTCCCTCTATTGTGTGAGTGTCGGGAATAATTCACATAGTCTAACTGTCAGTTACACCATCTCATGTGGCCCAAGGCAGGCTACAGGCACAAAAGCACTAGAGGCAGAAAATGCCAATTTTCTAAAAGTAGCATTTTCAAAATTGTAATCAAATGCCTGACTTCACCATTAAAAAGGTTTTTTTTTCATTACATTTCTAAAGACACCAAACATGATATCGCTCCCGAATTAGATAAACAGCTTTTAAATGTAATAAAGAATACCCTATGTTATCCTAGGGTAGTGTTAGGCCTCACAGTAGTGAAAAACGAATGTACGAGTTTTCAATACCAGGATATGAACACAGCGCTTTGCCCTATGGGCTTCCTATGGCTTCCTATGGCTTATCTAAGGAGTGGCATATGTAATGAAAGGGGTGCAAATATTTGGCAAGGGGGTTTTAATGTGAAGTTGACATAACAGTTTAAAACTGCATTCAGGCTACATTGGCATGTTTAGGGTGCTAGTTAAGGGTATGGCACAATAAGTAGCATTTAACTTACAGGCCCTGGTATTTGGTATACTACTCTAAAAGGGACTTATGAGTAAATTAAATACATATGCCAATTGGGTATAAGCCAATTTAAACATATTTAGGAGTGAGCTCAAACACTTTAGCAATAATAAGCAGTGGTGAAGTGTACAGAGTCCTAAAGCCAACAAAAATAACCCATCGGTGGGTTCAGAAGATATAGAATTTTAAAGGAATAAATAATTTTATCATCAACCACAAAAAAGCATTGGTCAACAAAAACTTTAGAAACTTCTGAAAAGTTTGGAAAGGTTAGTTCAGCAGCTCTGGCCCCAGTTGAGAGACCAAGTCCGGCAGTACAGAGGTCCTGGTGGGCAGAGTGGATACTTTGGGCAGTTATCTGGCCACCAGAGTGTTTTTAGAGTAAGATCCAAACTTTACAGGATGACCACCATGCACAATAATGGAGTGATCTCGATGACGAGGGATGCAGTCTCAAAGATGATCAAGGATGTTTCAGATGCTGTGCGGTCCACGGGGTTAGGTCCAGTCGAGTCTTTGATCCACAGGTAAGTGAGGGGTGACTCCATTCATAGGTTTTGGGGTTCAACAAAGTCCTCTTTGCAGAGTTCCAAAGGCTTGCTGATGCAGACGTTGTGCTTTTGTAAGAAAGCAAACACAGTGCAAATCTTTGGTAGAGGCTGGTGTCCCTCTTGTGTGAAGAATCCAGTCACAATTAACACTCACGGGCCACAACCAACAACTCACGGGTCCAGCAGACACTGGTGCACCTTTAGGCTACCTCCGAATTGTCCTTGGGAGTGCCCGACATCCAGTTGTGGCAAGACTACATGGCTACCAGAGATGCGACTTGGGATCCTTCAGCTTTAATGTCCCAAGTGCTGCTCTCGAGGGCCAGCCAACTGACCCTTGAGTGCCACATATACGTTCCTTTACCTTCTGTGGGCTAAATCACATCCACGGAGAGGCAATCTTGAACTCAAACTTCGACAAAATGAAAGTAAACTTATAATTAGTTTTAACACTGTCCGAAATGGCCTTAACAAGGATCCAGAATGGCACTACTGGCTTCATTGATGATAATCAACAGTTTATATTGGTGATGAATATCATATCCCAACCGAATAGTCTCCTAACATAATTATTGCTCACACAAAAGGATGCTACATATGCCCTTGTACTCACAACGACAAATATAATTCCACACTATCTAACAGGGCAATATTATCATAAAGAACTTATTTAGAATAACTACTTATACTTCATGAACATCTCTACTATAAAACATCAATGGATCAACTATATGTCTCGAACTACTAGACCATGAATAACCACTCTCCCTTGCTTAGCTTCTTCTACTTATAACTCTTAGATCATATGGACTTTGAAGAACACATTTGAATTATTCGATATGGCCTTAGATTTATATTGCCTATTTTATCTTAACTAATTGTCTATGAAAACAATACATACACCTGAACCACTAGTCATGGTGCTTATACCTTACTTACCGACAATACAATAACTAACTTATCGCTCTGGCACATTATTGGTTGTGTATTCCATATCTGGGAATCTCTCTATAATTAAACATGATCGGACAAGATGGTCGACTCATTTCCTAGAGATACCGTCTTAGGAGCTAGTAAATGATGGTAGGCTGAGGCCTTCCATTTGAAAAATACAATGGAATTAGGACTTTTTGAATCCATTCAAGTAGTGTTTCTTGTTTGGATAAAAACGATTGACCTAAGATGGCCGACACATTTCTTTTTTTTTGCCTCAGAGCCATGTAAACAATAGCACAACCTGTTCTCTCTAGGAGTTAGTGAACTGTAGTAGGTTTCGGCCTTCCACTTGCAATTTAAAATAGAAGTAGGACTTTTTGAATTTATTTAGTCAGTGGTATTCCTTTTATAATGATTAATAATCGACCTAAGATGGCCGACGTTTTTGTCACCCATTTCGTTCTTTTGTATTTGAGCCATGGAAACAATTGAAGGACCTGTTCTCTTACTAAGTTATAAAAAATTAGGAGAAGGACTGCTGCAATATCTCTTTTCCAAGATGGTGCACGAATAGAACACCGTACCAGGACTTATCAGATTTATACCGAAACTTTGTTCAATTTTTATATTGGTGAGTGTATCCTTCGAGAGTATTCAATAATCTATCGACAATATAAGTCCATATGGCATAATAGACTCTTAGCTATTATCAACAACGATATGCTCGCCTACCTAAC
Organism: Pleurodeles waltl; assembly: GCF_031143425.1. Taxonomy (NCBI): domain Eukaryota; kingdom Metazoa; phylum Chordata; class Amphibia; order Caudata; family Salamandridae; genus Pleurodeles; species Pleurodeles waltl. Next base: position 856,378,152 of record NC_090437.1, read on the forward strand.
ACCTTACATGGCTCATTCTATTTGATGCCTTTTCTACATTTTTAACACCGAGCAAACAGCATATTAGTCCTAATTGATTCATATAATGTTGTCTGAAGAATGACTCAACAAGTTTGTCTTTTATCCTCATCATCCCAATGGATACTAGATAATAAGCTCCTCTGAGTGTTTTTTGATATAGGAATTGGCACACTCGTAAAATTATACTAGCTCAGACTGCCCTGTAAATATAATAATGAGAATATCACGGGTCGTTTGAATTAACGTAAAGAAGCCTCCCTTGTCGTATTGCCTAATTTATGACATATTTCTTAAATTGCTCACTACAATAAATACAATAGCTAGCTTCCCACATGATACTCAGTATTTTCCTGAACTAATTTAACTCTTTTATGCTTTGCTGACTTACTTGACATAAATGTTAGATAGATTGTAGCATCCTATAAGGATCACATAAGTGGCTCAATAGGGAAAATCATACTATTCCTGCAACAACATGTCTGGCTTGGTTTAATAATGAAATTTTTCTATTATAAAAGTGCATCATACTTGTTTGTTATCAACTATGAGGAAAACATGTATGTACCTAATGATCCAATATTCTCATCCAGCTCTATCACAATTGAATGGATGTCTTATAATGAACAAAACTTAGGTGTGATATTTATTTATTTTCATCTTTATTTATCACTATATATATTTTTCTGAATAATTCTCACTAATACACTAGAGAAAAAATCACCTCTTTTTTTCTAGCTAGCACCAGTCTCACGTAATACAAGACTTTTAAAGGTACGCTAATTCTATAAAATGCATTCTTTGCCTTAATGGCTTATTACTCAAACGTGATATTCTTGTTGTATAGGTTGAGGAATAAGGGACTATTTCTGTTATTTCGTTATTGTTTTTTCTTTTCCTCTAACACTAAAGTAATGGGGCACCCAATGGTGGTTCTCTAACTTTGCACTTCTCTTTATTCCTCACAGTCTTACTGTGCTACCTAATCATTATTTACCATTTGCAGCCTTGAAGAAGCCCCAGGTGAATCTACCACAAGAGGTTGAAACACGTGTCAGCTACTCTTCCTCTTTATCTTCAAATTCTCTACACAGATCAAGACATTTAAAGATTCTGAAGCATAACTGTGGCTAATAAATGCACTTAAATTGAAAAAACTGGACTTGAAGCATTATTATTCATTTCAAACTGAGGCACTCCTACATGGGGTATCTATTTTTTTGGAGTTCTGACCCTTGAGGTCTCTGTTTTGGACAAGCGCTGGGGAATCACAGTGTCCCCAAGCTAGGCATGCAGAACAGGATCCAAATTCCACTAGCCCAAAGTGCATCAGGTGTAGATGCTCCAGCATCGAAGCTTCTCTTTCTGCACTTCCAACAGTTATAGAATGATCTCCTTCTCGTCGTCTTTCCAAATCCAGTGAGTACTGAAGTCTCAGGTGCCAGGGATATCCATTATATCCCAGTAAAGTGCCAGAGGGGACAATGTCATCACCACTGAATGAGCTAGTTGCTCCCCTCTTCTCTGATGACCCCGTTCCAGTGATGTGTGGCATTTGGCTATCCCAGAGTGAAACCCACAAACAACATGGCAGTACCATACCTTGGCTGTAAGATCCTTGGTAGCTCACCCCCAAAGGAGTGGCTACAATGGAGTTACACACCCTTGGAAAACCGGTTTGTGAAGTGGTTTTCCCTACTATGTCCCCGGCTCTACTCTGTCTGCAGGAAATAAAAGGCATCCTGCTAGAGAATGTGGTCACAGTGGCACTTCAAAGATGGCTTCAACTTTGAAGCTTGGCTTTTGGGTTGACACCCTGGGCTGCCATCCAGGAGGTCATACCTTCTAGTGTGGTAACAGCCTTTGTTCCTGGTCTAGGAGTTGTTTACATGTCTCCCCAGGTGGGCAGAAAGCTGTCTGTATGTTGGTGACTATGTGAGGCCACTGGACTAGGTGGGGTACAGAGTAGCAACTTCATGAAAGTTGCTTACCTTTAAAAGTGACATTCATTTTGACTAGCCCATCAGGTCGCACTTAATGCCATGATTAATTTGGTACCTTACTTGACCTACTTTGGTAGTCCAAGTCAAAGGTGTGCTGGGTTGGGATGCCATCCGGTAATTCTGTATTAGCCAGTGGGGCAGCCACATAACCCTGAGCAAAAAGACAATTTGGAAGTGTTGCTGCTAAGACATATCATAAAATGCAAGCCTTGCTGAACAAAATACAGGTCACTGTCATAGGACTCCATTAGCCTAGACTTATATATAATGTCAAGGGATAAGATGGTTTTTCCATAGGTTTAAATGGCAAAGTCGAACTGTCAGTGAAAACACTGTCCTTCCAGTCTGCAGTACCAGGCTGGGGGGCATTTTGTATCTTGTCACACAAAGGGAGGCACACTTTGTCTTACATGCCCTGGGTACCATGTACTAGGCCTCAATGCATGCTCAGAGTCAGAAAACAGCAGCTGATATTCCAAATGGGAGCAGAAAAATTAGGAGGGGGTACAGAAAGCCTGTTTCCTTACAGCATATATATTTTATTTTTGGGAGGAAGGCCGTCCCCAGCATCAATATCATGGGTACACCGATGTATATGCCCAGGAGTGATGGAAAATAGGGAGGCAACTGGCAACAGCCCCTCTGCTGCTCTATGGTCAGTATAGAGGAGAGGATGCCATCCTCTACTAACAAATGCTTCTCTTTGGATAATAGGAAATAAGGGAGAGATTCACTCTCCTCCTTCCCATCACCTGTCACCAGCAGCATAGTGACATCAGACTTCCCATAGTGAGGTTTGAGGCAGTTGGGATAGAGTACCCTCAGGGAGTTTCTGGAGGTCTTGAAGTCCACCAGGTAGGTGGACTCTCCATTCATCTCCACTACCTCTTAGGGCCCAGTCAAGCAGCCCTGGAGAGCCATGGGCTCTACTGGCTCTTTCTCCCACACTTTCTGTCCAGGTAAGTATTCCACCATGGTGGCCGATTAGCCATACCATTGCTTTATTACCTCTTGGCTATCCTCAAAGTTTTCAGAGGTCTTTTTCAAAACTTGCTATCTGGTTCCTAGAATGCAGCTAACCATATCGTAGACATGTTTCTTAGGAGCTCTGGTGAGGATGGCATATGATACTCTGAGAGGGTATCCTGTTTATGTGTGGAAGAGATGTAATTGATCCCTGGTGTATAAAGTATTAAAGAAGAAACAAGAAGTATGCCAATGATAAGTGCACTCTGAACTCAGAGCTAATGAGACATGTCAAGGACACACTGTCGACTTTGGAATAATCGTATCTAGAGCGATAGTACTTTTCATCTTGAGTATTTGGATGGTATTTGTTTTGACCCAGAAGGGATACAGAGTACCCGTATTCTGATGCACAGTATGGTAGAGTTTTGATATGCATATGGTCCTGAAGAAGGTGGATTATTATGTTTGTGCATCCACTAAAACGGGCAAATGGGTATGTATGGTAGGAGTGTGTGAGTAGATTGGATATGGAGTAAGTTTTATTGGATGGTTTTTCTGTGTAAAGCTAGATTGTAAAAAATACATTATATCTTTCTAAGAAGCATAGGCATGAATACGTTCTGTTGATATGTATATCTGTGATTAAGTCAGACTTTGAAAATGTATCAGAGAAAAATATTTCTTGTGTAATGTTTTGAATAGACAAATGTGGTAGCAGGGTATAGAAAAGGAAGTAAAAATTGCTTATGAAACAAATAATTTAATTTGTACTTTTATTTGTTTTGTGACTTGTGTAACTGAGATGTATGGTCAGGCCTATATATAATTAGGATTTATTCAAATGCAAAAGGTGTAAGGTTGAGTGGAAGCATCAGATATTGTTATGTTTCCTTTCCCCTTTCTCCCAGAGCCTTAAGAAGTATAAGGGGTACCTGGTCTAAATTGGATTGCTTTGATCCCTCCTTAACCAGACTAAGAAGATCAAATTGGCCGAAGCCCACTAAGCAGGCATGATAAAAGGATGTCCCACTTCTGCCTCATGGACTAAGGCTAGCCCATCATCTTGCCTTTAAGAGTCTTGCTGAAACTTTCAACACCCCATTGGTTTGTGGATGGCAGGGTTTCTCTGTCTCACACTTCTTTCTGGAACCCACTCTGATAAAAATGGCCATCAGGGGCCGGTCAACTACAGGTCCACTACTAGTCTGACACATGAGACAGGTCCTCCAGACTGCATCAGAGGTTATCCAAGGCCAACCAAAGTGGGTGACAAGTGTAGCAAAGGACTTATCCTGCCCTTGAAGTCCTGCTGCTGCTGGGGTATCTCATGAGCCATCACCCACAGGAAGGTCCTTAAACATTGGGGGACTACCAACAAATGAGTAGCACCATGCTCAGGAGCCTTTGGCTAACTATACAGGAGGTCATTCTCCTAATTTAAGAAGTGATCTCCTGAGGTGTCAACAGCTGCCTAGAATTCAGCTTGCTGCCTCAGGTCCTCAAGGGTTGGGCACTATTTCTTTGTAGAACTCTTGCCTGGTGTTTCCCCCCTCTGTTTGCCATCCTAAAAGCTCAGTCAGGTCACCAAGTGAGGCAATGTCCTCCTCAGTATACTCTAGGGTTGCCTCATCTGGTGCTTCGTCCACTTGTACTGTGGGACATTCAGAGGCTGGTTCCCCATGCTCCTTGCCCTTACCTTTCCTGGCAGCTGACTGGGCCATTTTGCCAGGCTCCAGACCTTTTTGACTCCCCTCCTGGCAGCCATGGACCTGGTGGTTGCACACATCCACTCAGGTAACTCTAACATTTCCAGGTGTGACCTGAGCTCCACTTTCTTTCAGGGAATATGTTCCAGGTCCTTACCTAATATACAGCCATGGTTATAGCAGGTCTCACAGTAATTTTCAGAAGACCTGAGACAACCTCACTCAAAAGGAACTAGAGCCACAGTGTAGTGTCTCTCCGAGTAGCCAGCTACCATAACCTGGTGGCATGTATTGGGCATCATTTGCTCTAAGGACACCAGATGACACCTAACATTAGTCAGACTGGCTCATGTGTCCCTTAGAGACTCCACCTTCTGCCCATTGATAGCAACCCACTGCCTATACTGCCAAGTATTGGAGGTCATGTGGGCTTTGGGCACAATCTCCTTGTCAACAAGACACTAGGATAACCTCACTCCCCCACACTAACTAGGGCCATCTGCTTCCCAAGCGCTATATTGACCATCCCATGTGACTGCCCACCACTGGGGGGCGTGGCCTCTTGGAACACTTTGCATCTCTCTTGACATGCCCATATTACTGGCACACAAAGCACTTAGGGACAATCCTTCCATTATGCTCATCTATGAAGCCTTTCTTCTTGTGGCCAGATTGTGATTGGGACCTGTTAGAGGACGGTTCTGACCCTCAGGTCTGCCCTGATTTTTCGATTTATTTGACCATCTGGTTTTTGACTGTTTACTGTGAGGAAGCCTCCTATGAGGTGACTCACACACAGTAAACACATGGTAAAATGGACTGCACGTGTTTACCACCGGTGCTGCCGTGCTAAGGAAAGGCTGCTGTGGCGCAGCAAGGGCAGGAGGCCCCGGGCAGGTTACATGTGATCATGTGTGCGCATGGATGTGCACCCATGTGAGGGCTGTGGGAGGAGGATTCCTGGTGTGCGCAGCCCAAGAACTGCGCTTAGGTAGTCCTGGTGCAGGAGGATAGTTGTACAACCTATGGGTCATCCATGGATGTCATCTTTCTCTGACTCAGTTCAGGATTAGGGCCAATTACTGCTCTGACCAGTTGCTTGAGGAGGGCCTTGCATCAATCAGCCAGCTGTCATACTGTGCCAGGAGCAGGCTGGAGAAGCCATGCGAGGAATGTCAGGGAGGAGGGGCTGAGACTTTCAGAGCACATGTGGCAACTAACTCCTGGAGGAGGCCATTTTGAGCTATCCCAGAAGACTGTGCAAGAAGGAGGGGACGGGTGCAAGGAAGTGATGTGGCACATCTGGATAGGCCAGAGGTGCAGACCTGCTGGACACTTCCACTCCCACTTAAAAGGTCCTGCACAGGGGAGAGCTCTTTCTCTTGGCTGTGCTTCACTGCTGGACACTGGGACTGCAGACGGGCGTCATGGACAACTGGAAGGAAGAACTTCCTGTCTGCCCTTGGGGCAGGGACTCTGCCCCTGAAGGATTCCAGGCCAGCGAGGCGAATGCCAGGGCCAGGCAAGCTGGCCCCCTTTCCCCCCCCGAGAGGACTAGTTGGGGGAAGGACTGGGCTAGCGCAAGGAGAGCGCACTGCCCAGAAGGACAAGAGGGAACCCAGAGGAAAGATTGGCGCAGGGAGTCAGTGGGACTGGCTTCCTGATGATCTGGGACCCTTCCAGGCCAGGAGGCCTAAGGAGAGTGCTCCTGGTGGCAAGGGCTTGTCACCAGGAGCGGAACGGCACAAGAATAATGAAAATCGGCCCTTGGGGGCCCGAGATTTCACAGGATAAAGGAAGGCGACCTTTGACCTTTGGGAAAGCAGCTACGAAGCGCGTGGAGCTCCGCAGCTGCTTGAGACTGTGCCCCCAGGGTGGGCCAGGGCCTGGGGGCTGCCCAGGAGGAAGAGGAGTAAAGGGGAGTGCCGTCGCACTCCCCCTCTGAAGAGGAAGGGGGCCCCTGACCCCATCCCGGGGCCACATGAAGCCTGGTTCATTGTTTGTCATCAGCTGGGGGGCGCCATCGCGCACCCCCCTGCCGCTGTGGGAAGGGACCCCGATCCCGGGACCCCGGCGGCGAAGACAAGCAGTGAGGAATGGGGGGGCACCGTCGCGCACCCCCCACCAGAAGGGAAGTCGGGTAGCGCCGTCACGCTCCCCGTGAAGATGGCCAAAAGGGGCCCCGGTCCCTATAACGGGGCCCCGTGAAGAGGCAGGAGTGGGGGTGCGCCGTTACGCACCCCCAGCCGAAGAGGAAGCCGGGGAGCGCCGTTGAGCTCCCCGTGAAGGTGGCCAACAGGGGCCCTGGACCCCATCACAGGGCCCTGAGCAGAGGAGGGCCTCGGAGAGAGCCGTCGCGCTCCCCACCAAGGAGAGGAGGGGCCCCGGACCCCATCCTGGGACCCCAAGAAGAAGACGACCTTGGGGAGCGCCGTCGCGCTCCCTGCCACGAGGAGGAGGGGCCCCGGACCCCATCCCGGGGCCCCGAAGATGCCTGGAGGAAGGGGGGAGTGCCGCTGCACTCCCTCTTGCGGCCGGTCCGGCCGCGAGTATTCCTGTGTCTGCCCGCTGGAGCGGGCAGACCGCAAAGCAACAGGCCGGCTCCCGCGGAAGCACCCGGAGGTGCTGGCCGTGCAGGGAGCCGGCGGGGGCGGCCAGGGGTGGGCTCCCTGGGCCGCCCTCCAACGAGGGACTCCATGTTTGGTGTGGGGGTGTCTGGGTGGGACCGGCACCCCCAAAAAGAAATAGCACAGAGCGAGGCACAGCAGCTCTCCCAGCTCAGTAGGAGAGCCGCTCATCATGTATGCGGCGGCCCCAGCATGCTCTGTGGGGCAGGGGTTGCAATTTGAGCTCCAGAAACGGCACTGGTGGTCCCAGGGAGATGGGGCTACCACCAAAGGAGTACCAGGAGATAGAGGGAGCTGCAGGAGCAGCGCAGCCTCCCCCCAACATCGGTTGGTGTCCCCACCCTAGGTAGGGTGGGACACATGAGAGATAACCCCTCAAGGTGTGGACTGGTATATGAAGCACAAGCTTCAGTGAACTTTTGTTCCTGCTTGTGCAAGGGTGCCTGCCATAGATGTAGGTTGGTATTGCCCCATGTATTGTACTGTTATTTTATGGTCAATTAGGAGTAATCCAAAAGTTATCCTGATGGTTCTAGTGTTAGAATTTGGTTCCATGTGTTTCCTGATTATGCTAATTTGATTAATGATACTGATAGCCATCTCTTGGCAAGATGGAAGTATTTAATCACAAATGTAGGTGTCATCATTGCACTGTACTGTCAAAATGTGGAATACTGTCAAATGTTCAAATGTTGGAAGGGGGGTACTGGGATTGTTTTGCCATGTGGATTGCTGGATTATACTCTTCCTTGAGGAGACCTGAGAGATTACATAATGTTTGCCCAGAGTGATTCTATCACTTTGTAGAGATTTGTAGATTGTTGCATAGTATTGAGTAGTGTGTGTGAATAATAAATGTGCTTTTACTTTATCAAAAGAAAAAGCACAGACTGGACATTCATTTATTGAGAGTCATGCTTGTGTGCTCGTGAATGGGGATTACTAGCTCACACCACCTCCCTTGAGTAAGCCTTGGACTGCTCTGCAACGCTACCCTATGAGAGTCAGGCGCTACAATGGGGTGTTTGGTTCCCAGTGGCAGTCGTGTGCGGACTCGTTACTTGTGCAGGCCACACAACTAATGACCCCCTTTCCAACAGGACCCTTTCTTCTGTGAACTGTTTTTCGAGCTTTGAAAACACCCCTTAGTTTTATTTTAATCTCCCCCAAATTTCTTCTGTTGGGAACACTGTAAACCTATTTGGGAGTCATCCTCAAGCTCCATCTTTGACACTCTGGTGTGACCCAGAGGTCTGCATCATCAGCAAGGTTCTGGAATCAGGAAGCATGCTAATTACTAGGTGCTGTTGCAGCTATGTAAAACAAATATTGAGCATCTGTTCCGTCACAATTAGGTTGCACAGCCCAGTATAATCATCCATGGTGCAGCCCCTCATCCACCCCTTCAGTTCCATGCTGCCATAGTCTATGAAGTCCAAACAGGGCTGGTTTGGGAGTTTATGGCTGCTCCTAAACTTCTGATGGTACTTCTCAGGGGTCAGCCCAAATTTAGCAATAAGTATTGCTGTCATGGGGCTCTCCCTGCAGCTCAGGGTCTCTTCTAGGTCCTGCTCCTCATCCTCATTTAAATCCATATCCCCCTGAATGTCATCCTTTACTGTTACTGAATGCAACCTCTTAACCTCCTTTTAGGCCCAGAGAGCTATTTGTAGATTCACTTTAGAAGCTTTCCTTCTCCTTGCACAGCCCTTGCAGCTGAGGCTTAATTAGGTTGTCAACATTCATCAGCTCCCACTACATGGTACTATTGGAGGTTAGGTTACTTACATTTCCAAAAAGTTTAAAACAGCTATTGAGACTAAGACTAAATTAAAAAGCTTGAGTTGATAAATTATTTAACTGGGATTTTGTGTTACACATATTACTGTATAGTACTGCATAAATGCAAGCCCTTATCTTACAACTGCGACCAATGTGAAAAATTGGGTTGTAAATTGGGTTGTTAGTTGACTGGGGTATGAGTCTTGGTCAAGCAACATCCACAATCGTTTGTGGGGTGAACCAAAAAAAGTAATTAAATTAACCTCTGCTTACCCTGGGTAGCTTGGCACAAAAAGCAGCAAGATCACAAGCAAAGTTGCAGGTTTCACATGTTAAGGGGAAAAAACCCAACGACAGAGCCCAGCAATCAGAGGAGCAGATAGGGCATAGAGCCTTCAACTGCTCAGAAGAGCAAACTGTTCCCTTTTGAGGGGGAGGACCAGCGTTCCTAATATAATTATCTAATATCATTAGTGGAATGGGACCATCTAAATAGATTCTTAACCAAAAGTGTAGTATGGTACCTGAACTCAAACAATGGTTAAAGAAGTGTGAATAAAACCTCAATTTTCAGGTTTTGAGGCGTTACAAATTGTCAGCTAAGGAGACATTGTCTAACCACATGCCTTATACTTTGATTGAGTTGATTAGCCAGCTGGAGCTGATAGAAAACAAAACATTGAGAAATACTCTATTCAAATCCCATCAAATTAATGGCACAATTTACACGTTAATAACAATTAACTGTTATTTTATCAAGACTACTCTCATTGAGTATTCAAGTTTTCAACAAAGGCAATATACTTTCTCATTTAAAAGCGCATCCAAAACAAATTAATTTAGGCTCTAAATATATTTTTTTAGCATAGCCTTAAATCTCCTGCGAGAAAGGAAGAACGAATCAACCTAAGTCTATTGGGCATCACTTGACATACTTGATTAAGGCGGTCATTATGAATATGGCGGTGTGGCCCACCATGCTGGCGGTGGCGGGTAAAAACACCAGCCGGCATGGCGGGCCACACTGTCACATAATGTAACCCATGAAGGCCGCCATCGGCAGCCCTCACTCACCGCCAGACTGCCTCTGTCAGGCAGCCTGGCGGCGGGCGGAAACATTATCCGATAGGGCAGCTGTGCTGCCCCTCGGATAATGTTTCCTCAGCCACCAGCTAGCGGAAGGGGTGCACCGGGCACCCCTGTAGGCCCCTGCACTGCCCATGCACTTGGCATGGGCAGTGCAGGGGCCCCGGTACAGTGCCCCATCGCTCAGGTCACTTCCTGATTTTCAGGCAGTGATCTGCGTGACGGGTGCAGCTGCACCCACCTCTAAGAGGCATTGGCAGCGGCTCGATGTGGAGCCTCCGTAAATGTCCTGGCCAGGCCTTCCTGTGGGCCGGCCCACAGGAATGTTCCTAATATGGCCGGCGGGAATCCGGGGACGCTGGTGATCAAATTTTGACCGCCAGCATGAACACAGCGGTGTTTACCGCCGTGTTCATAATGAAGGCCTAAGTGTTCAACAGCAGCGTATCATTCAGCAAAATGAATTCATGTCACAATGTGTGCCAAGATTTGTTGTTCTGTAATAAGGCCAATACCACCATATCTGGGCAATATTTGATGGGAATGTTGAAGAGTTGCGTTCAATGCTTACACTGGGTGAACTTGGCAAGCCTTAGCAGAGACCTCATCAGATCCAAACTTTTCGTGTATGTATTTAGTGAGTTAAAAATGTATTGTTTATTGACATTTTGGTTTTCAATATTAATCATTTTAGATATTTTCGAGATCAATATTTTTGCTATTGATATTTGTGTATTTCTTTTTATGTACAGGATGATTATAAAGTGGTAATTGATAGTTTTCTTGACATCGTGTTGGACCATTATAGTCTTGATCAATAATAGATCATACAACCAACTGAATCTAGCAAGACAATGCATTTATTATTTGTGGTGGACCTCAACCCACCCCAACTAATAAACCACATTCTCATAGTGGGCAAGTTTTTTTTTACAGGGAATAACAGCTACTTCAAAGAAGGTTTTGTTTTCTTAATCCAGGGTTCTACTTTTCTTAACAAATAAAAATGGTCTGGATCTTTTTTCATTCATATTTGATTTTCCTATAGGATTTATTATTTTAAATATAGGTTTAGGGTTTGGAGGTTTTCAAAGGATTTTTTGTGACAGAGTATATTTTGCATTTATTGGGGATTTTTATTTTACTTTGGCTTCCTATTTGTTTTTCCTACAGCATTTATGATCGCAAATATTGTTGTGTGTTTTAGAGGAATTTTCAAAGGATTTTATTTGCATTTATTGAGTATTTAAAAAAAACCTCCATCCATTCATTGCATCTTTTTAGCAGGGCTTCCTGATCCACTATATCGTAAGATGAGGAGAGGCCAAGCAGTATCACTGTTGCTTACTTTTCTTCATCTAAGGTAAGAAAGAGGCCAGTCGTAATGTTTCCAATAACAGTTTACTTTCCTCACAATGACCGGAATGCTGCTTAAGTGCAATATGGCAAACTAGACAAACTTTAATATGTATCCTTCCAAATGAAATCCGTTTATTCCTTCACACACAGGTTTGCACACAAAGAGGAAAGTCCCAGTAACTGCAGCAGTGCTTACTTTGAGCCAGTGGTTTCCGGTGTGAAACACCAGCACTTATTTTTGGAAGTGGGCACTTAGCGCCTGATTACGACGCTGGTGGTCTTGAGACCGCCAGCCTCGCAGTGGCAGTCAGGACCACCACTGCAGTGGCAGTCTGACTGCCACATTATCACCCTAGCAGTCAGACCGCCAGGGTACCGCTGTCTCCACCAGGCTGATGGTGGCAGAGATCGGAATCAGCCAGGGCGGCGCTGCACCATTGCAATGCTCACTGGCTGATGTGCAGACAGTGAGAATTGCGAGGCTGCTGGTGCACCCTGCAGTGGCAGCATTGCTGCTGGCTTGATTACAAGCCAGTGACAATGCTGCTGCCCCTTTCTTGCTGGGCTGGCGGGACAAAGCGTTGGTTTCTGCCTGTCAGCTCAGCGGGAAAGTCGTAATGGGCCCGGCAGGGAAGTAGCCATCCTAGTATAATGACACCCTTAGTTTTCTGCATCAGGCATTTACTGCGAGCAAAAGACACACATGGGAAAGACGAGGAAGAGAAAAACGGAAATGCATACAAATGGAGAAAGCTGCAAGAGTGAGCTGAAGCAGCAAGGAGTGGCTGTAAATGGATTAAAGATACCAGAGAGGGCCTCAAGATTACAATGCCTCAGTATTTTGTTTCAGAGGAGAGCTTTGGGCATCAGCACATTATAATTTACGAATGAAGCGATGAACTGTACTCACAATCACCTCTGAACAGGAAGTTGCCACTATGTCCAGTTTAAAATATGGACCGACAACTAAGAACCCACTGCATCACTCCAGGAGTGTTTAAGGGCAGGTGCCTCTAATACAGAATTCTTTCCCATATGGAATTTAGGCATCAGAAAACACTGCACATTGTTTCTTTAAAACCCATTGAATCAAATTTAGAATGTTTTTCTGTGATTTGTCTAGAGCCGGTGCCATGTCCCTGTACCACTATCAATAACCATGCATAATGTTTTTATGTGGCTTATTAGGCTACTTATGTATTTGTAGGCTTGCCTTTCCAGCTGCTACTCTGGTGGAGGAACTATTCCTGCATGCCAGTGAAAGAATGTCCACATTAATTAAAGTTTGCCACTGTAGCATATGCTGAGTTTTCTGTTAGGGTAGCTTCTGCATGAACAATGGGGGCTGACCTGGTAAGGTAAAACTTATGTCACTACATTTTCAACATGCTCAGGTGGTATGGCATATACAATACCAATATGGCACCAATAACTGAGATGTGCATGCACTGTATCTAGCAACTAAGGGCATTTTCAGGGCTTTCCATGGAAGACAACTATGCTTTAAATGGGGGTCCTGCATGGATGTCACAACACCGGAAATGGCAATGGAGAAGGTAACCTATCGTTGGTGGCAGAGCTGGAAGTTGACTTTCCCAGAGAAGATGTGGGTGAGGGTTCTGTAAGTCTAACATAAATCTCATTGCAACTGCCCAGTAAAGAAGGCCTTGCATGTTCAGTTGTCTCTCCAAGAGTTTACGTTTATGGTTCTGTAAAACCTATATGCGCATTTTAACATCTGTTATCTTTGCAATGGAAGCTCCTATCGGGTTTTAGCAATATAAGGTGACAATATCTACAACATGTCTGTCTGTTCAAGGTTTATTCTGTTCTAGCATCCTCAAAAGTCTGTCAAGGTCTTACCTTTCTTATTAAAGGAGGACTTGTAGAACACAAAGAGGAAATTGGTATTCTGGCTGTGCTTGACATACATCGTAGCACCCGGCACACAATGTCAGCCTAGTAATTTCCTCTTCTCACACTACCAGATGATGGTTGCTGCAGGAGTTACAAATATGTCTATCTGCTGCATGCCTTTTTCACTATTCTTTGTGTACTATTCATAAAGATTTGATTTGTAATATTTATACAGAAGTATTTTGACTATTATGGTATCTACCTTTTTATTATTTTGTGTTCAACATGATATTATTATTCTTTCTTTTTTCTTTTTTTCCAACAGAATGCTTAATGCTTACAGGATACCATATTTCGATATGGCATTTGTTAATTAGTGGTACTGTTGTAATGGGAGAAAGGACTGAGACTTCTGATTTATGTGATACCATGGATCTTGATAACCAAAGTTCAAATGATTGGATTACATTATGAAGTGTTCTCCTAGGACGGGAGTGGTATTCTGTCAATTTGTCCTGCATGCTATAAACCAGACAAGGTAGTTCTTCTTTTAGTTTAAGAATGCTTTATTTGAAATAGAGTTAACAAAGGGGTACAATATCTTATCACAGGATTAAAAAGTACTCCAAAGAATAATACAAAGAAGTACAGTAGATAAAAGGTTAGCAAACAGTATATAATTATAAAATTAACTGTAAGAAAGTAAATAATGCATATAAAATGTACCTTATTAAGACTGCGTTTTATGTTTTGTATTTTTCAGGAAATGAAGGAAGAAGGATAAATGTAGCTAAAAGAAGATGAGAGAGAAAAGAGTAATGGAAAGAAAAAAGTAATACGGGAAAAATAAAAATGTATGAGATTGAACAATTACAAGTGTCAATGATTATCTGAATAACAAAACAATTGCCATATACTTTAAAACTGTAAAACAACCAATGAGCAATATAATTTGTCTTGAAGTGCTATTTCAGGGTGGCTGAAAAACAGAATTCTTGTTCTGAAGCTCAGTAGATTGATAACATAAGTAGGTAGTAAGACTTGGCCAGAAAGAGTCTGTTTGAAGACGTTGCTGTGTGGAATTGACAGATGCTATGTCAAGCCTGTGATGACAAAGTAAATTCCACCATTCATTAAAGGATGGTGTTTGGAGAGGGATAGAGGAGTTAAAAAGAGCCTGTGGTAAAAGTAGTAGGTAGTTTGTGTAGTGCTAGCATTGCAGGAGGCTTGATATATTTTTGACCATGTACAACGCCATGTTTGGACAGAGAAAGAACAATGGAGATCTGATTCCCATATAAGTTCTATTTTATGTTTAGGACAATTTGGAAGCTGATAATGAAGGTATTTGTATATGTAAGAGGCCCTAATAGAAGTGGAGGAAGAGAATTACAAGGGAGTTGGAGCTGGGGTGAGAGAGGGGTCCTGTGATGTGATAGATAATTGTTGTGTAAGACAATGAATTAAGGATTGGCATTTTAACGTGGAAGTGGCTGATAGATTAAATTTGGACTGAGATTTCAGGAGGTGAGTGAGGTTGCATGTTTTGAAATAGTTTTTTGACTTGTATAATTCCTTCAGCTACCCTTTCCTTTCAGAGAAGGGTATGATTAGATAATTTAATAAGGAAAAGTCGAGAAACGTATGTAAAGATGAGAAAGATTTGGTAAAAAATGGAAAAATGATTGATATAGAATGTGAAAGTTATGCACATGACTGAAAAGGACCAGGGGAAATCACAGTACCTTCCAATCTGTGCCAGATCGGCAGGAGAATGCCACTAGAAGAGCAGATATAAGGTAAAACATGTTTTAGTAAAACTGAAGAATGATATTGGTGAATATTAGGAAAACGGACTCCCCTATTTCTTTAGGCTTACATAGAGAGGAAAGATATACGTGCTTTCCGTCCATTCCACAGGAACTTAGCCAGTGTGCTATTAAGAGATTTAAAGAATTTCAGAGGGATTTTAACCGGTAACATGGACAATAAAAATGAATCACCGGACGGAACCATCATCATTTTAATTCATTCCAACCAACCTCACCAGGATAGATACAAGGGAGACCATTTATCAGACATATGATGGATGTTTTGAAGAAGATCATCCAAATAAATCTGAATAGTTGTTAAAATTGAGGATTCATAGGAATTTTATGTAGTTGGGATTCCATTTAAAGTTGGTTCCTGCAAACATATAATTGAGACTAAATTTGTTCAAGGGAAGTACTTCAGATTTATTAAAGCTTAATTTGTAACTAGAAAGGTTAGAATACTGTATAGGTTTAAGAGATCTGTAAATGCAGGTAATGATGTCTGTGGATTAGAAACATGTAAAATGATATCATCCGCATAAGCAGTACATTTAATATGCAGATCTTTATGTACAAAACAAGTAAAAGAAGGAGAATGTTGCAGGGAATGTAAAAAGGGTTATAGGGATAAAATGTATAGTAATTGTGATAATGGACAGCCTGGCCTGGTACCTTTGATGAAGAGAAAAATCAGAGGATTGGATTCCGTTTACTCAGATGGAAGTAGTTGGGGATGAGTAAAGTATATTTATGTACTTTAAGATCCCAGGACCAAAACCATGCCATTTAAGTGCTCGTATTATAAAAAGCCAGGTAACACTATCAAATGCTTTTTTTGGCATCTAATACAATAACGGCCAAGGGGGTAGAACTTTTAGAAGTTAAATGCAAAATATTTAATAAAGTTCTGAAATTATCAGTAATATATTTGCCTTTAACAAAACTGGTTTGTTCTATGCCAAGGAATAATCTAAATAATTTGAAGCGCTAAAATCTTGGCAACTATTTTTCAATCTAGATTAATAAGAGAAGTAGTCCGATACTTGACGCAGAGGGAAAGATCCTTGTCCATTTTAGGAAGAGGTAGCCAGTGCTTTGGAGAATGTGCCTTAAACTTCATTATTAGGAAGAAATTGATAGTATTATGAATGCAAGTGTAGAAGGAGAATGTGGGAGAAACAAAGGTAAATTGCAACTGGAAAACCATCAGATCATGGAGCTTTCTCTTTAGGTAGTTTAGTCAAAGCAGCCTTAATTGCTGCAAAGATATTTCTTTATCTAGAGAAAGGGGGTCCAGCGGTTGATGAAAACGAGCTGGAAGAGATTAAAAAAAGGAGTCATGGTTGCCTACGATGGGGAGAATACAGATGTATAAAGATTTTGGTAAAGATCAGAAAAGCATTGTAAGATCTACTCATCTCTAAAATGATTAATATCCTTATCATCCATGATATTCAAAATTTTTGATTTTTGGGATTTGACTTTAAGATAGTTTGCAAGGAATTTGCCAATGTTATTACACCTGCCATAGAACTTGGAATTGATCCTCAAGAGCGTACCCGAAGCTTCTTCAATTGATTTCTTATCGAAAGCCAGCTTTGCTTGAATAAGACATTTGTGAGTGTCAGTATTATTTAAAGTATAACATTTATTTTCAAGTTGCTTATTAGATGATAGAAGAAGTGCAGAGGCTTTAAGAAATTGCTTCTTCTTTGTGGCAACATAAGCTATAATAAAGCCTCTAGCCTTGGCTTTAGAAGCATCCCAAATGATATGGAGCCACAGAGTTGAGGTAAGGTTAGATTCAAAATATTCTTTAAAGAATTTTGTCAACTTTTCAGCAATTATCTGATTCTTCAACATATAATTGTTAAAACGCCATCTCTTTGATCTATATATAGTTCAGATATTGTTTCTATACCAGTGAATATAGGTGCCTGTTCGGATAATAATATAGAGCCTATTTCAGCATGCACTAAAGCTGTGAGTAAGTGGGGTGTTAAAAAAATGTGATCAATCCTGGATTTGGATTTATGTTCTGGAGAATAAAAGGTGCATTTTAAATGATCTGGATTTTATATTATCCAAGCATCAATTAGTTCCCTACAGTGAATAGTGTTTTTGAATGTTTTTTGTACTTTGTTTGGGACATATCTGTTGAGAGACTGTCTGTCAGTAAAAGGGTCAATAATTTGATTGTAGTCCTCACCCACAGGAAGTTTTTCAGTTGAGCATGAGCGCAAAAGGTGTGAGATGTGTTCCCAGAACTTTACATCTATACCTGTAGAACCATAAATATTAAGTATGGAATAGGGAGTGTTAGTAATAGTAAGGTGAAAGAGAAGCCACCTCCCTTCATCGTTGTTCTCCTCTCTCTCTATCTGTCAGGAGAGTGACTTTTGAAATAGGATAATAATACCATTTTTATTATGGTGTGCAGGAGAGCAGGACACATGATCCACCCATTGTTTCTTAAAATAATTAAGATCTTTTTCAGATAAGTGGGTATCCGGTAGGATAGCGATCTTGCAATTCAACTTGGATATATGTGAAAGAACTCTCTGTTTCTTGATGGGGTTGCGTAAACCTTTCACATTCCAGGATGCGACACACATAGGCCCTCATTACAAGTGTGGCAGTTTAGATCGTCTTATTATGACTATGGCGGTTTGGGCGAAGCCAAACCGCCTCAGTGCCGCCGGTACCGTCAGGGCAGTCGATGAGCTCATCCAGCCCGACAGCAGCCGTACAACTGGCGGTGGTATTATGAGTCAGCATACTGCCAGGTTTTTTGTGGCAGTCGCACTGCCATGAAAACCCTGATGGTAACGCAGCAAGCAACAGGAATCTCCATTTCTGTTGCTGGCACACGCACCCCCATTCATCCGCACACCTTCAAACATGCACCCCTATTCATCTGTACAGCTTCAAACACGCACGCCATTCATCTGCACACCTTCCAACATGCACCCCCATTTATACGCACACCTTCAAACATGCACCCCCATTCATCTGCACACCTTAAAACATGTACCCCCATTCATCGGCACACCTTCAAACACACACCCCCATTCATCAACACAATCCCTGAAATACACCCCCACTCGCTTGCACGGATCCACACAAGCACCCCTACTCGCATGCATCCTCATACACACACCAACTCACTCGCACCCTGACACATCCCCCTCCCCTCCTCTTCCATTCAGACACACAACCTCCACGCACTCATGCATAAACGCATGCACTCACACATACCCATACCGGGAAACATACACACACATGCACACAACCCCCCCCTTTTGGATGGTCCACCTACCTGTCTGGGCAAGGTGGTCGTCCGGGAGGGGATGGGTTTCGTGTTTTCACCACCAGTGCTGTCTTGTAATACAGCGGGCAAAGTCATTTTGGTGTGGCAGTGCTTGTGCTAGAACCGCCTCTCACCTGCCATTGGTCAGGCTGATGGTGTTGGATTTCCGCCCCTAAATGGGCAGAAATCCTTGGGTGAGTCCTTGTAAGGTGGTCTTTGGGTGCCTGCGACGACATCAATCTTTCCAAAAGACCACCAAAATCATAATGAGGGCCATAATGTTAACCATATAGTAACACACTAATCAAATATTCTTGTGGCAGCCTCTTTAAATAAAAAATAATTACATGGCAACCAAAAGAAAACCACTGGATCATAAACTTAGAAAGGCAATATATGATGGTAAGGTAAAGTTCAATTAAGTGGAAGAGGAGGAAAGAAGAGATAAGAGAAAGAAATAGAAAAGAAGTGTAATACATGATAAAAAAAGAATAAATGGCTATAAGCCAAATAGCTTCAACCATAATTAAACAAGGCATGTCCAATGTGAAAACAATTGGAGAGAGGGGTGGGTAAATGCAAAAAGAGAAAGGATGTGCATAGCACCGGAACCTCTCAAGCAAGGGTATAGGAAGTCACGGAGACAATAGTTAAAAGAGAAATATATAAGAAGGCATTTAAAAGAAAGGACAAACAAAACATGTAATATAATTACATCAGGGAATGTGAGGGAGACCAGATCCTCGGGGTCTGCGCACGTTCCCAACATGTCCACCACAAGACAGCTCCAAAACTCTGATAGACATATCACAGAGCCTAAAAGAGTCCAAGTGGGGAAAAGGGGATTAGGTAGGGAACAGCTGGGAAGGAGACCTGTAGGAAGCAAAAGGTTAAACAACACAATATCAGAATATAATCACATTGACTTTCACTAGACTATGGTTCTAAGCATTGTCTTACTGTAACCATGGATAATCTAAGAAGTGACTTTAACTAGACCTCAAGAACTCTGGGTACCTGGAACAAATCAAGAATGATGAATGCAATGTTTCATATGAGCTTTTCATAAAATGTCACATAGGCCCTCATTAAAACATTGGCAGTAAAAGCCGCTTACTGCCGTGCAGAAGACCGCCAACACACCGCCGCGGCCGCAGAATTCCGCTGCAGCTATTATGACCCACATCTCAGAATCTGCCAAAATTCAGACACCCACACAAGTCCGCCACACCAAATGTCAGTGATAAACTGGCGAAAACAAAACCGACACCGTCACACCAACAGAAATAGGCCCACACTATCAGGACACACGAATCCACCCGGCGGTCTTTCAACCGTGGTATTCCATTGGCGGTACATCCCGCCTCGCTCAAAATACACACACACATACAAAGCATCCCCACATTGGACGAATCAAAATACACACACCAGAGACACATACACACACCACTCCCACGCACCCAATACAATATAAAACACACTCCCACATCACCCACAAACCCCCACAACAAAAAATTCTGAAAGAAGGCCAGAGAGAGACACCACCAGCAAGTACAACAGCATCCACAGGCACATAACACCATCACCCACACAACTTCCACGCACCTCACACAACACACCACTACATATCACCACACTTATCACCACACACTCCACCCCACACATCACCTACAACACCCCATGGCACGTCAAAGACACCCCAGTTTCTCAGAGGAAGAGCTCAGGGTCATGGTGGAGGAAATCGTCCAGGTAGAGCCAGAGCTATTCGGATCACAGGTGCAGCACACCTCAATTGCAAGGAAGATGGAGCTATGGCGAAGAATAGTGGACAGGGTCAACGCAGTGGGACAACACCCAAGAAATCGGGAGGACATCAGGAAAAGGTGGAACGACCTACGGGGGAAGGTGCGTTCCGTGGTCTCAAGACACCACCTGGCAGTTCAGCGGACTGGCGGCAGACCCCCACCTCCTCACCCACAACTAACAACATGGGAGGAGCAGGTCTTGGCGATTCTGAATCCTGATGGCCTTGCAGGAGTAGATGGAGGAATGGACTCTGGTAAGGCAAAGCTTTACTATTACATCCCCCACCCTACCTGCATGCTATCACATACCCCCACCCTCACCCCCAGCACCCCAACTCCTCACGTATGTCCCCACATCACAAACCACCCATCCCAACACCAAGCCCTGCGTGCAACAACAAAGCATGGACACCCATCACCAAAGCATGCCCACTGCACATACCCATACACCCCCTAAACCATCATCACACAAGCTCCCACACAGGAATGCTAGCACTGGGGTACACGGTCACCCACCCATTGCACAACATTACACACATAGATGCAATAATCATGCCTTTACACCCCTGCAGGACCCCTACCCAACGTCACCAGACAGGAGGGTCCAGACATGTCCACTCCACCCACAGAAGAGGCCCACAGTGATGACAGCAGCTCTGTCCAACTGGATCCAGATGACCAGCCCGGACCATCGGGGACCTTTGGACAGTCGGTTCCCCTCACACAGGCACAGGCCACCACAGACCTTACCCCCTCTGGAAACACCAGCACAACACCCACCCAGCGGGCCATACCTCCGTCCCCCGAACACGTCAATCAGCTGTGTGTCCTCCACTACAGGGAACCCAGGATAACCCACCACCCCAACAACAACAGGGACCTGGGGGCAGTGGCAGTGGGCACACGGTCCAGGGGACGGAGGCCCAGGAACACAGGGGAACTGGGAGGGCTGCTGTGTGACAGGGGGAGGACAGGCCAAGGGAACCCACACTCCACGAGGCCCTCTCCTCCATCATGGGAGCATACCATCACTCCCGGGAGATGGTGGCAACGGTACTGGCCAAGTTTCAGGAGACCCAGCGCCTGCAGGAGGAACAGTATTTGGGCTTCAGGGAGGAACTCAAAAACCATCAGCTCCACACTGGGCACCATCGTAGGGGTGCTGAAGGAACTTGTGAACACCAGGAGGGACACTGTGGCACTCCAAGGGGCCCCTGACACTAGCATGGACGATGAACTGCCCACCACCTCCACCAGTGCTAGTGGACAGGACGCCGCGCCACAGGACCACCACACCAGCTTCCCGCCCCCTGCAGAGGGAGAACCACCCGCAAACGGTCCCTGAGATCCAGGAACAAGACAGAGCACGATGCCAAGACCCCCGCCAAGAAATGAGACCACCCTGATTGTCATCCTACTGTCCCACTCTGTCACCCTGTCCATAATTAAACTGCCCCAGCTCCACTCCCTATGCCCATATGGGCAATGCACCTGTGAGACTAATAGACTGGACTCTGCCATTGACATTCCTCCACCATCACCAAACACCATTTAACTTCCCCCTCCAATATTTGGCATTTAAATAAACAAACATAAATCGCAAAATGATCTGGAGTCTGTCTGTAATTTCGAAATAGTGTATTTGCAATTACAGTGACAAAATGTTTTTGAAATAGTAATGTCAACATACCTATGTCACACAGCTCTAGTCCATGAGGAATTTAAGCAGATGTCACACAGTGGGACCCACATCTGTGAAACCGGAAGGGAAAGTGACAACTCAGTGACCATACACTGGGTGGAAACGACAGACAGGATAGAGGTAGTAGTGCAAAAGTACATGTAGTAGGCAGGATTGTATTCTTACCTGTGTTTCGCTGGAAATACTGCTGGATCACTGAGTCCCTGTTCTGCATGTCTTCTTCCTCTGCTTCATCCTCATCACTGTCCACAGGCTCCACAGCTGCCACAACACCGCCATCTGGACCATCCTCCTGCAGAAAAGGCACCTGTTGTCGCAAAGCCAAGTTCTTTGGTGAGTAGAATAGGGATCCACCTATCATGTGGAGGCACCTGAACCTAGCCTTCAGGAGGCCGAAGGTCCGCTCGATCACCCTCCTAGTTCGCCCATGGGCCTCATTGTAGCGTTCCTCTGCCCTGGTCCTGGGATTCCTCACTGGGGTCAGTAGCCATGACAGGTTGGAGTAACCAGAGTCACCTGCAAATGGCGAGGGACGACTGATAGACACACACTGACCTGTAGGGAGATACCCAGACAACCATTCCAACTGTCTTGCTTCCAGGTGCTCACCTAATAGCCACACACGGTGCCTCTGGAGTTGACCCATCACATAAGGGATGCTGTTATTCCGCAGGATGTAGGCGTCATGCACTGAGCCAGGGAACATGGCATTCACATGGGAGATGTACTGGTCTGCCAAGCATACCATCTGTACATTCATGGAATGATAATTCTTCCGGTTTCTGTACACCTGTTCACTCCTGCGGGGGGGACCAAAGCCACATGGGTCCCATCAATGTCACCTATGATGTTGGGGATATGTCCCTGGGCATAGAAATCACCTTTCACTGTAGGCAAATCCTCCACCTGAGGGAAAACGATGTAGCTCCGCATGTGTTTCAGAAGGTCAAACCTGTAGGTGATTATCAAATGTCGCTCCTCCATTGTCGACAGGTCCACCAACGGTCGGTACACCGGAGGATGCCGTCATCTCCTCACATGTCCCAGCAGATGGTGCCTATGAAGGACAACAGCGAGCACAGAGTCAAACAACTCAGAGGTACGTACCCACAGCTTACACACAACACCATTCATAATCTAAAAAGTGGCCTGTATGTGTGTTGAGTCTAGGCCTAGGTATGTGTGATGCAGTTGAAAATGAAGCGATGTGGGCCCCTGAAATGGCAGCTGCCTGACCTCTAAAGTGGGACAATGGGATGTGAGGTAACTGCGCTGGCGTTGTACACCGTCGCTGTAGGCGGTCGGAGACCGCGGCCCAATGCTGCATTGGTTAACATTGGACCCTATGGGTCCCAAGAGCCAATGATGATGTATGCCGGCGGTGATGGTACGCACTGCCGCGGACGTGACTGCCGCAGACGTGACCTCCATTTTCTATCACTTCAATCACTCGATACCTGATCTTCAACAGGAGAGGACCTACACTGCAAGTGCTGCTGTGACCTCGGTCTGGAAGAGACAATGGCTTGTGCGTCTGGGGAAAGGGCCCCTGCCTTCACATCGGAGAAGTTGGAGAAGCTCATTGATGGGGTCCTCCCCCAGTACACGCTACTCTACGGTCCTCCAGACAAACAGGTAAGTACACAGGGAGCATGTTGTATGGGCTATGCCTGTGTGGAGAGGGCTGGATGTAAGAAGGAAGGGGGCAGAGCGCTGCGTGCATGAAAGACGGTGAGTGCATGTGCCACATGGCAAGGGAAGGGATGGGGGCCACTCACTTTGACGGTGCAGTTGGTAATGACTTCTCTTCTTCCTCTGTACATTTCATGTAGGTCAGCGCCGACCAGAAGAAAGATATTTGACGTGCTATCGCCAAGGACGTCCGGACCCTGGGGGTCTACCACAGACGGAGCATCCACTGCCGGAAAAGATGGGAGGACATTTGCCGCTGGAGCAAGAAGACGGCGGAGGCTCAGCTGGGGATGGCCTCCCAACGTGGGAGGGGTGCCCGTCGAACCATGACCCCCCTGATGTTCAGGATCCTGGCGGTGGCCTACCTGGAGTTGGATGGACACTTGAGGGCATCACACCAGACACAAGGGGGTGAGTACACTCTCATTCTGCTTACTTTGCGTGCAGTGGAGGTGTCTGTGTGGGGGAGGAGGGCTGTGGGTTTCCCTAGGCCAGGGCGAGTTCCGTAGGCTAGGACCCTCCGTAAGGCATTGCCCTGTGGCCCCCCCACCCCACCTCTGTACAGCGCCAAGTACAGCTATTCATGCCCCTGTGTCATCTATGTGTGCAGATGTCGGTCATTGCCTTGTAGGCCATTTCCCAGGAATTGCACTGTGGAGCCCAAGAGCGCGGCGTAGTGCAGGGGGCCTCTGTGTCTGTGTTGTCCGCCAACTGTAGCGGTATTGCATGCACTCAACATGTCTTTCTTCTGTCTCCCCCCCCCCTTTTTGTGGTCTTCCTGTTCTTGTGTGCATTAGCATCATCAGGCGGAGGAGCAGTGGCAGCTGCATCCCACATGGCCCTGGAGGGCGACACTACGGAGTCTGAATTCACCAGTGGGACAGAGGGCGAGGGGAGCTCCACGGCGAGGGCATCTGTGCCCCCCGCATCTACAGGTACAGCCGTCACCCCAACTACCAGCACCGCCCTCCCAGCAGCCCCTCAGCCTTCGCCTCATGCCCGCTCAACCAGGAGGGTGGGCATCACCTTCACCCCAGGCACCTCAGCCCCTGACCAAGTCACCCATGCTGCCCTCAGTGAGGAGGCCATTGACCTCCTCAGGTCCCTCACTGTTGGGCAGTCTACCATTTTGAATGCCATTCAGGGTGTAGAAAGGCAGTTGCAACAAACTAATGCATTCCTGGAGGGCATTCATTCTGGTCAGGCGGCCCTTCACCGAGCTTTTCAAACTCTGGCCTCAGCACTGATGGCAGCCATTGTCCCCATCTCTAGCCTCCCCACTCCAACTTCCTCCACCCAGACCCAATCCCCTGTACCTCTGCCTATCCCAAGCACACCATCAGACCAGACTGCACACACCTCACCACACAAGGGGAGCTCAGGCAAACATAAGCACCACACATCCCACAGGCACTCACGCAAGCAACACACAAATGCAGACACACCAACATCCACTGCCTCCACTGTGTCCCCATCCTCGTCATCTCCCTCCTCCCTCCCAGTCTTGTCTACACTCACACCTGCATGCACTACCTCTACAGCCACTACGTCCCTCACCAGCACACCCACCAGCACACCACGCTCACGTGCAGTCACCACCCCACTACCATTCACGCATCCCCTGTGTCCTCTCCCAGTGTGTCTGTGACGCCCCCTCCCAAGATACACAAACGCAGGCACACACCCACCCAACAACCATCCACCTCACGACAGCCTCCAGCGCATGCACCTGCACCCAAAGTCACCAAACGTACACCTCCTACAACCACCACCTCTTCCTCCACTCCCAAACCCCCTCCAGCTACCCGTCCCAGTGTGTCCAAAAGAATTTTCCTGTCCAGCCTTGACCTTTTTCCCACACCTCCTCCACCCCGTCCATCTCATAGGTCTCAAACTAGCACCTCAGCCACAACATCTCCGGGACCAGTGGTGCCTGTAGTCACAGGTATGTGGAGTGCAACGGCCACCAGGACAGCCAGTGTGGCACGGAGCCACAGCATAGCCAGTCTCCCCCTGTGAAGCATCAGAAGTTGGCCAGTGCCCGGCGGGACAGGGGGAAGACTCCAGCCACCAATGCCGCTCCCAGGGGTCCCAGTGGGAGTGTGGAGTCAGCTGTGACACCTCCCAAGGTGGGGAAGAGCCACAAGAAACCCGGGCAAGTCTGGGAAGAGCTGCACAGCGGAGAAGACCGCCATCATCCCTAGCTGCCCAGGAGGGCCACGCCAGCTCAAGCCAAGCTGTCCAGGAGGGCCCCGCCAGCCACAGCCCAGCTGCCCAGGAGGGCCCCACCAGCCCCAGCCCAGCTGCCCAGGAGGGCCACGCCAGCACAAGCCCAGCTGCCAAGGAAGGCCCCGCCAGCCCCATCCCAGCTGCCCAGGAGGGCCCCGCCAGCCCCAGCCCTGCTGCCCAGGAGGGCCCCACCAGCCCCAGCCCAGCTGCCCAGGAGGGCCCACCAGCCCCAGCCCAGCTGCCCAGGAGGGCCCCGCCAGCCCCAGCCCAGCTGCCTAGGAGGGCCACACCAGCACAAGCACCGCTGGGCCATGAAGACCACCAGCACAAGCCCTGCAGGGCCATGAGGACCGCCAGCACAAGCCCCGCTGGGCCATGAGGACCGCCAACTCAAGCACCTCTGAACAGGGCACAGCCAACTCAAGCACCGCTGAACAGGGCACCGCCAATTAAAGCACCGCTGAACAGGGCACCGCCAACTCAAGCACCGCTTAACAGGGCACTGCCAATTAAAGCACCGCTGAACAGGGCACCGCCAACTCAAGCACCGCTGAACAGGGCACCGCCAACTAAAGCACTGCTGAACAGCGCGCCGCCAACTCAAGCACCGCTGAACAGGGCACCGCAAACTCAAGCACCGCTGAGCAGGGCACCGCCAATTAAAGCACCGCTGAACAGGGCACCGTCAACTCAAGCACCGCTGAACAGGGCACCGCCAACTCAAGCACCGCCCATGAGCGGCAGGGGCACTGACGCAACTGGGTCAGTCACGGGGTGAGTGATACACTCTGGGCACCAGTCCCCCTCCAGAACCAGTGGAGAGATCCATCCACTACCTAGGTCCTTCACAGGATGAAGCACTCTGGGCACCAGTCCCACTCCAGAACCAGTGGAGACATCCATTCACTACCTCTGTCCTACACAGGATGAAGCACTCTGGGCACCAGTCCCCCTCCAGAACCAGTGGAGACATCCATCCACTACCTCTGTCCTTCACAGGATGAAGCACTCTAGGCACCAGTCCTCCTCCAGAACCAGTGGAGACATCCATCCACTACCTCTGTCCTTCATAGGATGAAGCACTCTGGGCACCAGTCCCCCTCCAGAACCAGTGGAGACTGTTATCCACTTGAGAGACTGTGGCTGTGCACTCCCCAGGATTGAACAGTGGGCAACCCACCCACTGTAGAGACTTGAGAGACTGTGGCTTTGCACTCCCCAGGATGCAGTAGTGGGCAACCCACCCACTGCATAGACTTGAGAGACTGTGGCTTTGCACTCCCCAGGATTGAACAGTGGGCAACCCACCCAACGTAGAGACTTGAGAGACTGTGGCTTTGCACTCCCCAGGATGCAGCAGTGGGCAACCCACCCACTGTAGAGACTTAAGAGACTGTGGCGTTGCTCTCCACAGGATTGAACAGTGGGCAAGCCACCCACTGTAGAGACTTGAGAGACTGTGGCTTTGCACTCCCCAGGATTGAACAGTGGGCATTGAGCCCCCTCGTGGATCTGGCGTTGTGCACTCATCCGGCTGAGGTGCCCCCCTTCCCTTCCCCCTGAGGTGCCTGTTGTATTTCTAACTGATGCCCCTGCAGTGTTCTCTCTGTTTTGATCGGGTATCTTGTGTGGGCCTCGCCCATGCATTTTGGGCCCAGTGGTCCACGGACTATAAATGGTACAATACCTGGACTTGTATTATTGGTGTATATATTTGTTTATATTGTATATATATTTTTTAGTACTGGATTTTAATAGATTACAATCGTTACAATCAGTTCCTTTTGTCTTTGCATTCTTCCGGGGGGCTTGGGGGTGTAACTGTGATGTATTGATATGCATTAGTGTGTGTGTTGTAGTGGGTGAGGGTGGGGGTGGGGGTGTTGCGTGTGTGTGTGTCCCTGTTTTTTGCCTCCCCCCTCCCCTGTGTCGTAGTTGCAGTACTCACCGTGGTCTTCGCCGCCGGAAGTCGTGCTCCTGGTAGAGGAGCAGGAAGACTTTCGCAGGTAGAATTTGGAGTTCCGGTTCCATGGTGTCCTCGTTCCTCATAGGGTGTGTAGAGGTGAGCATTTTCCCTTCGAAATGCCTGTTTCCGCCGTGTTTTTATCTGCAGTGAATCCGCCCCGGAAAAGGTGGCGGATTGGCCTGTCATAATAGTGTGGGCGGTACATTGTCTGCCGCCTGTCTGTTGGCGGTGACCGCCATGCTGTTTGTTTGTACTGCGGTCGTAATTGCAATTTTTTTACCGCCGGCCTGTTGGCGGTCTTACCGCCGCTTTAACACCGTCCGCCAGGGTTGTAATGACCACCATAACGTCTAGAAATACAAGAACCTTCTAGAATACTGTTTCAGAACAAACACTGCATTTTTAACATGAGGACAAAACTATCTGAAACATTCCCTGGAAAACAATTGGAATAGTACTAGGGACTTAATATGCACAAAGAACATCACGTTTTGAATTTATCATCTTCACAGGAAATCCATAGGCTCAGGATAAATGTGTGTACTTCAACAAACATTATACATCAAAGTTTTTACTTGCCATGAAATGATCGCGCAAACTGTTGCCGATCTGAACACCAAGTTTTACATGCAGGAAATGAATTGCGCACACTGCCGATTCTAACAAGAATATGTAAATACCATGAAATCATCGCGCAAGCCTTTGCCGATCTGAACACCAAGATTTACATGCGGGAAATGAATCGCGCTCACTGCCGATTCTAACAAGAATATGTAAATGCCATGAAATGATTGCGCAAGCCTTTGCTGATCTGAACACCAAGTTTTACTGGTGGAAAATGAATCGCGCACATTGTCGATTCTAACAAGAATATGTAAATGCCATGAAATGAGCGCGCAAGCCTTTGCCGATCTGAACACCAAGTTCTACTTGCGGGAAATGAATTGCGTGCACTGCAGAGTCTAACAAGAATTTGTAAATGCCATGAAATGATCGCGCAAGCCTTTGCCGATCTGAACACCAAGATTTACATGCGGTAAACGAATCACGCTCACTGACGATTCTAACAAGAATATGCAAATGCCATGAAATGATCGCGCAAGCCTTTGCCGATCTGAACACTAAGATTTACATCAGAGCAATGATTTGCGTACTCTGAAAGCTTCACAAGTAGGCCCAAAACTCAAGAGTCTTTTAGAACGGGTCGGGGGCCCAGCCCGACCTCCGTCTTACCACCCTGCTCAAGGATCACCAAGATAATGCGGGGCAGGCCTGGAACGTCAAGGTAGGCCTCCGGAACAGGAGCTCAGGAAATTGCTGCTGCTCTGCACCGGGACCTCTGAATAGTGAGCATGTGGAGCTGGGCTGATTCCCTTATATAGAGACTGGCCCAGCCCACAAACCACACCCAGTCATACTGCAGAGAAAGCTTCTAGAAGGTCCTATAAAGGGACCACACCCTAACACACTCAGTCAGTCTGCAGCAATACCTTACAAATGAACAGTTATTGCAAACATCATTAATAGTGTTTTTCAAGGTTAAAATCTGCAATGCAAAAGGTTAGCATTTTGCATATAAACACAATGCATGAATTATGCTCTTGCATAAAGGTTGGGTTTTTGCACTTTTGTCGCCCGTAGAGCGCGCACTGTCCTGATGCTAACAGGGAATATTAAAAAAAGAATGAACACGATTGACTGATACAAAATACTTACAGACATATGAGAAGATATTTAAAACAATGGATCTGGGATAGAAGACACAAAAGGAAGACTCATCTGAAATAGGGAATCGGGCAATGCATGAAATACCTGTAAAGAAAAAGAAATAGTTATTGAACACAAAGAAATACTCTTCGTTAGTAAACAACACCATCAAATCTATATGCAACACAACAATATATGTATACAAATGAGATAAGGTATCAGTTAAACAGAAAAAATGGAAGCAAGTAAGCAAATCAAGTTTTGCCAAGTTCCATTTCTTCACCCTTGCACTGACAAATGAACTTTCTCAGATCTGCAGGAGAGTCAAACAAAAAGGACCTTTCTTTATAAATCACTTTGAAAAAAACAAGAATGTACCAGGCCATATCAAGCATTCAAGCAAAACAGAGCAGGACAAAATTAAAGGAATTCCTTGAGTCGAGCTGCAGTAGCGTGTGCTACATCTTGCAAAGCGAGGACTCTTCGCCCAGACCATAAGATTTGTTTCTGTTGTTTAGCCGCAGATCAGACCATAAATAATTCAGTATATTCCAGAAAAAGAACTATTATGCCTCTTTGTCGGTCAGATGATGATGCTCCAGATGGTTTGGGCCCCATTTGATGGGCACATTGAAGATTAAAAACCATCCCATCTTTGAGACCAACTACCTCATGGATGTTTGTTTTAAGAAAAACAATTATGTCAGAAACTTCCAGTCCTCAGGAATACCATAAATTCTGAGACTGTTACCTCTGTTGCGATTTTCCAAATCTTCAGTTTGCTGTTTCAGATGCAAATTTTCTTTAGACATAACATTTTTCTTAGTTGTTTCATCTTGTACATTACTTATCCTTTGCTCAACCTCCGTGACCCTGGATACTAAATTAGCATATAGATACACACACAAAAAACAGGAACTGGTAAATATATTGAAGCAGCTGAAGGAAAGCTCATATGAAAAGGACTCAAGCTACAAATTCCACAGGCTCAACCAAATTTCAAAGAGGCGTAGTAATGATAATTATTAGATTATTAGAGTAAAAAATAAAGTAGGCGCAAGGATGTTTGTTCAGTAGCAGGGGAATTCAATGAATGTGTTAACAAACAGAGAAGACTCCAATGTGCTCCACTTAAATGTATCCCCTGACTGTCAAAGTTATAGAAGAAAAGGTATCATGAAGCGTACACAACAATAGTCTAATTCCTGCAAGTGTTCCAAATATAGCAGTAATTCAACCCATGCTGAAGCAGCAAACACAGTAACCAAAGATACTTATATAAATTCCATAGATAAGGATTAATTGCTGACTAGAAGGACTTGGAAATATAACAGCGTCGTGAAGGAAGGACAAAAAGAAGAATCATCATGCTTTTCAGTTTAAAATGGAGGCCGCACTGCTGTGTGGTGAGGAAAGCCGACATGGGGGAAAAAACTGGTGAAACAGGTGCAAAAGGCAATTCAAAAACAAAATGCCTGTTTCCTCCATGCTCTCACCGCCTGCCATTAAGGCAAGCTCTCAATAGTCTGTGCAAACTGCCGAAATCCTGACCTGAGCACCGTGATGGTGTGGAAACTCAATGGGTTGCAGCCATCTTGTAGGCGGCTTGACCATGCCTTCCCAGACGAGGTAGTTCTTAGTAGACCTTCCACCAAAGAAGCAAGGCAAGTATCGGTTCTTTGGGCTTTAATCTTGTAGGACTAGAGGGCAAAAAGAAAATCTCACCATCAGGTCAGTCAGAGAGTTGATATGTCCCACATGCCAAAATGAGTTCTGTTGTGGCTGCCAACCTGTCTGGTGTAATTAAATGTGCTTTGTAAGCCACCAGTTGTATTGAGATTAGCATATCAATGGGTATTTTTCACACTACCGGGCAAATTTACAAAAGTTTGGCACTGGGTAGTGCAGCACATCATTTTGCTGTGCTGCCCTGCATCAAAAGGAAAGAGGTGGGATGCGCTGTATCTATGTGATATGACATATTTCTGTCCCTTTTAACTGAACTGGTGCAGTTTAGGCTGTTTTGCACCAAAGCAGGCACCCTCGCACCATGGTGCAAGGGTGTCTGTGTTGTTTTTGGGATTGTTTTTGTCCAGAAAGTGGCATCTTACTGCACAAAAACAACCCTGAGAGGTTATGTCCTATTTCTATGTGTGCTACAGAATGCAGCACACATGGAAAGAGGAAAAAGCGACGAGAAATGAAGATATTTCTCCTTGTTGCTCCTCCACTGGGGAGGCGTAAGGTTTTAGTGTATCCCCAGGTTTAATACTCTCGTAAATCTGGGGATGTGTCAAAGTCCATGCCCATGTAATGCCTTCCTGCCGCAGAGTAAGGCTATGTAGCGACTTGCACTGCCTTGTCCATATTGATAAGGTCATTAAAAACCATGACAAAGTGTCTGTGTGGACTCATTGATATGTTTCAGAGGCTTGCACCTCCTCTGTCACTGAAAGTGACGCAACGGTAGTGAAAGCCTCTCATACATATGCTCCTACATCTGGATTTAAAGCCAAATTAATTTTATTGACAGAAAAGATACTTCATCACAATGGTGAATGAGTACACTTTCCGCCAATATAGTGGTCCGCCTGCCTAATTTAAATGCGGGAGCACCTTTGGTGTAATGATGGCAGAGACTGCTCTACTCTGAAGGCCTCATAGAGCATGGGCTGAAAGAGGTTCACTTGTATGTCACCTCCACCTAAGTTAGACTGGTGGATATGCAGATCAGTTTTCACAGTCAAATTTCCAATGCATTTTTAAAAACCACTGTGATGGTGGCTCCAGGAAATACTAGATATGTCTGCTGGCCCAACAGACATATCTAAATAAGGCAAGTAAAGTACCCTGGGCATGGCAGTCATAAAGTACTCTGCCATGGTGATGGATAATACACTACCTAAATATGAAACAGGCCCTGAGTCCTAATGGTCACTTTTTCTATGAGCCTTCACCTTGATTTAATTAACAGAAACAAAACCTTTTCTCAAATCAGGCGTACTGCTAGACTTACTTCTTTCCTGCCTTTTTCACCATATTGGCACTAGAAAGGTATTGCTCTGTTATTACTTCCTGTCTTTCATCAGAAAGGATCCCTCATACAGTCAAAGAACATATTGTGCCACTTCTGAGGAAAGCAGGTCTAGTCTCTACCTCTCTGGACCGCTAGTGTCCTTTTACGCTCTTTTTTGTGCTGGAAAAAATCAAGAAATCTCAAGTGGTCAGGCAGCTCTGCAACTCTGACTAGACCATTAAGGTATTACCTGACACTAAGGTTGGATTCCGCCAAGCCTGGATAAGTTTTTTTTGCCACTGGCATAACCCTTTATAATTTTGGATACTTTGCCATTCGCTTGTGATGCATAATGCCTGATATTTCAATATTTTTGGCGTCATGTAGAGAACATTTAATTTGGGAGAAAAAAACAAAAAGAAAAACAGGTCGCGGGAATGAAGCAACAATGCAAGAAGACTTTTATGAATGCAAGAAGCTGTTTATGTGTTATATATGTTGTTCTTTGTTGTTGGGCACCAATTATTGATTTCTTAATTGTAAATTGATTTTTATAAACGAGTACTATTCGAGCAACTTTTTTCATTTAAAAATTCTTTATTTTAACAGGTGAGCTGCCACAGAGCAAAAAACGAATGTACATAGAGTAGCAAATTCTTCTTCCTGACCTGAAGATTCCTTCATCTTCCGGATTAAGTCATATGTTATTTTGAATTTGGAGTCTGGAGGGAAAGCATCAGTCATCATTATCTTCAATTTCTGCTGAATCATCCACTCTTGTATTTTTGGGAACATCCATTACGTTTAGTAAGGTACTTTTCAAAATATTTGATGTTCGAGGGAGAGAATACACCACCGTTTTGTTCTGCTTTTTTTTCAGTTTGTTTGTTTATTATTGGATGACCAACACTGTGCACTAGGGATAAAAGGCAGGGACATCTGGGAATTAAGAGAAAGTAGTGTAAGGGCAAGGGCATTTAGGATTGCGGAGGAATGCGGATTTATTGACTCCTTTACTCTTTTTTCCAGATTTGTGTCAGTAATGTGGTGCTTTACAGTTACTTAAATAGATGTGTATTACAGTATTACAATTGCTATGCTTAACGAAAGTAGGGGTCTGTTGATGGCCTAGAATTCTTGTCGGATCCAGGTATCCAGACACAAGCAGTCAGCATTTTTCTTTGCCACCTTCTTCTCTATATGTGGGCAGAAATGATTAGCGTGTATCTTCAGCAGTTTTTAAAAGTCTTTGGCATATGTAATTATTGGCTGTAGGTGTATGGTGCATTTTTAAAATGTCCTTTAATTGATTTTTGTCAGTTTCCATGTTGCTGCCTGTGGTTCTTATAGTTGGATTTTTAACCATTTTGTATGCACTTTTAAAAGACACCTGCTTAGGACCCTTGTATATATGGCACTTTAGGAGCCACATATACTTCAATAGTAATACTTTTATACGGGCTTCCCCTCTCCTGTCATCGGGGTTCCATCAGCTCTAGAGAAGAAACGGATATGGTTTCTCATTTTAAATTTGTTTTCAACATTTCCTTTTATGTTGATCGGCCCTGCTTTGCCATGGTTATTCTGTTAGGTGAATGTTGTTGTTTTCTGACCAACCTCATCGTAGTTCTCATAGGGGTCGCATGAGCCTGTAAGGAAATCATATATTACTTCTTTAATTTTTCTGTTTTTATTTTCTGCCACAGTGATTGGCCTAGCTGGGCCATGATTATCAGTTGCGGCTTGAAGTGCGCAGAAGGGGGGGTGGCACGCAGGGGGGAAGTGAATAAAAATTTACTTAAAAAAACAAAACAAAAAAACACTTACCTTGCTCGCCACCACATCGCTACATCGCTCCTCCATCCTTGAGTGCAGTCACACGCTCCCAGCCTGCCGTGCAGCTAACCGTGACGCTGCTCAAAGCAGCATCAGAATTGGCTGGGAGCGCCCAGCCAGGACACTTCCAGGCAGACTGGGAGCCAATGCAGTCTCTCTACAGCCCGGCAACTGTGTTGCTGGGCTGGAGAGAGCCTATTACGCAAGTGTGTTTGGCCGGCCTGAGACGGCCGGCCAAACACACAGGTGCTTAGTGCTGGGCACTCCCCCTCATTGGTTGTCACCCCCGTGGCTCCGCCCCTTTACAAGGAAACAATAATAAACTCAGTTTATTATTGTTTCCTTGTAAAGGTCTTGCAGCTTCTGGCGGGGGAGGGGGGCGACGCTTCCCTGCCCTAAAGGAGGAGGCACCCCTGATGGTTATTATTCTGAAATAATCTAAACATTTTTGCTGACATCTCTGTGCTTGTTCTTATAGGTGTTCTATGAGCACTGTAAGACCATCAAATATTTGCTATTTTATTTCTCTTTAACATAGACCTTTGTAGGTGTTTATTTTAGTGGTGTTATATTAATTTTGATTTTATTTTATATTTCTAAAGTGCACTAATGCTCAAGGGCGTCTAATCACTAGTATTATCCTACGTCTAACCTGATACCAAAATCGGGAGGACAGTAAGAGCTATAGGGAAAGTCACAGCAGCCAAGAATTCAAGTATTTGCAAAAGCTGAGAAAGTTAGCCTGACTTTTGAGATGCATGGGCTGTCTGTTCCAGAGTTTGCAGGTAGAATAAACAAAACTGCAGCCATTCCATGAAGCTTTCTTGATTCTAGGAATAATCACTGAACGTGAGGTAGCAGATCTTAGCAATCTTCTTGGGGAGTACCACTTGAATTTACTTTTAAGATCAAGTGGTCTGGTTCCTTGCAAAGCTTTGTATGCCAGACATAGAGCCTTGAAGGCAATTCCTTTTCCTCCTGAGAGCCAGTGCAGCTCCGCAAGGGCACCCAATACTGAATTAAACTTGGGTATTTTTTTAAGTAAGTGGCAGGCTGCTTAGACTAATTAGCTTATATAAGACTTTTTGTATGAATTAATTAATCATGAATTATCAGTCTCAAGCCAGGTTTTATTAATTGACAACAATATATTTACATGGCTTTTCATTGATTTTTGTCCACTTAGTGCCTTGCATGCCAATTACTTTACAAATGGGAATTATTTCATATAGTATTGTCAGTTAAATTGCATTCACTAGAACTAGCAAATCTGACTGACCTCATTCTTATTTGTTATTGCCTGCAGGTGTGATACTGAGATTGAGACTAGTCTGTGAATTAGCTGACCCCAGATTTCAGAGTCTTTTCTATTAAGTAGCTACCCAGTGAGAAGTTAAGAAGAGAGTGTTCAAAAGCAGGCAACTAACAAGAAACAAGCAAGGGGGTAAGTTGTTTGTTGCCACCACTAGGGAAAGATGTGACACCAAACACTCTTTCTTTTTCCACCAGTATGTGTAACATGGTGTACCTGTTCCATGTTGCACCCTAGTCTGGGCAGGAAGACATTAGGATTACCCCTGGATCAATGACGGTACCTCCCACACCAAAGGATATGACTGTCAGTGCTGTAGTGACTGGCTGAGGTCAGTGTGTCTAAAATTGAACTGTCACAGTTGACCAAATTGTTCCAGCAAACCAAAAAAGAGAAGAGGTTGCTATCCCTCATGTTCCTGAAAGCAGAAAAACAAAAGTGGGCTTGCAGCACAGCAGGCTGTTCTGCCTGCTCTTACATCAGACACATCCTCTTCACTATTTCGTCCAAAGAGGAAAAGAAGGATCACTCTTCTTCAAATGAATATGACATGGAGTGGAAGTCTGATTCCTGTCATGACACAAGGTGAAGGAAGGTTGCAAAAGCTAGTTGTGAGAAATTGGGTTGTTTATGAACTGTGGTGTGAGCCCTGGCCAAGCAACAGACTAAATCACCTGCAGGGTGAACAACAAAACGTCAATAAACTAACTTTTGCTTGACCCTTTGTAGCTTGGCACAAAAAGCATTCAAGCTTTATTTATAGGCAACATGTGAAGTATTCATGCAACACACAGACAGTAATAAAGTGAAAACACAACACAAGAAAAATTACACACCAATTTAGAAAAATAGATTACATGTTAATACATTATTTGACACCAAAATTCAAATCAGCAGAACCAGAGTAATGATTTTTTTAAGTTGAGGTAAAAGCTAGCAACTAAATGATCAAAGTGTTTACTGCAGACATCTCAATTGCCGGACCAGGTCAAAATCGAAAAATATGGCCAACTGCAGTGGAGTGCAGGTTAGACAGAAGTAGATTGGACCAGGTCATACTTTACTTTCAGACTTAGAAGAAATGTTAAGAAACATTTTCTGAGTAGGTAAAGTTCAGTGGGGTAAGGTGACAGGAAGTGTTCGAGGAGGGAGCATCGTCAACTCGGAGCCTTCAGTCAAAGCCGGAGAGCTGATTCTACTTTTGGACTTTATGACATTGGCGGTAAATACCACTTACCGCCATGCTGACTGCTGCCAACATACTGCCACGGATAACCGTTCACCATATTATGACACACACACACCAATCCGTAACTATACAGCCACACACAAAAGTCCACCACACCAAAGGTCATTGATAAACTGGCGGTATCAAAACCCACACCGTTACGCCAACAGAACAACACCCACAACATTATGACCCATGAATCACCACAACAGACATTCAATGGTGGTAAACCACTGGAGGTACATATTGCTGCTCTCAAAATACACACACTCAAACAAAACAACACCACATTGGACAATTCAAACTACACACACCTGATACCTATACACACACCACACCCACACACCCACACCACTATAAAACACACACCCATATTTCCCACAACCCTTTACGACTACAAACCATTGGCACCTGAGAGAGACAGAAAGAGTACTCACACAACCAGAGCCACATACCACCATCACCTATACACCATCCATGCACCTTAAATCACACACCCCAACACATCACCCTACACACCCTCACTCACACCACTCACACTACACCCATGGCACCACAACAACACCCCAGATTCTCTGATGAGGAGCTAAGGGTCATGGTGGAGGAATTAATCCGGGAAAGCCACAGCCATTTGGAGCACAGGTGCAGCAGATATCCATTGCTTGGAAGATGGAGCTATGGCGGAGGATCGTGAACAGGGTCAACACTGTGGGACAGCACCCCAGAACAAGGGATGACATCAGGAAGAGGTAGAACGACCTACATGGGAAGGTGCGTTCCGTTGCAGCAATACACCAGCTCGCAGTACAGAGGACTGGCAGTGGACCCCCACCTCCTCCCCCACAACTAACAACATGGGAGGAGCAAACCTTGGCAATCATGCATCCTGTGGGCCTGGCATGAGTAGCAGGAGGACTGAACTCTGGTAAGTCAACTTTCTATTACTATCAACCCCCTACCTGCATGTCTTCACATACCCCCACCCCACCCTTGCTCCCCTCACTCCACCACCTCCCACACACCCCACCATCACAACCCACTAATCCCAATGCCAAGCCCAGCATGCACCACCAATGCATGGAGAGCACTCACAGCCCTGCATGGACACCTATCACTAAAGCATGAACATTAGAGAATCCCCAGGAGGAAAATCACAGGGCACAATGCACTACCACTTTCACCTGTACATAACATTCTTCTGAGTTTGTCTGTAAGAAAACTTGTCTTGTAGGTTTTGGCCTTCTTCCACTTATGCTGAAAACGGAATAGAGTGAAGCCTTACAATATGCCGCAAAAGAGTGCACTGTGGGAATCCAAGCAGTCTTGTCATTTTGAAAAACATTCAGTCCTATGAAAAAACTCTCAAAAGAAACTGGGATTGCTGAGACAGAAGATGAAGAAGTGATCATCAGGGTAAGCAACCCTTCTGCTCTGTGTGCATTCACTACTAGCACCAACATCAGCAGCCTGACACAAGGAAAGGATGGATAGTATGGTTGACCTAAATTGCCCAAGCAGTGAACCTCCATGGAAGTCACTTGAGGTGGGATTTCCATCATCATAAGATTAATCATAAAAAAAACAGTATCGCAGCTAAGTTCAGCAACGATATACTGCACCACAAACCCATCCCAGTCCCATACAATGATAAACTGTCCACAATGTTGTTAATTGTCCCTGTCTATTTTTCAATGCTGGGAGGAGGGAGGAATCTTGAATGTGTGGATACCCCAAGTCCACAAATGAAGCTTCAATGCTGGGCCTGTTTTTCAACTACTGCTATGCCACAGCTGCATCATGAAGTGCTACCATTTCCTCATAAGACAATGAAGGAGGGTATGTGTTGGGAATCCATCAAAACACAGACTTCTGGACTAGTTTTAACATGTTCAGAACTGCACAATGGGTCTACTTCAAGGAGGTTAAGGGAAGGCTATCTTTTAGTGCCACTTGTAGTGATGCTTTTAAACACATTAATCTGCATGCAAAAGTTGAAAAGCACGTACAGATGCCAGCATTCCAAAATAATTCAGTACCATGGTCTGTCAATGGTTTCAACCCAGGGACCTCTGTATTGGATTCTTTGCCACTGCAAATGGCACTAACATATATTACATGGCCAGTATCATAGCAGCTAGTGGTGTTTTTCAGAGAGATCTGGATAGCCCATTGCATCTACTCGACTGTGCAGCATTTCCTCAAAAAGGAAGAAATAGATCACAACTTAATGATCACCTGTCTAGGGATTTAAAATCATTTTAGCCAA
This sequence comes from Pleurodeles waltl, assembly GCF_031143425.1. Lineage (NCBI taxonomy): Eukaryota > Metazoa > Chordata > Amphibia > Caudata > Salamandridae > Pleurodeles > Pleurodeles waltl. The sequence goes on from NC_090437.1 coordinate 856,417,442, forward strand.
TTTGTGTGCCTATACAAATACTCTCAGACATGCAGTTTAGAACTGTTTTAACACCACAGTTTATATGCTGCAACAACCTGTTTAAGCAGTACAAGTCTATAAATTATTATGTGCTACAGGTACAAATGGGAGGTGATGCTTCTGCCAAAGTTGTATCAATGAAGGTTAACAAATGAGGGCTAAAGGAATAGCTGATCATAATGCTCGCAGTAGGAAATCCTCCTTTTCTACATGGTTACACCTGATTTTCCACCTTTTGCCACCCTATGTTATTGCAAATCTTAGACTCTACACAGTGGGGCACTGCTGTCCAGTGCCCAGTGTATGTGTCTTGACTGCTAAATCAAAGTGTATGTGTTGTGACCGGTAAAAGACAAAGAAATTAGCTAATCCCTTTTTGCAGTATTTAAGATTTCCATACATTTCTATAGGGCTATAGTTTATGGTGCAGAAATACACCTGTGGCATGAAAAGTTAACTGTCACATGTCACATGTGAACTGCAGCTTTTATTGTGCCATCTACTAGTGTGACAAATGGCACCATATCTTAGGTACAACATTGGAGTCTGACTACTGCAGTGTAAAACCTGCAATGCCATTTGTGAAAATAAACCATATTGACAGGCTAAAATCTCCCTTTTAGATGTTGTCACTCCTGTGTGGGTCTTGCATCCCATAAGGTAGGGTGCATAGTATTTAATAGTGGGGCATGTAGAAAATGTATATTACCATGCCCCTCAGTGACAAGGCCCAAAAATCTAGTTTTACGATTGTTGGCCTAGGTGTCCTATGTTGAGTACAGATTAAAATAATAATACTGTATCTCACAGAAGTGGGACCAGCTAGAAACATAACTTAAACATTATTTTATAAATTTATTAAAATGGTAAAGTTGGATTTCTAATAAATATGAAGGAAGAGTAACTGCTGGAAACTCCTTCAGGCTCATTTGCGTTCGCTTTCCTGCAGCAGCCAGCCAGTGAATAGGCCTGAATAGTTGTGAAATGTCTCTCAGGAGCAAACAATAGGCTGACCTGAATGGGCAGAGATCACTCCTCCAACCTCCACAGACTATTCAGAGTGGGGACAGTGAGCATCCTATAACACCACACTGTCAAATCCTGCTTGACAGATCTGTTAAGCCACATGTAATATTTGGGGCACATGTGAAAGTGAGAAAATAGGATACCAAAACAATTCTTGTGTTTTGACTGTCTGGATGCTGAAGGGCTGTGCTTTTATCCTGTCCAACTTCTGCCTCTGAGTGTGATGTAAGTACACTGCCTGCTTCAAATTGGGGTTTAATGTTAGATGTGGGAGAAGTGATGAATTGCAAATGAAACATCCACACACAATCACTCAGCCATCAGAACCCAAGTTTAGTGTGGCTTAAGGCTTTGACCATATTGATAATGACCTGACATATGGAACTTTGAGGCTATTTCAAGGAGGCAAACAGAAACTACTGAAAATTTTGGTAGGTTTGGCCCAGGGAATGTTTATCTCATTGATTAGTGACTGTACAGGAGTCACAAACACCCACTAGCTGGTACCAGGCATAAATGTGGCATCTCCAACCCTCACGGTATCGCAGTTTCTGGATGAAATGAGCTGCCAACTTACCACCATCATCAATGCTTCAGCTACCCAAACCCTTTTCCCAAAGCCTGGAAACACGCTGAGGTTAGACCCCTTCTTAAGAAACCCTCAGCAGACCCCAACAAACTACAAAACTACCAACCATCTCACTGCTGTCTATTCCTGCCAAAGTCCTGGAGAAGGCAGTCAACCTTCAACTCACCAAAAACCTGAAGAGATACAACCTACTAGACTTGTCTTAATCAGGTTTCAGAACCAATCACAGTACAGAGACAGCTCTGATCTCTGCCTAAGACGACATCCATGCCATACTCGACATGGGAGAATCCGCTGCCCTCATCTTGCTCGACCTGTTCACCGCCTTCATAACGATTCTCCAACACACACTTATCTAGCACTTGCACCAGATGAGAATAATTGACGATGCACTCAGATGGAAGGCATCTTTCCTGACATAGCACACCCGGAAAGACCACCTCCCCCTTCACATCGCAAACCAAACATAACATCTGTGATGTTCCCAGGAATTGTCCCTTAGCTCCACACTTTTCATCATCTACATGGCTCCCATTGCAGACATCGTCAGATCCCAGTACATCATCAACTCCTATGCCGACGACACTCAGCTCGTCCTACCACTTCTGGTCGACCCCACAGCTACCAAGACAAATTTCCACAACTGCATGATGAACTTCTCAGCATGGATGAAGGACAATTGCTTAAAGCTAAACACAGAAAAGATGGAGGTTCTCATCTTTGGCAAAAACACCACCCTCTGGATCGATTCCCGGTGGCCGTTGGAGTTTGGCCCCACCCCACAAAAAAAGACCTTGACCGCAACCTCAACATGATCCTAGACAGTGAACTCTCCATGAGACGTCAGGTGAACTCCGTCACCTCAGCCTGCTTCCACATGCTTTGCATGCTCTGGAAAATTTTCAAGTGACTACCCATCAACACAAGATAAACAGCTACTCATGTCCTCATTATCTGCCACCTTGACTATGGCAATGCACTCTTTGCAGGCACCACCACCACCAAACTCATACAAAGGCTCCAATCAACACAAAAGGTGGCTGACAGACTGATTCTTGACCTGCCCAAGAGAGCCCACATCACCCAGCACCTGAAAGACCTCCATTGGCTCCCGGTCCAGAAGAGATGCCACTGTAAGGTCCTTACCCATGCCTATAAAGCCCTCCATGATCAAGGACCCACCTACTTCAACCAACGTCTGAACTTCTGCCACCCCCGCAGGAACCTCCTCTCCACACACCTGGCCATCTCATAGATTCCTTGCACATGCTACTGAAATGCTGGAGGTCACTCCTTCTCTCATCTCGCCACCAAGGCCTGATACACTCTCCCCCCTCCACCTTTGTACCTCCCCTACACTGACCGAATTCAGGAAAGGGTTCAAGAGCTGGATCTCCGATTGAGAAGTGTTCCAAGCACCTGGATATCCTCACAGATGAAAAGCTGCACTGTCCAAATACTTATTGATTGATTGATTGATTGATCGACCTGCAAAAAATACAAAAAGGATTGGACTTGTTATCTGTGACTTGAGGAGTCTTGGGTGGCTGGACCTGCTCCTACTTCTACATATGAAGTGGGCCCCAAGGGTCAGTAGGCTGACCTCCTGTGTGACTACAGGGAGACAACAAGGTACAAGAGGCCTTTTACCCAGAGTGCCCAAATGACCAGTAGCAACTTGATCGGGATTGGACCTTACTGGTTGCCTGTGCTAGAGTAAGTCCTGTCAAATAAGTGCTGCCCCTGAGGTCTTGGGATCCTTAAATGTCACCCACAGGCATTGCTCCAGAAACCCTGGAAACTTGGAACTTAAAAGACTAATGGCCTGTTTTAGAGTTTGGTACAGGGGTTACTCTATCACAAACATAACGGATATCACATCTGATGTATTACAATTCCATTATAGCCTATGGAACTTGAAATACAGGAAATCCGTCAGGTTTGTGACAGAGTGACCCATTCGCCAAACTCTAAATCAGGCCTCAATTGAGAAGGTAAAATCTTTGACAGGAATTAACCTGGTCGGTGTATCATACCTGCACTCAATGGAGGTCAGCCTTAAACTGCACATAGGTCTACAGAGACTATTGACTGTCCTCAATACTTTTCCGTTTTTGGTGCTACGTCTACATAAAATGTTTAAAAAATAATATCTCCTGTTCCCCTTGTTGGGTTTTTCTCATTTTGGCATTGATTTATTTACTAAATCTTACTCTAGTTGTCTAATTTTGGAAATTCTATTGTTTAGTAACTTGACTTTTCTACTGCTATGGCTCTGCGTAAATACTTTACACCTTGTCTTAAGTTAAAACTGTCTGTTCTGCGCCATAGCTTCATAGCTTCAAGGGAGGTAGAGGTCAGGTTAATTTAATGAGTTTGATGGTTAACCCTGACAAGGTTTCTGGCATCGTGGGTGAAAAAAGATGGATTGGGATGCATCCCGAGCCATTGCTAGTGAATGAGATTAATTCAAACATTGGTTTGGTGTCTTCAGCAGGCCACCATCCCTCTGAGGGCTGACATTCCCAAATGGGTCGCAAATTGCGACCTACCGCATGACTAGTCACGAGGTAGGCATTTGCAACCCCCTTGCGAGTCGCAAATAGTGTCATTGACACTATACAACATTTGGTTTTGCGACTCTCAAATTGCAAATCGCAAAACCAAAGTTTGATACATGTAGCCTTTAGTGATTTTAATTCAACAAAAATATTGTATGTTATGTACCCAGAATATCCTAATGTAAGTGTTGGAACAGAAAAGACCACTACATAGTGACAGACATGCTTCCCTAACCTGTGTGTCTCAGCTCCTTGAATATCTAGACTCTTGGTAGTGATGGTTGCTCACAGAAAAACATAGATCTTGCTTGTGAGCCATGAGGTAAACCTTTCTCATGGTAATGCTGTATTTTTAGACCGGGGGGGTGCATGACACGCTACCCTCATAGTGGATTAGGGCTACTGCCTTAGCAAGGAGTTAATCTGCATTGTTGTGGTGGTAGCAGCATATCTGTTTTGTGTTTCTTAATAGGCTTTTTTACCTGTGCCAGTGGAGTGGCACCTACTGGCCTACTCCTAAAAAATCCCACTGCTGTGTACCTAACTCATCCTTGGTCTACTTGATGACAGTATCTACCACTGGGCAACACTTGCTTTTTGCATATGATTGCTGTTGTATTTGTGTACCTATTCATGGTATATAACATGGACCCCTGTGGGTCCCATTTTGGAGCCTGGGGCCTCAAAAGGCTAGTTTCAGCTGAGAACTTCAATCCCAGATAGGGGATGTTAATTCCTGAGGGCTGGAGTTGGAAAACACTTTTAGACAAGGAGGGAAGAGCATTTTCTGTTCACATCAACGTTCTCTTTGATTCAAGGAAGAGTTTGTGGTCAGTGGGACCTGGCCTTATTGTCAGGATAGATGGTGGGTCTAATAAGGTTGGCACCGTAGAACCAGAGAATAGTAATAGAGGGGAAGGTTTAGGCTTTTGAACCGTGTGAGACACATTGCAGACTAACAGGCAGATGTGGTCCTTGGTTACTTTCTTGGTCTGTGTTGTGTCAGTCAGAAATGCAGAAGATCCTGCTGTAGTAGACTGTACCTTTGACAAAGGAGAAGAGGGCACTTCAAAGGAATCAACAACCACAATGCAAATTTCAGAGACCCAAACACCAAATCACATCTGTGTTTGGATATAGACTACAAAAGTTGGAGCATGCATCCCACCAGATGTTCATCAGTGTAGACAAGATCACCACGACTTTGAGCTGCTGCACCCAGGGCAGGGAACCACAGTCTGCAAGTGTCCCAGCTGGGTGAGGGGTCATCAGCCAGGAAGCCAAGAACAACTACCCTGTACCAGCCTGGCAATCAGGACCAGTGTTTACTATGAGGGAGAGGAGAGAACCTGAAGGAAGTGATGCCCAGCCGGGATCCGGGAGACTGGTTCCAGAGAGCAAGGTGTGAGGAGTCAGATCTGGTAGGTACTATTGCTATGCGAGAGAGCCATCCACCATTTTACAGAAGTCAGTGACAGCTGTCGGGTCGACCATGAAGTTTTTTAGTGGTTGCACTTCCCATGACTTCCATATGCCAGGAGGGGCGACTCAAAAGTTTGAGACGTCACCTGCTAAAGAAAAAAATTGAGGCCCTTGCCCATTGCCTTGTATGCCAGGAGGGAGTCACTTGTACTGATAGAGCCATTGATCAATAATACAAGTTCATTGGGATTGCCATGCTTTTTCTGTGACCTCCATACACCATGAGGGGGCCAGTAGGACTGCTGAGGCCATCCTATCTATCAGAGGAGTCCCCTCGACCACCAAAGGGACTTGCGATTAAAAGCAAATGCCACCTTACATCACTGCAATTGCCATGTCATCTTACCTGCTTATCTGCTTGAACCCTGAAGGGGGATCTGCCTGCTTAAGCAGAGGCCAATGTCAACTGTAACTGCCTCAGCACATGGCCCCTGCTGTACGGTGGAAAAATGCAGTGCATTTTACTCAGTACTGAAGTGATATAAGATGAGCCTTGGCTCCCAAACACTTCTTCAGGCCACAAGTGTGTAAGACTGAAGCAGGCCTTTTGAGATTTGCATGAACATGGTGCATTAGCATCATAGCAAGCTGAATTTTCAGTTTCAAAGTGAGACTTTGTTGATCATTGCTAGTGTAGACATCACTTTTAGTGGTACCTCAAGTAAACCTTGAGGAACATTTCTTAGATTGGAAGAGGGAGAAGCAGGACCCAGGAGACAATGCCTAAGAAACCTGAAAAGCACGTCCCCTCAGAGACTTTTGTTTTTATAATTTAATGTGCTGTATTATTATACATTGGGTGTGTAATAAATATTTATTTTATTACAAAGAATAAATGGTGGACTGGACAAACAGATAATCAGATTGTTGGGGGTCTCTGATTGTATTTTAAGCCTTTCACCTTTAACAATCATGCAGCTAGTCCCCCCCCCCCAAAAAAAAAGAGCCTAGGACAGCTGGACCCACCCTACCATTGAGAGACAAGTGCTGAAGGGTTAAAGTACTTGACACAGTTGCTCAGGATCCATAGTAGGTTAGGCCCCAGGACATTAGGAGTAGAAGCCATAACCCCCAATGTTGGGCCCAGCAGCCTCTACTTGCCCCATGATCTACTAATAGGACTCTTGACAGTCAACCACAGATTTTGTAGTGAACAAGGGCTTCTAAGTCTGCAATGAATGCCCCATATCCTGAAAGAACAAAATGGGTCCCAACCCTAAACTTTCATTTCTATGCCTGACTGTCACGAATGATTGAAACAACTTTCTGGCATATGTTAATGATAAAAAAAAGAAATGCTTAGATAAATACCACATTTGTTTTAAACAGTTAACTTAGAAGAATTAATGAACGTTGAACGATTAATGTGACAAATGTGAGTGGCTTATTGAAACTTCAAATTTTTTAACATTTGTACATTCATTTTGGATGCGCAAGTCTATGCGTCTAAGTGAGTGTCACTTGATTGACCTTTAGTTATCTCTACACCAACATCTGTTCCGAGACTTCTCAGTTTACCTTTAGTCTACAACTCAGTTTTGTTTTGGTTGCTTGACAGATCGGTATCATATTAGGGAATAGAGAAAATCTGGACGCCCTACCAACAACTTTCAGGAGGACCCATAACTTTATCTATGGGAAAACACATCTCACCATTTGGACTGGAAATAGGTACCCTTTGCAGAGTAGTAACTCAAATGGGAAACTCTAATGATCAGCATAACTAAATTTGCAATTTTTTTGGTTTGGGTGAGCATTAACCCCCAGGGTAACTGGGCGAGCTGTCCTCGTCCAGACACACGTTTCCCCTGTGCCCTGGACAAGGCCAGCTCGTCCTGCACCTGGCCCATGGAGGGAGCGCTAGCGTTCCCCCATGGGCCTCCCACCCACACACCCCCAGTCGAGGATGGAAGGGGAATCCCTTCCCCTTCCACTCCCGACACCCCCCTCGGCAATCTGATGATGTCAGCGTGCTCACAGCGCGCCAACATCATCAGAAGCTGCCAAGGACGGCTTCCAGTGCGTCGGCAGGAGAGGACTTCAAAAGGTAAGTCTCTCTCTTTTGGGGGAAAACAGACACGGGGGAAAGGAGAGAGTTTTTCCTTTCCCCCTGTGCCTGTTTTCAGTGGATTCCTGCTCCACGATCAGGAATCCCCACTCGGCACCAGGGATTTCCTTTGAGTTTTATTTCAGGGAGCGACCGGTTTCGGCCCCCCCTGGGGACAGATAGACTGTTTGTTTGGCCAATCTGCCTCCAGAGGGGGTCGAAAACCACTAGACTACCAAGGATGGTAATTTTTCTTATGTTTTTGAGCAGCAACCCCTTAGGCAAGGGTCGCTGCCCCGAAGGCAATCATTTTTTATATGTTTCAGCCCCCCACGTTTTTGCCCGATCTCCCCCCCGGGGGTCGAAATCCACTAGGCGCCAGGTATTGTGTGGTATGTGTGTGTGTTTTGTGTTTTTGGGGGCACCCCTTGGGCAATGGACGCCCCCCCAAAGGGGAGAAAATTTGAATTGGACATTTCTGTCCCCCTTGGGGGCAGATAGGCCTATTATTTTAGGCCCATCTGCCCCCAAGTAGATACCACCAATACGCCAGGGATTTTTTTTTTCTTCACTTTTTTTGTTTTGATCTGGGGGTGCCCCCTTTGGCAAGGGTCGCCCCCCAAAGGGGGCACGTTACTGTTGGCCATTTCTGCCCCCTTGGGGGCAGATCGGCCTATTTTTTTATGCCCATCTGCCCCCAAGGGGGGCAGAATCCACTTAGGCACCAGGGATCCTGTGTGTGTTTAGTGTGGGGGGGCGGCACCTTTGGCAAGGGTCACCCCCCAAAGGGGGCACGTTACTGAAGGCCATTTCTGCCCACCTTGGAGGCAGATCAGCCTATTATTTTTCAGGGCCCATCTTCATCCCAGGGGGCAGAATGCACCAAGATATCAGAATTTTTTTTTTTGTGTATTACAAACCCAGACATTTTTTTAAACTAGACACCCCAAGGACTCTGGGGAGCTGTGGCTTGCGTGGATCCCCCAGACACCTCTGCAAACTTCAAAATTTGCTTAAAAAAGCATATTGTCCGGACTTTTCTTAGTAGGATCACTGCTCCAGCACAAAATTCCTACTCCTCAGCATTGCCCTCAGTCTCCCAAGTAAAATGACACCTCACTTGTGTGGGTCCCTAAAGCAGAGTCAGCTTAAAGATGTATAAAAGAAGAGTATGTGCTTATCAACTCGCTGTGCTATCCCCTCAATCTCTACAAGTTTTTGGCCTTTTTCTGTTGCAGACACCTGGCCCACCCACGCAAGTTAGGTATCATTCTTATCGGCAGACTTGGGGGAATGCTGAATGGAAGGAAATTCGTGGCTCCTCTCAGATTCCAGAACTTTCTGTCACCAAAATGTGAGGAAAAAGTGTTTTTTAGCCAAATTTAGAGGTTTGCAAAGGATTTTGGGTAACAGAACCTGGTGAGAGCCCCACAAGTCACCCCATCCTGGATACCCCTAGGTCTCTAGTTTCCAAAAATGCACAGGTTTTGTAGTTTTACCTAGGTGCCGGCTGAGCTACAGGCCAAAATCCACAGGTAGGCACTTTGCAAAAAACACCTCTGTTTTCTGTGGAAAAATGTGATGCGTCCACGTTGTGTTTTGGGGCATTTCATGTCCTGGGCACCAGGCCTACCCACACAACCGAGGTATCATTTGTATCGCAAGACTTGCGGGAACGGTGGGTGGAAGGAAATTTGTGGCTCCTCTCAGATTCCATAACTTTTTGTCACTGAAATGTGAGGAAAAAGTGATTTTTTTAGCCAAATTTAGAGGTTTGCAAAGGATTCTGGGTAACAGAACCTGGTCAGAGCCCCACAAGTCACCCCATCTTGAATACCCCTAGGTCTCTAGTTTTCAAAAATGCACAGGTTTGGTAGGTTTCCCTAGGTGCCAGCTGAGCTACAGGCCAAAATCCACAGGTAGGTCCTTTGCATAAAACACCTCTGTTTTCAGTGGAAAAATGTGATGTGTCCATGTTGTGTTTTGGGGCATTTCCTGTCCCAGACACCAGGCCTACCCACACAAGTGAGGTGTCATTTTTATCGGGAGACTTGGGGAAATATAGAATAGAAAAACAAATGTTATTGTCCCTTGTCTTTCTCTACATTTTTTCCTTCCAAATATAAGAGTGTGTAAAAAAGATGTCTATTTGAGAAATGCCCTGTAATTCACATGCTAGTATGGGCACCCCGGAATTCAGAGATGTGCAAATAACTACTGCTCCTCAACACCTTATCTTGTGCCCATTTTGTAAATACAAATGTTTTCTTGATACCTATTTCTCACTCTTTACATTTCAGCAAATTAATTGCTGTATACCCGGTATAGAATGAAAACCCACTGCAAGGTGCAGCTCATTTATTGCCTCTGGGTACGTAGGGTTCTTGATGAACCTACAAGCCATATGTATCCCCGGCAACCAGAAGATTGCTTTCAAAAATCTGACATCGCAGGAAAAAGTTACAGAAAAATTGTAGTTTTTTTACCTCAATTTCAATATTTTTTTATTTCAGTTGTTATTTTCTATAGGAAACCTTCTTAGGATCTACAGAAATTATCCATTGCTGAATTCAGAATTTTGTCTACTTTTCAGAAATGGTTAGGTTTCTGGGATCCAGCGATGGTTTCACACCCATTTCTGTCACTGAGTGAAAGGAGGCTAAAAGCACAAAAAAATCGTAAAAATGGTATATGTGCCAGTAAAATGCCAAAATTGTGTTGAAATACTGGGTTTTCTGATTCAAGTCTGCCTGTTCCTGAAAGCTGGGAAGCTGGTGATTTTAGCACCACAAACCCTTTGTTGATGCCATTTCCAGGGAAACAACCACAAGCCTTCTTCTGCAGCCCTTTTTTCCAATTTTTGTGAAAAAAAAACATTTTCACTGTATTTTGGCTAATTTCTTGGCCTCCTTCAGGGGAACCCACAAAGTATGGATACCTCTAGAAGCCTTAGGATGTTGGAATAAAAGGATGCAAATTTGGCTTGGGTAGCTCAGGTGGAAAAAAGGTTATGAGGGCCTAAGCGCGCCCTTCCCCAAATAGCCAAAAAAAGTCCTGGCACCTGAGGGGGAAAAGGCCTGGCAGCGAAAGGGTTAATTAAGGGTGCATACATCCAGTAATCTGGTTGACCAACACTGGTACTAAATTGGTCTTTAGGAAATTATACTTTCATTAGTTTTTGCTCTTCACACCTATACTATTTGCACCATGTTTACCTTGTGTTTCAAATAATTCCCTTTCTGTTTCTCATTCAACCGATATTCTCTTCTACAGGTTACCTCCATGGTGCACCTGCTCCTAGCTTCGAGGATGGAGAATGTCAGTATGCAGATGAAATATTTTTATGAAGCATTAATTTTCCTTATTTTAATATCTATTCTTAAACTGCCTAGGTAACTGACGTATATGTCTGTCAGCTGCTAAAGACTGTTTGAAATGTGTTAATTGTCATCTTCCTTCCATGGCAATTGTGCCACTCCTATAGAAGCAGCTTAATGAAGTGTCTGTCTCTCTCAACTTTTTCCTAACTACTCCTACTGATTTATTTATTCATTTTCTAACCCTTTCCCCCAGTTGGGTAATCTAGTGTACTGTAATCAATTTCCACCATCAAGAGATTGAGGATTGGATATGGCACAATCTGGTGCTCAACAGTAATACTCATTGACAGGCTAATGTTAGGCAGTGTGTACTTTTCTGTTTAAAATCTGAATCTCACAGAGAATCTTGTTATTGAAAACAACTCCTGATTTCAAATGTGGATGTACTGTAATCCATAGTTTGCCTATGAATTATATAAAAGTGTTATATTTGTTATTTGTACTACTTTTGATTGTTAAAACATAGGCCCTCATTACGACCCTGCCGGTTGGTGTTAAAGTGCAGGTAATACCGCCAACAGGCTGGGGGTAACTACTGCCAAATTATGACCATGGCGGATAGATAGCCAATGTACCACACCGACGCCAGGGCGGAAACACCAGCCACCACGGCGGTATCCACCTACAGCCAGGAGAGAGTCAATGTTCCGCCCACCATATTATGACCCAGGAAACCGCCACCTTTTCTAGGGCGATACAAACAATATCAAAAACCTGGTGAAAACAGACCTCAGAAGGGAAAGGACTCACCACTGGAGACATAGGGAACAACCACGCCGCCATGGAACCTGAACTGCATGTCTTCCCCATGATCCTCTATGTTCTACTCCACCACGAACACCAACGTCGGCGGAGAAGAGGGGGAAGGAAAAAAAGAGTGACACACACATGCACAACACCCTGACAACACCATACACACAACCAGGTGCATTACAAAAACAATTTTACCCCGTATCTCGGAAGAATAATGCAAGGACAAAACGATTTAGCAAAAGTGTTTGTTATAAGATATAACAAGTTAGGCAAGATCATAGATATATACATATGTACAGAAAAAGGGACACAGCTCAGTCCACTATTTGCGTAGTCCACATGGCCACAGGCTAAAGTCCAAGGCCACAGATGTCACCTGCTTCAACATGGAGAGAACACCGCAGGGGCATCAGTTGGTAAATAGGCAGGCACCTCAGGGGGAGTGGGGGCACCTCAGCCGGGAGATGTTACAAGACCACTGGTTCTGGAGGAGGCAACATGCCCTGTGCTTGATTCTGGGGAGTGCAAGTCCACAGTCTCTTAGGTGGCTGTCTTACCCACTGGTTCTGGAGGGGGCAACATGCCCTGTGCTTGATCCTGGGGAGTGTTGGGCATGTGGTGTCTTGCCCACTGGTTCTGGAGGGGCATCATGCCCTGTGCTTGATCCTGGGGAGTGTTGGGCATATGGGTGTCTTACCCAGTGGTTCTTGAGGGGGCATCATGCCCTGTGCTTAATCCTACGGAGTGTTGGGCATGTGGGTGTCTTGCCCACTGGTTCTGGAAGGGGCATTGTGCTCTGTGCTTGATCCTGAGGGGTGCAAGGTCACAGTTTCCCAGGTGGGTGTCATACCCTCTGGCTTTGCAGGGGGCAGGCCACACAGCAGCCCAGGGAGGCAGGTTTACATACCGTCCACTGGCAGTGACGGATGTACAGTGGTGGTGGTGCTGCTGGTAGAGGGAGGCTCCTGCCCATCCCCTGCAACCTCGGATGGCTGCATTGTGGTGGTGGGGTTGCTGGTGGAGGGAGGCTCCTGCCCATTCCCTGCAACCTTGGATGGCTGCACTGTGGTGGTGAGGCTGCTGGTGGTGGGAGGCTCCTGCCCATCCCGTGCAACCTTGGACAGCTGCACAACCATGGTTGGTGGTGGGGCTCAGTCACAGTTCCTGCCTCAGGCCCCTTTGTCTTCCTGCCGGCTAGTACAGGCTCCTTGGTCTTTCTGGCAGCTGGGACAGGCTCCTTTCCCTTCTTGCCTTCTGGGGCAGGCTCCTTTGTCTTCCTGGCAGTTGGGGCAGGCTCCTTTCCCTTCTTGCCTATTGGGGCAGGATTCTTTCCCTTCTTGCCTGTTGGGGCAGGCTCCTTTCCCTTCTTGCCTGCTGGGGCAGGCTCCTTGGTCTTCCTGGCAGCTGGAGCAGGCTCCTTTCCCTTCTTGCCTGCTGGGGCAGGCTCCTTGGTCTTTCTGGCAGCAGGTGGAAGGCTCCTTTCCATTGAGTCTGCCTGGTGCAGGCTCCTTCACCTTCAGGACATGTGGCCTGGTTCCTTCTCTACCACAAGTAGGTGTGGTGACGACTGGGCCCATGGACTGTGTGGCTGAGGTGCTTGGCTGGGTTCTTCCTACCCTGCCCATATGTGCAGGACAGGGGGGAGGGGGAGGGATGAGGTTAATGGTGGATAGGAACAGTTTTTAGCGACATTGGGGCAGGAAGAGAGAGTAGGAAAGGGAGTGGAGGAAGAAGGAGTGGTTGTTGGAGCAGTCTGTCTGCTGCCTTTGGGTGCAGGTGCATGGGCTGTATGCTGTTGTGAGGTGGATGGCTGTTGGGTGTCTGAGTGCTTGCGTTTGTGTACTTTAGGAAGGGGGGACAGACAGCGGTCTAGGACACAGAAGACGTGTGCATGGCTGTTGTGGAGGTGTCTGCCAGTGATATGTGTGTTCTGCTTGGTGTAGTGATGCTGGTAGTGGATGATGATGTAGTGCATACAGGTGTGAGTGTTTGGACGGAACTTGGTGGGAGGTGGTGGAGGAGGAGGAGGGGGAGACAATGGAAATAGTGGATGTTGTTGTGTCTGCAACTGGATGGTATTTGTGTGAGTGCCTGTGGGATGAAGTGTGGTGCTTGTGTTTGCCTGTGACACTCTGGCTGTTGTCTTGTGTGCATGCTCATCTGCCTGTGTGCTTGGGATGCACTGGGTTTTAGGAGAATGGGACTGGGCAGTGGAAGTTGGAGGGGGGAGTGTAGAAACAGGGCCAATGGCTGCCATCAGAGAGGAGGCCAGCGCCTGAATTGATCTCTGTTGGGCCACCAATCCAGTGTGAATGCCTTCCAGGAATGCATTAGATTGTTGCATCTGGGCTGGCAGTCCCTGGATGGCATTCAAAATGGTTGACTTCCCTACAGAGATGGATCTCAGGAGGTCAATAGCCTCCTCACTCAGGGCAGCAGGGCTAACTGGGGGAGGGCCTTAGGTGCCTGAGGTGAAGGAGATGCCCACCCTCCTGGGTGACCGGGCACGGGAAACTCGATGAGGGGCTGCTGGGAGGGCGGTGATGGTACGGGGTGGTGGCTGTACCTGTAGCTGGGATGGTCACAGAAGTGTTCGCCACCACAAGGGAGCCTCCATCAGAGGAGGTATCTGTGTCAGAACTGTCCCCTCCAGTCTCCGCTGTGGTGCTCCCCTCGCCCTCTGTCCTGCTGGTGCCCTCACTGTCGGTGGACTCTGCCTCCTGGGTCATGTGGGATGCAGCTCCCTCCATCGCCATTGCCTCTGCTCTTCCACCAGATGATGTTAACGCACATAAGGATAGGATGACAACAAAAAAGGGGGAAAGAGACAAAGGATATGCTTGGTCAATGGCTGCACCAATACCACCGTAGGCATACACAGCACCCTCATACGCAGGAAACAGGCATACGCAATATGCCATAGCACTATCAGAGAATTTGTTAACCGTCAAGGTATGAAGAGTGTCACACACCGCCTAATGCAGCACACCTTAAACCCTCACAGCCCTGATCAGTAGTGGATGCCTACGAGCTAGGTAGGCAGGATAATCCCTTCTGAACCCTAGTCACTAGGGAACCTACGCTGCAATGTCAGGCCTGGCCTAGGGGCACCCACTGACACACATCCCCACCCTGATACCACCCTACCATGCGTAAGTTGTAATGATGGGTACTGTACTCACCCCCTTGTGGCTGCTGTGATGCCCTAAAGCACCCATCCAGCTCAGGATAGGCCACCACAAGAATGCGGGCAATCGGGGGGTCAGGGTTCGACGGGCACCCATTCCTTGCTGGGAGGCCATCCCCAGGTGGGTCTCCGCCATCTTCCATGCCCAGCATCTCGGGTCCACCCACCGTTTGCGACAGTGGGTGCCCTGCCTGCCATAGACCCACAGGGTCTGCACCTCCTTGGCGATGGCATGCCATTTACCCTTCTTTTGATGGGCACGGTCCTGCAGAGGCAATACACACAGGAAAATTGAATTACACAAATAGTCCTACCTGTTACACATATGCCCCACCATACCAGTTTCCATCACCATTGGCACACACATGGCCCAGTACACCAGCTATACGCTACCCAGAGGACATCCACCCACCCCCATACACAAGGCCTTCACACTCACCACTCCATGAATTCATGCCACATGCATCATGCCCACAGTGTACTCACCTGTTGGTCTGGAGGCCCATACAGCAGTCCGTACAGGAGAAGGACCCCATCCACCAGTCTCTCCAACTCCTAAGAAGTGAAGGCTGGGACCCTTTCCCCGATCACACGGGCCATGGTAGGTTCCATACACAGGCCACAGCAGCACATGCAGTGTAGGTCCTCTCCTATGGAAGATCAGGTAGCAAGTGAGGAATATGATAGAAGATGGTGGTCACATCCATGGTGGTGCATACCGTCACCGCCGGCGTAGATCACCATTGGCCACTGTAACCCTTATGGCCCAATTATAACCAATGAGTAGTTGCACGGAGTTTCCCGACAGCCTCCCGCAATGGGGGACAACTTCAGCAGAATTACCTCACTTCCACCTGTCCCTCCACACAGGACAAGCGGACACCAATTCAGAAGGGGGGGCAGCCCCTGGAAAATTGCTGCATCACTGGTGAAATTAGGACATACTGGACAAATCACACTGTCCCATTAAAAGTTAACAGCATGCAAAGTTCGGTTGTAGCTCCATTGGTCAGTTTGTGACCGATCCTCACTCTTTTGCCCCACAGATTCCTACTGCTGGGGATGAATAGGAATGGAGACATATCCCCGTGTACAGACCACTGGTGGACTTAGCAACACAGGAGGATAGGGCACATTATCCTCACCTATAGACTTCACAGGGTCACACTCACTGAGCTGTATGCCCAATTGGAGCCTGACCTGATATCTGCTATCCGTCACCCCACTGGGATCCCCCCTCTTGTGCACGTTCTATCAGTGCTCCATTTCCTGGCAACTGCTTCTTTCCAAGTGACAGTGGGCTTGGAAGCAGGAATGTCACAGCCAATGTTCTCAATAGTGCTGACAAGGGTGTTGTCTGCCCAGATTAAACACATGTGCAGCTACATTGTTTTTCCCCAGGTTGAAGATTTGGCCACAGTGAAGGCCGAGTTCTATGCAATGGGACATATCCCCAACATAATTGGGGTGATTCATGGAACACTTATTGCATTTGTCCCCCCCGCCAGAATGAATAGGTGTTCAGAAATTGGAAGAGTTTCCACTCTATGAATGTACAGATGGTGTGCTTGGTGGACCAGTACATCTCCCACGTCAATGCTAATTATCCTGGGTCGGTGCATGATGCCTTTGTCCTGAAGAGTAGCACCATCCCAAATGTGATGTCCCAACTACAGAGGCACAGGGTGTGGCTAATAGGTGAACCCTGGTTCCCACCCAGTAGATGTTGGTGTTGGCCATATGGTACAGTGTGTGGCTAAATGTTGTCCCTCAATATTTCAGGTGACTCTGGTTACCCAACCTCTCATGGCTGTTGACCCGTGAGGAATGCCAGGACAAGAGCTGAAGAAAGTTATAATGAAGCACATGGGTGAACCAGCAGGATAATTGAAAGGACCTTTGGCCTCCTGAAGGCCAGGTTCCGGTTCCTCCATCTGACAGGTGGATCCCTGTGCTACTCACCCAAGAAGGTCTGTCAGATAGTCGTGGCATACTGCATGTTGCATAACCTGGCCCTCAGATGCCATGTCCCATTCCTGAAGGAGGAGGAGGCTGGAGATGCCAGTCTGCCAACAGTGGACGTTTGGACAGTGAGGATGAGGAGGCAGAGGATGAGAATGAGGACAACAGAACATCAGTGATCAGACAATACGTCCAATGACACACAGATAGGCAAGTGTTACTTCACATTTCAATGACATTTGTTTGACTTTCTGTGGCACTGGCATGCTGATATTTCCCACCTCTGCCCAATTACTGTTCCCTTTGGCAGGTCATTTTGCAGATGTTGGTGACCTCACATATACTCCTGGTGTGATCACTGCAGCCAGCTACAGGTCATTAATCTATGCTGATTTTCTGTACAGTTGAATTGCAATGTTTGTACCTGTTTCAATGAATACATAAATGACATGACATACTCCAAACTTCTGTTTTTTTCCAAGGGTGTTTATTGAAGTGTTACAATATAGAGGGGCAAGTGCAATTGGATGGGGTGATGATGGAGGAAAGTCCAAGGTATTGTTCCAGTCTGTTTGTAGCACAGGTGCTTTGTCCAAGGGGACATATGAAGGGGAGCAATGGCAGTTCAAGGTGGACAGGGTGACAGTGTGGGACACAAGGGAGACAATAAGGAGAGTTTTATTTCCTTGCGCCGGTCTTGGCAAGTGTCTCTGGATTCTGTCTGGATTGCAGGGAACATTTGCGGGGTGGTTCTCCTTCTGCAAGGGGAGGGGTGCTAGTGGGCTGTGAGTCCTGTGGCGGGGCCTCCTGGCCACTAGTAGCAGCAGAGGTGGAAGGCTGTTCAAATGTCTCGCTAGTGGCAGGGGCCCGCTGTTGTGACTGCCTCCCTCATAATATTGGCCATGTCTGCCAGCACCCTTGCTGTGGAGATCAGGGTGTTGTTGATGGCCTGCAAGTCCTCCCTGATCCGCTGGTACTGTCCCTCCTGCAGCCGCCTGTTCTCCTGCACATTGTCCAGGATCTGGCCCATCGTATCCTGGGAATGTTGATAAGCTCCCAGGATCTCTGTAAGTGCCTCCTGGAGAGTCAGTTCCCTGGGCCTGTCCTCTACCTGGCACACAGCAGTCCTCCCACTTTCCCTGTTAGCCTGTGCCTCTGTCCCCTGAACCATGTGCTCACTGACTCCAGGTCCCTGATTGTATTAGGTATGAGGGGTGGCCTGATGTCCCTGTAGCGGTGGACACACTGCTGATTGACGTGTCCTGGGGACAGAGGTGTGGGTACGCTGGCTGGGTGCTGTAGTGGTATTTCCTGATGGGGAGGCTCTGTGGTGGTGTGTGACTGGGCTTGGGTAACCAGCTGTCCTGAGGTCCCTGATGGGCCAGGTAGGTCATCCAGATCCTGAAGACCAGAGTTGCTGTCATCACTGTGGGCCTCTTCTGTTGGGGGATTGGATATTGCAGGCACCTCCTCCCCGCTGACATTAGCTGGGGTACCTGTGAGGATGTAAATGATGTGTTATGGTTTCTGTGTCTGACATATTTGCAGCAGTGGCTTGCTCTCTCTGGTTGTATTTGCCCTGGCAGCTTTTACTTCTGTACGTTGATTTATGGTGGGATGATTAGTTCTCTATGGTGTGCATGCTTTAGTGAAGAGTGTCCATGCAGGGCTGTGAGTGGTGTCCATGCATTCGTAGAGAATGCAGGGCTTGGCATTGGGATGAGTGAGATGTGATGGTGGAGTGTGTGGGAAGTGGTGGAGTGATGGGAGTTTGGGGGTATGTGATGGCATGTGGGTAGGTGGGTAGTAGTAGTAGAGTGTTGTCTTACCAGAGTCCAGTCTTCCTCCTTATCCTGCCAGGCCCTCAGGATGCAGGATTGCCAAGACTTGCTCCTCCCATGCTGTTAATTGTTGGGGAGGAGTCCAATCAATCAATCAATCATTTGTAGAGCGTACTACTCACTCGTGAGGGTCTCAAGAGGCTGAGGGGGGAAGATGGGGAGTTGCTACTGCACAAGGAGGTGGGGGTCCACCTCCAGTCCTCTGTACAGAGAGCTGGGGCCAGATGTAGCAAAGGGTTTTACCCATTCTGTGTCTATGGGAAAATGTGTTCGTACATATGGCCCCTGGTGTCTTGCTACAATGGAATGTACCTTCCCTGTAGGTCGTTCCACCTCTTTCTGATGTCATCCCGAGTTACTGGGTGCTGTCCCACAGCATTGCACCCGTCCACGATTCTCTGCCACAGCTCCATCTTCCTAGCTATCAATATCTGCTGCACCTGTGCTCCAAATAGCTGTGGCTCTCCCCTGATGATTTCCTCCACTATGAACCTTAGCTCCTCCTCTGTGAAACTGGGGTGTCTTTGTGATGCCATGGGTGTTGTGTGAGGTGTGTAGGTGAGGGTGTGTTGGGTAATGCGTTGGGGTGTGTGATGTTGGGTGTGTGAGTGCTATATAGGTGTGTAAAGTGTGTGTCTCTGTTTGTGTGAGTGGTCTTGATGTCTCTCTGCTGGCAATGGTTTGTAATGGTAAATAGTTGTTGGTAATGTGGGTGTGTGTTTTATGGTGGTGTGGGTATGGTATGTGTATGGGTGTCAGGTGTGCGTTTGAATTGTCCAATGTGGTGTTATTTTGTCTGTGTGTGTCCATTTTGAGCACGGCGGTATGTACCGCCAATGGTTTACCACTGTTGATTGTCCACCATGGTGATTCGTGGGTCATAATGTGGTGGGTGTAGTTCTGTTGCCATAACAGTGTGGATTTTGATACCGCCAGTTTATCACTGACCTTTGGGCTGGCAGATTTGTGTGTGTGGCTGAATACTGATGGATTGGTGTGTGTGTGTCATAATATGGTAAACGGATATCCACCACCGCCGCGGTATGTTGGCAGCAGTCAGTGTGGCGGTAAGTGGTATTTACCGCCAATGTCAAAATGAGGGCCATTGTACACTTAAATGGCTGTCGTAGGAGTATTGTTGCTATGATTTGTGTTGGAGTTTTCTTTGGATTTGAGACTGACTTCGGGTTTGAATATGAGTTTGGCCAGTCTGAGGACCTCCATGGTGGCCATAGCGGTCTGACCACCATCGGCTTGGCCATCAGACCACTGTATTAGGAAGCATGTCTCTTAGAAGAAAGACTGCCACAGTCCAGCTAGCATTGTCAGGCAGCGCAGACTGTGGCAAGGCAGATCAAACAGGCCGGTGGAGCCAGTGTTTCTGCCAGACACATTATGATGTTGCCTATGGCCAACTTGACCATGGCGGCACAACCACGATGTCCCAGCATGCGGAAACAGAGATCATAAAGGAAGAAACTCAACTGCAGGCAGCCTTACACATCCTGTGCTGTCATGGAGCCCATCACGCATCTCCTGCCACTTAAACTGTAAGCTTTGCATTTGTATAGCGCACTACTCACCCGTTAGGGTCTCAAGGTACTGTACACATACTGCTGTGGAACCCCTTCTGGCTTTTCCCTGTGAGGCACCCACTCCTGGACAGCCAAGCATCTAAGTGCTGTGAGGGCTGTTGTGGAGATTAAGCAAGCTATTGCCCAGAGTTACAGAGTGGGACCCATTCATTAGATTAGGCACTGAGGCGAGAATTATCTGGTCCAAGGGAATTGAGCCCAAGACACACTGAGGTGGGAATTGAACCCTGGTCCCAGACCAGATCTCTGCATCAGAGGTCTGCCTCTCTAACCATTGTGCCACACTTCTCCACACCAGCACTTGCTTATAGATGGAGGCCAACATACCGCCACCGTTCACGCAACCGAAGGTAAGAACACACACCTGTCTGTGTACTGAAGCACAACAATAGAGTGTTGCACCCTCATCCACACAATATGGGGCTTAAGCTACAGGCACCAAGTATACTTGACATTATGTCCCAGGTCGGAGTCATTCACAAAGAATGGCATGTACACAGTGATAGACCTGTCAGCTCTTGGCGTGGATTCCTCTGACTTTTTTGCTTCTGACCTCCTTTTATGATCCTGTGCTAAACTTTGTTTTTGCTGGCTTTAGGACTCTGGGTACTTTAACACTGCTGACCAGTGCTAAAGTGCAAGGGCTCTCTGTATAAATTAGATTGGTGATTGGCTTGTCTATGATTGGAATATCTGATTTCCTGGTAAGTCCCTAGTAAAGTGCACTATATGTGTCCATGGCCTGTAAATCAAATGCTACTAGCGGTCCTACAGCACTAATTGTGACACCCACTTGAGTAGCCCTGTAAACATGTCTCAGACCTGCCATTGTAGTGTCTGTGTGTGCAGTTTTAACTGTCAGTTCGACCTGGCAAGTGTACCCACTTGCCAGGCCCAAACCTTTCCTTTTACTTCATGTAAGTCACCACTAAGGTAGGCCTAAAGCAGCCCCATGGGCAGGGTGTAGTACATGTAAAAGGTAGGACATGTACTGGTGTGTTATTTTCATGTTGTGGTAGTGAAATAATGCTAAATTTGTCTATCGCAAGGCCTATCTCTCCCATAGGTGAACATGGGGGTTGCCTTTAAGTACCTTTTAAGGGAAATTTCTCTGTGGGAGCAGATAGAGATATGGAGTTTGGGGTCTCTGAACTCACAATTTAAAAATTCATCTTTTGGTAAAGTTGGCTTTTAGACTGTCAGTTCAAAAATGACACTTTTAGAAAGTGGGCTTTTTCTTGCTTAATCATTCTGTGCCTCTGCTTGGCTGCTGAAACCACATCTAGGTCAGACTGACAGTTGGGCTATTTGTGAATTCATTTTAGACAGTGACAAAAGGGAGCTTAGGTTGTTCTGCATATCCTGATGGGTCTTCCTGGGCTGGTGCGGAGGGAGGAGCTGACACTTGCTCCGCAATAGGGCTTTGCCTTTTCTTACACAATACAGTCTCCAACCCCATGGGGTGTGTCTAGGGCCTGGACAGGGAGAGGCAAGGTCCTGTGCACTTCATCGACTTTCCTTTGAAGTTTACCTTCTTTAAAGGCAGAAATGAGTATGGATATTGGACTGCTGACCCTACAACTTCAGGACACTTCTGAACTGAGGACATTCTGCCAGATAGAAGAGATGGATGCTTGAGGAAAACCTGCCACTTTGCCTGTTGCTTTGCTCTGCTGGCCTTCTGCTAGTTCTGCCCTGGGAGTGAAACGACCAGACTTTGCCTTCTACATCCAGCTTTCCAAGGTTCTCCAAGGGCTTGAACTGATCTTCCCTCCTGTTGTGAAATCTAAGGGACATCAAAGGGACATCTTTAGCACCTGGGCTCTCTTGCGGAGATCCCTGACTTGCCAAGTGGTTCCAAACCCAGTCCCTGGGCCCTTGGAAGGAGAAGCTGCTTAAACCTGAGGAAAAATCCATGCACGGGAGCTGAGCAGCAGAAAATTTGATGCAGCGCTTGCACCGCAGCTGAAAAATTGACACAGCGCTGATGAAATCAACACGTAGGCTTCTTCAGCACAGATCCATTGTGGCTGTGCATCTGGATTTTCCATGCATCATCCCTGGGTGCCAAATCTTCAACATTAGAGCAGGGAACTGAGGCTGCTTGTCTAGAAACCAACACATTCCTTCCCTATGAGGAAAGAATTGACGCATCACTTACCCAGAGGAGAAAGAATTGATGGACAGCTTCACTGTGCGTAAGGAATCAAAGCTTTGCTTGCTTTTCTGATGCACACTCGCCCCTGCAGCTTTATTTTTTATGCATACCAGGTACATTGTGCCAAAACAACACATCCATTGATTTTTGTTGATGAAGAATCTTTTTACTTTAAAATTAGATATCTTTTTGTGTACGTTGGATTTTGTGTCATTTCTGTCTTCTTTGATTTAGATAAATATTGGCTATATTTCTAAACTGGTATGGAGTCCTTTTGAGGTGTTTTCGCTTTGTTACTGTTTGTACAAAAACTTTGTGCATTGCCTCTGAGATAATCCTAACTGCTTGTGCCAAGCTACCAAGGGGCTTGACAGGGGTTATCTTAGGTGTATGACTCCCTTACCCTGACTAGAGTGAGGGTCCATACTTGGACAGGGTGCAAACTGACTGCCAACCTGAGATCACATTTCTAACCCACAGCTACTAAATGCCCCATTCGGATAGTTCAATGACACTGTACCACCATTCACAATAACACATGTCTGCTCTTCTTTGGCACATGAACAGTGAATTGTACAAAACATTGTGTCACACAACAGCAACACCATAGCAACATCATATCTACCAATTCAACTGACACCCTCACATCGCTCACATGCCATGGACTGTTGTCATATTGAAGACACATATGTGTGGATGTGTCATGGAACACAAATACCCCTCCCATGAAACATCACTGTAAAGAACCCACATATCACCCACATTGCAACACAATGAAAGGTCAATGGGATGCACAATATTTTGAGAGACAAAAATCCAAACTCACAATACAAACAATACCATCACAATAGGGATGGGGGCATCAGGAGCACTCATAGAAGGATGCTGCCCTGGGACACATTTCACTTTGCACATCCCCTAAAGCACCATATGCATAGGAACTGGCCTTTTATTTATCTCAGGGACACCTGATAGTAGAGCCAAGTGACATGCCAATCTGCATAATGTATCAAGTCAAGAAAGCATATACAACAGCAACAGCAGGGGCCATCTATCTAGGTGAAGTAGCTGCAAGATACACACTTCAAAATGGACACATGGTCAGTCAAATGCAAAGGA
The DNA here is from genome assembly GCF_031143425.1 of Pleurodeles waltl. NCBI lineage: Eukaryota > Metazoa > Chordata > Amphibia > Caudata > Salamandridae > Pleurodeles > Pleurodeles waltl. Next base: position 856,441,163 of record NC_090437.1, read on the forward strand.
AGGTAGCACAACTGAACACCTTCCATGTGTAGACAAACAAAACTATAGCTTCCACACTTGAGACGAGTGTACAGTTCATTGCAGGGGGACAAATCCAATACCATGCATGCTGACATTGGCCAACACAAGTTTAAGTACTTACCATAGCAAACATAACACAAAGCAATGACTCCCCAGTTGGATTAATACCAATATCTATACAGTGTACATCTACCCTTGCCTTGGGTGACACCAGCACTGCCCACAAAGTCATATATTGCATCCAATAGCAAATGGATGAGCAATCAGGGTGAAACACACACAATTGCAGGCATACAATACAACTTTACTCAGGAAAAACAAAAAGGTAGGGACGTGATGGCAGGACAAACGTGTACCTAACAAAACAAACAACTTAGGTTTATTAATTTAAAATGATATATGTCAAAGACCATTGCCCAGTGCATATGAATCCATGCACAGTACTGTGTCCAACTTTGACTCCAATCACTGCCAGGGAACCTTCACAGAAAGGGGCATTAAGTGGGCAGACAGGAATCTCAAGGATCATTCTTGGTTGGGGTGGGATCAGATTTGAGATGGGTGGGTTTAGGTTTTTGAGAGGGTTTTTTTCAGAGGTAGGGGCTTCTTCTTGGGAGTTAGGGATATGGGTGCTTGCGGGGGTTCAGGTGTGACAGGGGAGGACTTGGCATGGAAGGGATGGGTTGAGATGTAGGTGGGGTTCTCTTGGGTTTGGGAATGGCTGGAGGGAACAGGGGAAAAAGCAGAATAAAAGAAGAAACTTTCCTGGGGAAAACAGATAGGGTCACCATAAAGGGTTTGGGATTTGAAGGTTGAGGGGGTGGTGGTCTTGTCTGTGGGTGTTAATGCCTTAAGGTGTGTGCATGTGTGAGGTATGGTTATGTTTGGGCAGTGTCTGTTGCATGTGTGGGCATTTGTGTAACCTGATGGGTGGAAAGTGGAGGTGCTGGGTGATGTGGGAGTGGTGGCTGTGTGCGTGTCTGTTGGGGTGGTGTCTGTTGGTATGGTAGATGTTGTGGATGTGTCTGTGTGTGTTGGGTTGGTATCTGTGGGTATGGTGGATGTGAAGGATGTATCTGTGTGTGTTGGGGTGGTGTCTGGGGTATGGTTGATGTGATGATGTGTCTGTGGGTGTTGTGCTGGTGTCTTGGGGTATGTTGTCAGATGTCTGTGGGTTGTGAGCTGTTGTCTGGGTGTAGGTGGGTGTGGTAGATGTGTCATTGGGTATTGTGGTGGTGTCTGTGGGTATGGTGGTTGTGGTGTGTGGGTCAGTTGGGGTGGTGGGGGTATCTGTTGTAATGGTAGCTGATGTGGTGTCTGTGGATGAATGTTGAGTGCCAGAATGCCAATGTGTCTTGTGGTGCTTGTGTCAATGTGTGCTGCTTATGTGATTTGAGGTGGGTGCGTGCAGATGTGTCTCTATGCTTGGAAAGGGTAAGGGAATAGGGAATTTGGATTGGGAGGAGAGAGGTGCAGAGGGGAGGAACATAGGGGGTGGGTGGCTACTGTCAGTGAGGATGCCAGAGCCTGAGAAGCTGAAAAGATCTCTGTAAGCCACACATGTCACTATGAATGCTTTTCAGAAAAGCATTTGTCTGCTGAAGTTGGTTTGCCCACCCCTGGATTTCATTCACAATGGCAGTCTGCTCCACAGAGATACTCCTCAGGAGGTCAGGAGCCTCCTCATTCAGTGCAGCAGGGATAAAAGGGGATGGGGCCGAAGTGCATGGGGCGAAGGAGATTCCCATCCTCTTGGATGAATGGGTACAGCCAACTGGGTGTGGAACAACAGGGAGGATGAGTATATAACTAGGGGTGGTGGACAAGGGATGGTACCGGAACAGAGTCTGATGTGTTTGCCACCACTAGGAAGTGGCCACTGCAGGTAGAATATCAAGATGATTAGGTTGATCCTGTGTGCTCCATGGCACTCCCCTTACCCTCGGACCACTGGGTCCCTCCGTGTTGGTGGTGTCATGACTGGAGGCACAGTGGGCAGATTCTCCCCTACTTAGTTCCGCTTTGTCTTCTTCGTTTGCCTGGGATGATGCTACAAATACAAAGAGAAAAAGGGTCGTCACATGTTCCTCATCACAATTGAACAATAGCTGTGATCAGCAAACATTACCATGAAATCAAGTAGGCCCTGGCAACAAACTTAATCAAAGTGGCTCATACATGTAGCATATGTAGGAGGTTGGCCCTCTATGTAGTGTGCAAAGCTAGGCACACTGTGTAGGGGGTCCAGGCAATTACATGTTAGTTTATAGGAGTAAAAACTAGATCACCTAATGCTCTAATTTTTAAGGTAGCTTGGTTGAGCAGTTAGGCCAGTCTTGGAGAAGTGCAAAGCATTGTTGTACTCACAGTATCAATCATGCAACTCACACGCTCAAAGGAATAACTCAAGACCAATTTACAAAAATACTTCAGATTTGTAATTTTTCTGACCAAGAATATCAAAATTGGCTAAGTGCTTTTTGAAATATTAATTTTTTTAAGTTTAAGGAAAATAGTCTGTAGGACTCAATGGAAAGTCATCTTTAAAAATACACATAAAATTCTTGAGTTGGTTTACCAAGCTCCTCTCAGTTGGTTTCCCAGGTTGGTTGAGAAGGTCAGTAGGCATACTATGTCAGCTGGAGAAGTTTGGGCGGCTGTCAGTTCTAGCAGAAGCAGCTGTAAAAGGTCTCTGGAGCTGGTGCAGGGCCACTCCTAGGGACCACTTGGAAAAGCACTACACATGTAAGTTTAGATGTGGTTCCTTGGGGTCCCCTTGGAATATTAAGGTTCCAAGGGGTGGGGGACCATTAGGGCACAACAGGTTTTTCAATGCAGGGCACAGGGCAAATTGGTGAGCCAGAAGCTGTGCGCTTGGAGGCCGTTTGGAGCTGGAGGTAAGGTGGTTCAAGGGTTGTTTGCAGGACTACAGGGGTACTCTGGTGGGAGGACCAGGATGTTCCTGAAGTCCCTTGACTGAGGCTTCTTCCTACTCCTTTTTCAGCCCTGGGCAGGCTGGATTTCCTGGTGTCCGATGTTAGTGGACTAATACCCAGTGTATTGGTATGATTTGACCACTTGAGGGCGAAGTGCCACCAAACTTGGCACAATTACAGGGTTTTGTGCTCACGTTATTGGTGTGTCATTGGGTCCAGCTGCAGCTTCTGCTTCAGGAGTTAGCAGCTGGTCAACAAATTGACTCTCACTGGTTTGCAGGTTATTTACTGTTGTAGAGTACTCTGGAGGGAGTTCTAAAGTGGTTTTTGAAAACTAGAGATCATCTGGGATTCCTTAGAGTTTTTTCAGTGTCCAGCAGATCCTCAGTTGCGATTATCGGGTCCTAGGTGCAACTGGCAGGAATGACGCCTTTTCTTTGTTGCAACAGTTCCACAGTTCTTCTGCCTTGGTTCTTCTTGGTGCTGATCTTCTTTTATCCATTGAATCTCACTACCTAGTCTAGGGGGGCTATTAAGTATTGAATTTAATGGGCGTTTTAGGGGGAACCTGGTAGTGTCCAATGGGACACCTACTTTTGGGTGGCTACACCCACTATAGTGACCAGTTCCTGTGGGAAGGGTCAATTCCCTATCCCTGATTGGCCATTTTCCTTAGATCCAAGATGGATAAAAATGAAATGGAGGGCCCACCTTGCACGCAACACCTTAGGGGTGGTACATGCCAGGTGGGGCCACTCCTCCTTCTCTTTGTGTGGCTTCCTACCTTTGCTCCCACCAGAAGTGGGGGTTTCCAAAGGATGTGACCATCTGCTGCTAGCAGAAGGGCTGGGAGTCGAATTTCAAAGACGTTTAGGGCCATATTTATACTTTTTGACGCAAAACTGCGCTAACGCAGTTTTGCGTCAAAAAAATTAGCGCTGGCTAACGCCATTCTGAAGTGCCATGCGGGCGCCGTATTTAATCAATGACGTTAGCCGGCGTTAGCCGCCGGCGCTGCCTGGTGTGCGTGGAAAAAAACGACGTACACCAGGCAGCACCGGCGTAGGGGGATATGGAGCTTGGGCGCCAAAAAATGGGGCAAGTCAGGCTGAGGCAAATTTTTCGCCTCAACCCGATTTGCGCCATTTTTTTCGACTCCCAACCCCCATCGAAATGACTCCTGTCTTAGCAAAGACAGGAGTCATGCCCCCTTGCCCAATGACCATGCCCAGGGGACATCTGTCCCCTGGGCATGGTCATAGGGCATAGTGGCATGTAGGGGGGCACAAATCAGGCCCCCCATGCCACAAAAAAAAAAAATAATAATACTTACCGGAACTTACCTTAATGTCCCTGGGGTGGGTCCCTCCAGCCTTGGGTGTCCTCCTGGGGTGGGCAAGGGTGACAGGGGGTGTCCCTGGGGGCATGGGAGGGCACCTCTGGGCTCCTTCCGAGCCCACAGGTCCCTTAACGCCTCCCTTGTCCAGGCGCTAAAAAACGGCGCAAAAGCGGCCGTACGTAATTTTTTTTGACCCGCCCACTCCCGGGCGTGAATTTTGCCCGGGAGTGTAAATACGGCGCACATGCCTTGCAGTCAATTTTTGAGACGGGAACGCCTACCTTGCATATCATTAACGCAAAGTAGGTGTCCACGCTAAAAAATGACGCAAACTCCATGGACTTTGGCGCTAGACGCGTCTAATGCCAAAGTATAAATATGGAGTTAGTTTTGCGTCGGAATTGCGTCAAAAAAACGACGCAATTCCGGCGCAAACAGAGTATAAATATGCCCGTTAGCCCTTTCAAGCTTACCACCAGGATATTGCACATTCCTGAGGCAGTGGGTGTTAGCACCTCCACCCAAGAAGAGCATTGTTCTATTAACCAGAGAGACAAATCTCTCCCCCAAGGTTTGTAGAAAGTGTGTCTGTAGGTGGCAGGCTGGATAGGACCAGTCAGCAACTATGCCAGGGTAGTTAGCTTTTGCAGGGGGCACCTCTAAGGCGACCCCTGAGTACATTTAGGGGTACATCCAATACTGGTATCAGTTAAGATTCATCGTTCTGAGTTGTTTGGTATGTGGTTATTTTAGGAAGACAATCATTTCAGCTTGTCTTACTTGCTTTTTTCTCTCTGAAAGGACTGGCGATTTTGTGGCCAGGGCAATCCTTACCTTTGAATCTGCCCATACTCGAGGGAAGCTTCAATTGAACTATTTACTGTAACTTTCAGTCTCAAGATAATGTCTTGATTTTTTCAGTAATTTTAACTCTAGTAGTACATTCTTCTAAATGGTTTCTTAAACACAGGCCTTTCTGCCCCTGAATCAACTATGGACAAATTCAAGCCCAAATAATGTTTCTGGTAAGAGTTTTTTTCATGGGGTTTTACTTTGAATATTTTTTACATTATATTTAAGGATTTCCTTCATTTTTTTCATTCCAGATGCTATTTTTTAATTCTAGACACTATTAATTGATGGTTATAATAAGAAAATGCATCCGTAGTGATTTTACCATTCTGTTCCATTTCACCTCATATTGCGACTAGTACGTAAAAACATTTTTTGATAAAAAATAAAACAATTCAATTTGAATGATAAACCTTTCTGCTTGGATAATCTAGCTATGTTTTTTAATATGTCAGTTCCCCAGATTACGTTTGGTCCTGATGAGACCCTTACATCCATAATAAAGGTTGAAACATCATCAACAGTTCACATGTTAGACCTTCCTTTGTGTTTGTTTTGAACTGTGTTATTGATATAACAGGTTGAGAAAAGTAGGAAGGCTGTCTTGATTTGAATTGATACACCTACAAATTAATGTTAAGAAACATTAATGTACTATTTTAATTTTCTCTTTGTGGTGTTATGCTTTTGTACTTGTGGAGCGCTTTCTTTCTCAATGGTTTAAAACAATGGTTGATGTAATAAGTGTTTTTTTGAAAATGCTTAATAAATATTTTTTTATATGTCAAAATCTGGTAGCATGGCATATTTCAGTAAAAAACTGTCCAAAAGAGAGAATCTTGAGGTTGATTAATTCTTTTGCATAATGTTTGTTTAAATTTAAACATTTCTTTTTTAATGAATTTAACGTGAATGTGTGCTCCTTCTGTCATTTAACCCAAATTCATGTGAACATTTGGGTGTGCTTTTGCAGATAGAGATGACACTCCAACCTGTGGCACCACATGAAATGTAGCCCTATTACATGTGCCCAATTCCAAACACAGACTGGCATGCACACATATGTGCGGGAATACAGAAATTATCCTATGAACACAGGTGGGTCATGCATGAAACATCAGTGTACACATTCTTTTAAAGAGAAAGGGACACACGTTAACATGTAGGAACAAGGGATGTTGGCAACACTGATGGATGATAAATCATGTCAGTGGACATTCCCCACTTAACAAGGGAAAGTATTGATCTGTAGCTGCACCCAAAGAACAATGTATGCTCTGTCATATGTATGATGGCCACCTTCACATGTTAGGGTGTAGTGAGGCACCAGCACTCACAACACACTGAAGACAAGTGGCCTCTGGGAGGGCAGGTGCCAATTTACTCACTTGACCTGACACATGGCTGAGGACAGTGATCTATCACTTTTCCTTTGGGCTGTAACAGTGAGGATTAGTGGTCTGTTGCGTAGAATGTAGACCCACTACAACAAGAAACATTACTTGACTGATCAATGTCCACAGCCATGGTTTGTCCCTGGAGAGCTCATGTTTTGTGGAGTGTGATCGGCTGTGTCCTAGGCCCCTGGGTTAATAAGCAGGGCACATCAGTATGCCCCAAATTCCATACCTGCACAAACAGTTACTCATCTTTTGTGTCACTCATGGCCCATTCTCAATCATCAGGGGGAGATGTCAGAATCTAACACATCAATGTACCAATGGGTTAGGCAGGAATATGCCCTGTACTCACCCCGTTGTGGCTGCTGTGCTCCCCTTAAATGCCCATCAACCTCTGGGTTACCACCAGAATGTAGGCGATTGGAGGGGTCATGCTCCAACATGAGCCACACTCACGTTGGGAGGACAGGCCCAGCTGGACCTTTCCGATCTTCTGGGCCCAACATCTCAGGTCCTCACACCTCTTGCCATAGTTGGCGCTTCACTGGCTATGGACCCCCAGGGTCCGCACCTTCCAGGCGATGGCTCTCCAAATGCCCTTTTTCTGATGGGTGTTGACCCATATGAATGCAAAAGACAAATCCAATGATTACAAACACAAGTTTTATGACCAAATGGTTGTGTCACACACATGTCAGAAACACCAGGCACAAAATGGACAATTTGACAACACAACATAATTGTAAAGCATACATGCCAATAAGTACAGGGATATGACTACATACTTTTGGAGTCATCTGCAGACTAAGGGCCAGATGTAGCAAATTTAAAATTTGCGAGGTGCAAAGTGCGAGTCCATGCGACTCGCACTTTGCACCTCGCAAATTGGTATGCAGTACGGTGTCTCAGACACCGACTGCAACTCGCTATGGGGTCGCAATGACCCACCTCATGAATATTCATGAGGTGGGTCGCAAATTGCGGCCCCATAGCGAGTATAGGCACTCGCAAACATGGAGGCCTGCTGTCGTCAGCAGACCTCCATGTTCGTGACTGCTTTTAAATAAAGCAGTTTTTTTTTTTTTTAAGTGTAGCCCGTTTTCCTTACAGGAAAACAAGCTGCACTTAAAAAAAAAACGAAACCTTTAGTTTCGGTATTTTTTCAGGGCAGGGAGTGGTCCCTTGGACCACTCCCTGCCCTGAAAAAATATTTGTGGGTCCAGTCACAAACTGGAAGGGGTCCCATGGGGACCCCTTCCAATTTGCGAGTGGGTTGCCATCCACTTGAAGTGGATGGTAACTGCGATGCCATTTGCGACCGCGTACGTGGTCGCAAATGGTATTGCATACCACTCAGACTCGCAAATAGGAAGGGAACACCCCTTCCTATTTGCGAGTCGGAAATGCATATTGCGAGTCGGTACCGACTCGCAATATGCATTTCTGCATAGCAAAGAGGCATTTGCACCTCGCAAACGGCGATTTTCGCCGTTTGCGACGTGCAAATACTTTGCTACATCTGGCCCCAACTCAGTACTCTGCTCATGGCCTACAATAATTAAGCACGCTCACTGACATCAGGTAGCCCATGTTCCGCAATAAGTACTATGATGTTAGCCACAATGAACCACTACACACCAATGTGACTTCTGAAGGATAAACTCCTTAGACCTGTTTTGGACAAACACATTTACACTCTGCAAGATTGACTCAATGACTATAGCCCATACAGGCAACTACTATAGTAAATATTTGAACCTTACACTTGAATGACAATGAAAGGGCTGGCATGGTGGGTACACAAAGTGTCATCACTGCGAATGTGTGGACATGTGGCCTACCGAATGCAGACCTCTGCCACTTCAGAGTGGGGTTCTGTGTATGTCCCTGTACCATAAAATACAGCTTTGAACATATGTTTTTAACCTGCAGAAAGGGCATTCAACATACAAGGTTATGTTTTGTACAATTTCTGCTGAGTAACCAAGCTACTGTGTGGCATGTTACAGCCTCCAAGGAATCTACACACTGTCTGCATTGTGGATTTGTAATTTGTGCAAGAAGCCTTTACTGGACAAATATGACTTATGTGAAGGTGACAACAGAGGTGTGGGTGTAAGGGACCTGTCATGAGTCAAAAGCACACATTGACAATGTGGCAAGATGCACATATGGACTTGTTCTAGGATTTACCTCAGTATCAATGGACTGAGGCATTTAGGGCAAGTATTGTCACTAGATCCTGATAATGGCCATGTGACAGGATCTGTAGGTCTAAAGGGAGTGGGCACAGTGCCACATTTGCTTAGCCACAGTGACTCTCCCATAGCCTGGACCATGTCCCATACTGGGAGATACATTTGACAAGCCCTGGTCTCTGCACACTGATTATACGGAGCCTACATGGCACTTACATTTCCATCACTTCCATGCATGACAATACATCATGTAGCCATCATCAATGTGTGGCAACCTGAAGGGCATAGTGAGTCATGTTATGCCTTCCAGGCAACAGTTTGGCAAGGCCAGATGTTGGGTGAAAGATCTGTGGCACAATACACCTGCTGGATGTGGCATGATTGCTCCCAGAGGCTACACACAGCAGCTGAAGTGGTGGAGGTGTTGCTGGCAGAAGTGTCTGGAGTCAAGTAACTGATTTTGCACAACATGACATAAACGTACGCAATGTGCATGGTCATCATCGGCGACGGACACAGACATTAGACTGCGACTGCCACAGCAACAATGCTAGCCTATGACTGTGTCTGCCGCAGTTGGAACCACCCACCGTCCGGATGACTTTCACCAGTGGGTGTGGGTGGTTCCTGATGTGCAGTAGAGTAGGTCGGTTGTCCGCCATTTTGGTGGTTTAAAATACTGTAAATGGCCCGGTTATATGCGTCACAACAACAATGTATGTTTAGTATCATCACAAATATCCTCAATCTGTCCTGTTGTGTAGGTTTGACTACACAACCACTAGTGTAGTGTGCTGCAGGGCACAGATGGCATATGACAACGGTGCACAGTCCACCACCGCTACGGTATTTTTGGCAGTTGGGAAAGACTGTCACATTTTGAGGGACAATTGAGTAACAGATAGTTGGGTGTTGCCTGAATCCCTGTTGTGGACATATGTGTACACAACCATGAGGGTCACATTTGACTAAGGTGTGGGTGCCAGCTGTGATGTGTACTGGGTGTAATGTATTTCCAATTAGAAATGCTTTGTCACATGCTGTTGTTGCATGCATCATGTATGTTGCTGTAAAGACAGCGACTAATGTTCCAAATCATGTATTTTCGCACACAGGTATCCTGGGATAGGGAGGATGTGACAACCTCCTGTCTACTGTCTATTGCCAGACCTTAAGACCATGGAGGAATGCCACATCATCCAGCTCTACCATCTGAAAAGGCAAACAATAACAGATTTATGCCATCAGTTGGAGCCAAATCTGATATCAGCAATCAGTAATACATACTGCATACCACCCATTGTTCAAGTCATGTCAGTATTGCACTTCCTGGTGACAGGATCCATCCAACATACAGTGGCCCTATGTAGTGGTATGTCCCAACCTATATTCAGCGTGGTATTGGGAGATTTCCTCTCAGCAATGTTGAAACATTCCCCAACCTGAGGATTTAGCTAATGTGAAGGCTGACTTCTATGGTTTTGCCCGCATCCCACATGTGGCAGGGACAGGTTGGCTTGGTGCCACCTCAGGCCACTAAAGAAATCTATCACAACAGAAAATATTTCCATTCCTTCAACGTGCAAGTTGCCTGTTTGGCGGATCTTTACATCTCCAACATATGTGCCCGTTTTCCAGGATCAACCCATGATTAATTTATAATGCAGGACAGAACCATGCCACAACTGCAACCAGAGAGGGCCTGGCTTGTTGGTAAGTCACATCTGTCCCAATTGTGTGTGAGCAATGTTAGGTGCTACAATCATGAAGTGAACAACTTATTGTTCCACTTATGTACCATTTGTTAACAGGAAACTCAGCATATACAAGCTACACCAGGTGATTCCACTTCAGTGAGGCCAATGGAAAAACACAGCAGTAGGTGAAGTGGGCTTTTGGGCTCATGAAGACCAGATTTTGCTGTGTGGGCAGGACTGGAGGAGCCCTCCTCTGATGATAAGGGAAAGTGTGTCAGATCACTGTAGCATGCTGTAATGCGTCACAACATTGTGCAATGGAGGAATATACTGTATATCCCAGAGGAATGGGATCCTGCAGTGCTCCCCGGTGAGAATCCTGAAATGACAATTGAAGATGACAATGGTGACGAGGAAGGAGCTGATTTGTGAGAAAATCTCATCAACAGCTACTTCTCAAGAACTTTAGTTGTGAAAATGTGTGAAGTCCAGTGTTTTGGAAACATTTACGCAGCTGGTAAGTTGCAAAAATCCGCCAAAGGCTGATTGATAATATAGCTTTTGATACATCCCCACCTTTATGATATTGCTTTGTTTGTGTCTGATTTATTGAAATGTACTTTGTTTTCCAGATGCTTGCTATGTGACTTTTGTCATATGTATGGTTTCAAGCCTATACTCCTTGTTTTGTCCTTTGTACAGGAACCTTCACCATGACATCATCATGTGAGCATTTCAGAGTTGTGATATTGGGAGGTATGTGATTCTGTTCTGACAAATGAAGTGGACATGGATTGCTCCAGTTAATGTAGGTCACATAGTTTGGGTATAGGAGCCCTGTACCAAGACAACTTGCACAGTGTCTGGATGGAAGTTCAGAAGTGCCCATTGAACATGTTTTGTGTCCTGTTGTGGGCCTGAGGCATCATGTGTCCATAAAACATGTAGTCGTTTTGTGGAATGTGATGAGGCTCAGGCTGTTGACATCAACCACTGCAGTGTTTGCCTTTTCTACAGGACAATGTCCGGAAAACTTCTTCCTTCCTTGGTCCGGAGGTCAATACCTGTAAATATGTTAATTTACTCAGTATAAGTCAATAAATTGTGATTTCCAATAGCTCAGATATATTGACAACCTATGTGCTGAACACTATATACAATGTTTTTGTTTGACCAGACACTTGCATTTAATCATGAGATGGAAGCTGTGTACATGCAACATATCCCATCTTGAACAAGTTCCTTGTATCATTTTCCTGTGGTTCAATCGGTCTGACATGTCTACATAGCTAAATATGAAATTAATATCAGCAGACTATGAGTCAGTGATGGGTGATTTTATTGTGAAGCTACAACTATATGTGACATGAATCAACCTATATAATAAATGTGAGGGGTCAGTCAAGGTGAATGAAATCATTGGAGTAGATGCCACACCATTGGAACTCCAACGTCTACAGTACTAGTCCCATCTGAAATGGAAGGTGGTTCAGGACCAGACTATAGAGTGAATGTGTAACACGCAAAGGAGGACCGTAAGGAAGACGGTTATTGCTGCAGTGGTAGGTGCTCAACACCCCTGTTGGAGAGGCCATGTTGGAGTTGTGGCCCTCCATTTATTCATGCATGCCCCTGTGCATGCCCCTCTTTAGCTGCTTGATTTCCTGAGTCCGGTCAACACCTGGCACATCACGCCTTGGGACTACTAATAGACGTCCAAGATGTGGCTGATGGTGTCCTGGCTGAGAGCAGCCCCAGTGGCCACAGCCTGCTGGCTCACAGCATGCCTCCCATGCACCTTCCTGCCACATGCCTGTGCCTTTTGCACGGGGTGCCTTCTCCAACTTGGTCCTGAATCCTCAGTGTCCGAAGTGTTGAGCTGCAACTCAGGGTCCAGGACTGGGGGGCACAAGATGGTGGAAATGTGCTAGGTAAATAGGTTGGGGGCAAATGGTTTCCTGTGATGTTGATGCAATGGAGCTGGGAGGTGACATTGTGGGTACAGTGAGAGTCACTGCTGCCGTCTGATAAATTGGACCAAATGGGCCAGAACCATCCTCCACGTCCACCAGTCCAAGAGTGTTGTCATCACTAGGGGTGTTCTTTCAGGGGGTTAGTGGTAGTCTGTTCTGTGGGGGGTGTGTGCCCATCAGCAGACCCACCTCTTGATGAAAAACGGACATTGTTACCGGTTGAAGCATGACTTCTACCTCCAAAGGTTTTGTATTACAGTAAGCATAGACCTTGGACAAAGTTAAGTTGTAGGTAATCCAGTTGTGCAAAATAACCATGGTATTAGTGATTTGACATGACGTGTGAAGCATGCCAAACCGATTTGACTGAAACATCTAACGAAATATGCAGATCAGTTGCACTTTCGAAGATGGCCTGAAAATTACATCTTACCACCAGAATAGCAAATATAGTAGAGAGGCAACATATGGCTTTGACCATATGGAGGCCTAGTTGAGTGGGGTGCAGGCAAACCAAGGACTTTGTTGTATATGTGACTGGAGTCATCATGTGCACAGTGATGTGTCAATGTGTCTGCTGCCAATACCAATCTGGTGATGCATCTTGCGGTCTTAGGAATACTTGTAGTACACACTGGGTAAGATGTTATTTCTGTCCTCAATAGTTTTATCGTTGGGTTAGCAAGTCAAGTTGGAGCTAAGGAGATAGACACGTCTCAGAGTTGAGCATGATCTGTATCTTGGTCACTCCCAGGGGAGCACATTTCAATTGAGTCCTAACAAACAGGGGTATTTGGACTAGTGACCAGTAGGCTGGTGTTTGGAGTTAGAGAAACAGGGCCTCCTGGGAATTGCATTCAGGTCAGACTCACTACTCCCAGCACTTGACAAATATTTGGTATTATATAGCTGTATGCAGGTTGCATTTAGGTTTGAGCATAAATTTATACTTTGGGACACTTTGCATTGTTGTGACAGTTTTTGTGTTGTAACTTACCAGACTCCACTCCCCCAAGTATTCCTGTCAAGGCCACATGATGCAGAGTGGCCAACACCTTCTCCTTCCAGGCAAAGAGTCTCAATGAGGCACTGGGAGGGCCACCACTAGGTTTCTTGGCCTCCACCTGCTGCCTTTAGATCAGGGAGCGGACCTTGCCGCTGAGGTTATTCCACCTCTTCCTAATGCCTTCCTTTGTGCATATGGTGGTGCCTAGGCATTCACTCTATTGACTAGCCTGTTCCACATTTCCATTTTCCTACTGAGAGGAGTGTGCTGGACCTGGGTAAGACAGAAGTCTGGGGACTCCTGGTGCAGTGGTCTTTTAGGGACCACCAACATGACAGTCTGGTGGTCTGACAGTCAAACTTGCAATCAGGCCCTTTGTCTTTTGATGATTCATCTTTTCCCTCAAAATAAGAAACCTCATTTCCTGTGATGTCATCCCTTGTGGGCCTGTTTGTGTAAAAAAATAGTTCATTTGGCAAAAGAAAACTCTTACAGGATCAGCTGCTCAAAGATTTTGAGAGAGCTGACAATTTACACAACTGCTCCTCCTATTAATTCATTATCAAAACCAGAAATATTTTTCCTGGGTTAGGGAGCAAGTAGTGCTAGGTAATAGGGACTTTAGGCCAGGGTTTGGGCTGGGTTTATATTTGGTTATGGATAGTGGAATGGTTTGCGTAAGGAACATAGAAGACAAACCAGTGTAAGTGATGACATAAGAAGAAAGTTAGGAAAAAGGCATGGGAGAAGTGAGGAATATGATGTGACTGTAGTTATGAGAAGGACAGTACACCATCTTGATGCGTCTGATATGGCTTCTAGGTGCACTTTAATTGTAACATGCAATACAGTCTGGTTGCATGCTAATGTGGACACCGTTTATACATAGATGCACTGTAGTACATGGTGTAATTATACGACTTAGAAAGTATTCCTGCTCTTTTTCTAAAAATGTACTGTTTAAATTGAGCAGGTAACAAAATGTGTGCTCAGCAGACTCAGGAAGAAGGTATGACCAACACTTGACAAGTGAGCTCTAAAACTTGTGTTGGTCCAACAAGAGTACAGATGAATACGATGCAGGAAAAGATGTAAATATGAATGAGTAAGGTTATGAAAGCATGCTGATACATTTGATATATTATGGATCAGTTGCTTCTTGTTCTTTCTTTCCCTGCTTCTTCTCACCTTCCTGCACTCCAACAGAGACAGTTACTTAAAGAAACATGAGAAGCACAAGAGCGCCGTGATGTTCATCATATTTCCCATTGCAGAGAGGAAAAATATTGGCTAGGAGACAGAAGCAGAATAACAGATCTAAGAACAAAAGTTCATACATTTTCTCCGAATTAAGGGGAGACGAAAATCAGAAGTGAATGAGCGCAAATCAAATGATAATATACCAGCACAACAACACTAAACAGGATAATTTTATTAGATCAGCAGAGAACGCGAAGAAGTGAATGCAGCTTCAACTGATTGCTCAGGTCTGGATGGCTGCTCAGCATCCATCTATTTGCGTAACCACAATTCATGGGATGACAAGCCGAGAGTGCATTGAGTGACAGGGACTAAGATGGGCAGACATGCGTAGTGGAGGCAGATTCTAAGATATTTGGCTGAAAATTACGTCCGTGTATAAATATCTCAAATGGCAACAACATGGGTAAATATTTAAAGCAGTTAAAAAGTTTAAGAAAATTGTAGGAGGTGAAAACTGTGGCGAAATCAATACTAAGGGCCAGATGTAGCAACCGTTTTGCATGTCGCAAACTGAGAAAAACGCAGTTTGCGACATGCAAAACGGCCATCGCAATGCTGATTCACATTTTGCGAGACGGTACCGACTCGCAAAATGTGAATCCGACTCGCAAATAGGAAGGGGTGTTCCCTTCCTATTTGCAACTCGCACCGCGATGCAGAATTGCTTTGTGACCGCAAAATCAGTCGCAAAGCAATTCGCAGTTAACACCCACTTGAAGTGGGTGGTAGCTCATTCGCAAACGGGAAGGGGTCCCCATGGGACCCCTTCCCCTTTGTAAATGTTGTTGAAATTTATTTTTCAGAGCAGGCAGTGGTACTCTGAAAAAATGAAACCAAATGGTTTCATTATTTTTTTGAATTGCAACTCGTTTTCCTTTAAGGAAAACGGGCTGAAATTCAGAAGAAAAAAAAACTGCTTTATTAAAAAAGCAGCCAAAGACATGGAGGTCTGCTGTCTCCAGCAGGCCACCATCCCTGTGAGTGCAGGGACTCGCTATGGGGTCACAATTTGCGACCCACCTCATTAATATTCATGAGATGGGTCTTTGCGACCCCATAGCGAGTCACAGAAGGTGTCTGACACACCTTTCTGCATACAATTTTGCGAGTTGCAAATTGCGAGTCGGTCTGACTCGCAATTTGCAAGTCGCAAAATTTTCTGTTGCTACATCTGGCCCTAAGTTTCCAGTGATGGTGTGGGTCTCTTAGAAAGTACTAGCTAATTTAAGGAGGATAAAACTAAGGTATAATAGAAAAGAAACAACCTCAACAATCTATGGCAGATCTCTAAAGGAAAATACCACACTAGTGCCAGTCTACAAAATTAACCGTAGTAATGGATAGTGCAAGTAGCACACATGAAGAAAGCTCTTCCACTCCACGCATATTTAAAACAAACACTAAGGGGGTCATTCTGACCCTGGCGGCCGGTGACCGCCAGGGTCACCGACCACGGGAGCACCGCCAACAGGCTGGCGGTGCTCCCAAGGGCAACCGCCGCGGTCAGAAAGGGTAAACCGGCGGTCTCCCGCCGGTTTACCGCTGCCCCATTGAATCCTCCATGGCGGCGGAGCGCGCTCCGCCGCCATGGGGATTCAGACACCCCCTACCGCCATCCTGTTCATGGCGGGAAACCCGCCATGAACAGGATGGCGGTAGGGGCTGCCGCGGGGCCCCTAGGGGGCCCCTGCAGTGCCCATGCCAATGGCATGGGCACTGCAGGGGCCCCCGTAAGAGGGCCCCACAAAGTATTTCAGTGTCTGCTTTGCAGACACTGAAATACGCGACGGGTGCAACTGCACCCGTCGCACCCCTGCAACTACGCCGGCTCAATTCTGAGCCGGCGTCCACGTTGCAGGGGCATTTCCGCCGGCCCAGCGGAAATGTTTGAATGGCCGCCGCGGTCTTTTGACCGCGGTGCGGTCATTTGTCGGCGGTACCTTGGCGGACGTCCTCCGCCGTCTGCCAAGGTCTGAATGACCCCCTAAATCATTTGTCAAGGATTAAAACAGCATGTATTACGCATCCCTCAAGTGATAGTGAAAAATAAATTCTGAAATCTCTGGGCTCAATTCAAAAACTGCATTTTTGAGTTTTTAAAGTAGCACTTTAGCAGTACTACTTCACACACTACAAAATGCAATTCACAAACATACGGACATGTCACCTATTTTTTTTGTACAAACGACTCTCCCCATTGGTGATCTTCGTACACAATTGCATAGAATTTACTGGTAAACATGTTGAGTGTGGAAAGGAGTGGTGGGAAAATAGAAATAACTACTATAAAATTGGTAGGGTTGATGATTACTTAATAAGGGGGTTGGAGGGACATGCTAATACAAAATACACACCCATAAAAAATTGCTATTCCCAAAATACATTACATTACATACATACATATATTTTGAATTATACATATAAATTCACTTAAAAACAAAGGTTAAAGTAACATTATGGTTAGGTGAAAATGTCAGTTAATACATTCTGTTTTACATGAACAAAATTAAGTATAATTCCTGTCCTAAAGAAACTATAACTCATGACCCGCAATGCACAGACTTGATATACATAATGCCATTTCATTTGTTGCAGTCATGTTATCAATTATGTCATAGAATATGTCGTGAGTGATGTAATATGACGAGGGACACTATAACTGGTGAATTTCAGTTAGAAATGGTGTACTGTAACTGATATTTTCACATAATTATAAAGTCCTTTAATTGTTTTATTCAGTGAATTTCTAAGGTTTTTTCAATGCAGAGTAAGACATTATTACCATGCCTAACGATATTGTCACTTTAACTTTTGTTTTTTCAGTGAACTTCTAGGGTTTTTTAACATAAAGTAATATTGTATTACCTTACATAATGCCAACCCTGTGCTATGCATGATGTTTGCCCATGCACTTGTTAGCTGCAGGACTTGTGTCCAACCCCTCGCAGGTAAGCAACCACATGTCGCACATGGCCTTCTGCTGTTAGTCTTGCAGGCCCTGTCCGCCCTCAGGCAGACTTCCTGACTTTTTTAGAGTCACAACACCAATATATAAAATTTCACTATATATATATATACATAACAGTTCCCAAAAAACATGAATATTTTTTTATATTTTTCAATAATTGACACAATGCAATGTTTAATAATTGTGATTATTATATAACTGTTTAATAAAGTTTTAATGATAAAATAAATCAACATGTCTATGAGTCTTTCTTTTAACATAGTGTTTATGATTGCATTTTTGGGCTGAAGAATTTCAAAAGTAAGACTCAAGGACATGATGTTTTTTTTTAAAAATGAACAAAACCAACATTTCTCTGAGTCTTTAAGTGTTTTTTAGCCCACAAAACACAATCACAAAAACAATCTCAAGAGGGCCTTGTACTGCAGCAGAAGAGCATAAGCTCCAGCTAGGAATGTTTTTGAAAAATAAGGTAAGTTTTCCTTCGGTCATGGATTTAATGACCCAGGAGGAGAGCCACTTTTATTTACTTTTATTTATGTTGCTGGAAGGCTGCTGCACTCCTTGTAATTGCACGTTGTGAAAGCACAGATTGCCATTGAGAGTAGGTGTGGTGGATGAACAGGGGTGGATGTTGGCTAGCGAATCAGAAATTCTAATCTCTGGTGTTAAATTTTTCTCTACTGGAAAACAGCATTTTGAAGCCTCTGTGTTAACATGCAGGGCCAAATTCTAATTTCTTTGTGTGTATTCAGATTCCAAAATCACACCAGTTACAGCAGATGTAGTAACCCTTGGGAATGGACTTTACACATTTCCAGCCTCGGAGATAAAAAAAAGATCATGATTAAGTATATCTGGTATCTGGTGGATGATACATAAGGGTCCACTTCCCACATCAGGTGTACAGGCGTAGAACCACTAGACTGCAGACTGCAGAATGCAGCAGATAATCATGCACCTTAGGTGAATCAGGAATTGGAGAGTCGGGTCAGACTCAGCCCGGATACACAAATATTTTAAAAGGGCTTGGGTGGCCCCTCAAAACTTATCAGCAAGCAATATATGTCACCCACTACAAAACCCTGCAAGTCCCACCACCATCCACAGGATTGGCTCTGATGGAATTACACCAAAGGAGAAATCGAGCAATCTAGGGGATTCAAACAACTAAAGGTGAACAAGATCTTGCCCAAAACTCGGGAGATTACAGAACATTCCTCAACAATAATGAGGAACACCAAACCAACGGCATTCAAACAGGGCTTCTTCCATCTCACTGAAACTGATGAAATAATCAGGGGGGTAGCCTCAACGGGCTAGGGAAGGAATCGAAAACGATAGCTCAACTTCAGCGATCAACTATTCACCAACCTGATCAGGAGAAAGACAGAGAAAAATTGGAAAGCTTTTCCTATAGGCACCTGCAACAGAGGCAATGATCATAGACAAAAATCTCTGACAAGACCCTGAAGCAAACTTTCCAGTCCTTAAGCCCCAGAACAATAGCAAACTTTATACACATACCAACTAGGGATCGTAACATCATAGGTGCACAGGAAGGTGTATCTGCTCAATAAGGGGGAAAAGGGTGCCACATACAAGGGAGATAGTCCTGCATGAACTAATGCACAAACATATGCACAGAAGCAAAAATCAACTGCACACAATATGATTCTCAACATCATCAACTCTGTTCTCAAAGCCTTAACATGACATCGACAAAAACTAGAGGTCCAGGTGCATCTCATAAAATTTCTTGCCCAAACTATGCTAACGCTTGACAAGAAGATGGAAATCCTTGCCCAGAAACTAGACAACTGCATGTGTAGTCATAAGCCCCATGGTAAGACAGAAGACACTGCAAACCACAATACCATAATAGACAAACTTTCTGTCTTACCTGTTTTGCTATCATTATTAGTAAATTATTTTAAAACCTCTAGGCCAGGACCGTTTAACCTCCCTTACATTAATCCAACAAGAGACTAGGCCTCCAGCTCGTAGTTTATGACACTTCTGCAGCCCCCACAAGGTGTCAGATGCCTCTAGACATTGGTGAGGCTGGACAGAATAAAACATCCCTCCTCATGGCCGAGCAGGAACAACTGATAGAAGAACATATTAAGTATCAAAAAAAAGTGCCACGAGATTGCTGAGGTACAGGTAGCATGATATGCCATGGAGGCAGACACATACCCCACACTGCTGCGGCTTTGCATTCCATATGCAGGTGACAACTGTGATGACAGTGATGCTTCATGGAAGCTGCCCAGGGTCCTTGAACTCACCACCAGCCTCGGACGACTGACCACTGGGGATGGTAGCCATGTCTGCGGTGGTGCCACTGTCTGAGGACGTCGCAGGGCCACTGGCGGTGCTTGCGCCAGTGTCAGTCGTGGAGGTGCTTGCAGCGGGGTCTGTGGCGGCGGGGCTGGCTGCGGGGTCTGTGGCGGCGATGCTGGCATCAAGGTCTGTGGCGGCGGTGCTGGCTGCGGGGTCTGTGGTGGCAGAGCAGCACTTGCAGTGTAGGTCCTCTCCTGTTGAAAGCTGTATGTCTCCTGCAGCCTCGGATGGCTGCCACACGGGGGAAGGGGCTGGGGATTGTCGCAGACGTGCCGGAGGCGGTGCAGGTAGCGGTGCAGGTGGCGGTGCAGATGGTGGTGTTCCCTGCCATACAGGTTGGCATGGACGTGGACAGAAGGTGTGACACTGGTCAATCAGTCGGTGCCACCATGCCCTCTCCTGACCTGCCCTTCAGTTTTTGGCCCTTCCCCACCTTTGATGGTGGTGCAGTTGTCTTGCCACTATCCCCTTTGGTTTTCGCTGACCCATTGGTGGCAGGTGTTTTCGACTTCTCCCTCCGGGATGTGGGCACCTTTTTAACCTTGGCAGGTGGCGGAATGTCCTTGCCCTCACTCCGTGGCACACTGGCAGCCCTGATGGTTGGTGCACTCCATAACCCCTCAGTTGCTGGCACCACTGTGCCTGGGGATGTGGTGGCTGAGGTGCTGGCCTAGGACCTGGAAAGCCTATCCCTGGAGGAAGGACCGGGGGGAGGTGTAGGGAAGAGGTCAATGTTAGCCAGGACAAGTTTTTTAGACACACTGGGACGGGTAGATGGAGGGGGTTTGGGAGTGGAGGAGGAGGTAGTGGTTGTAGGAGGTGTACGTCTGCTGAATTTGGGTGAAGGTGCATGGGCTGGAGGCTGTTGTGAGGTGGATGGCTGTTGGGTGGGTAGGTGTGTGCCTGCGTTTGTGTAGTTTGGGAGGAGGGCTCACTGACACACTGGGAGAGGACACTGGGGATGTGTGAATGGTAGTGGAGGTGAGTGCACGTGAGCGGTGTGTGGTGATGGGTGTGCTGGGATGGAGGTAGTGGCTAAGGATGAAGTGCATGTAGGTGTGAGTGGAGACGAGACTGGGAGGGAGGAGGGAGATGTGGAGGTGGGGGACACAGCAGGGGGAAGTGGATGTTGATATGTGTGCATGGGTATGATGCTTGTGTGAGTGCCTGTGGGTTGTGTGGTGCTTATGTTTGCCTGAGCCACTCTTGTGTGTTGATGTGTATGCATGCTGGTCTGATGGTGTGCTTGGGATAGGCTGAGGTACTGGGGATTGGGTCTGGGTGGAGGAGGTTGGAGGGGGGAGCTGGACACAGGGACAATGGCTGCCATCAGTGCTGAGGCCACAGCCTGAAATGCTCTCTGTTGGGCTGCCTGGCCAGAATGAATGCCTTCCAGGTATGAATTTGTTTGTTGCAAATGCCTCTTAACATCCTGGATGGCATTCTGAATTATAGACTGCCCAACAGTGAGGGATCTCAGGAGGTCAATAGCCTCCTCACTGACGGCAGCAGGGCTGACTGGAGCAGGGACTGAGGTGCCCTGGGCGAAGGAGATGCCCACCCTGCTGGGTGAGCGGGCAGGGACACACTCTGAGGGGCTGCTGGGAGGGCGGTGCTGGTAGGGGGGGTGGCGACTGTTCCTGTTGATGCGGTGGGCACAGAGGGGCCCACCACTGCAAGGGAGCTCCCATCAGATGAGGAGTCGCAGTCGCTGGTCTCTGCTCCTGTCCCCGCCGTGGAGCTCCCCTTGCCCTCCATCCCACTGGTGGCTTCAGATTCCATTGTTTCGCCCTCCAGGGCCAAGTGGGATGCAGCTCCCTCCTGCTCCGGTGCCAATGCTCCTCCGCCTGATGATGCTATTGCACACAAGAACAGGGAGACCACAAAAAGAGGGGGGGGGAGACAGGAGAAAGACATGTTCAGTGCATGCAACACCAATACCGTTGGCGGACACAACAGACACAGCAGCCCTCTGCACTATGCCATGCACTTATAGTTCCTAGATTAATCACATGCCCATGGGGTACAAGGCCTAAGCCTGATAGCTGCACACCTGGAAGTCACAGGAGCCTGACTAGGTGTAGATGGCACTAACCACTAGTGGGGTTAGGGTGCCACATAGCCTGCCTCACAAGGGAACTTGCCTACCAAGCTCGTCCTGGCTTAGGGGAACCCACTGCCCACCTCCCCCTCCCAGACACCTCGTAATGTGCGCAGAGTCAGCTGAATGAGAAGGTAGTCACCCCTTGTGGCTGCTGTGATGCCCTCAAGCGCCCATCCAACTCCGGATATGCCACTGCCAGGATCCGGAACATCAGGGGGGTCATAGTGTGACGGGCACCCCTCCCACGTTGGGAGGCCATCCCCAGCTGGTCCTCCGCTGTCTTGTTGCTCCAGCGGCGCAGGTCCTCTCATCTTTTACGGCAGTGGGTGCTCCATCTGTGGTGGACCCCCAGGGTCCGGACGTCCATGGCGATGGCACGCCAAATAGCCTTCTTCTGGTGGGCGCTGACCTAGAGGAATAGTACAGGGGGAAGGAAATTCTTTGCTTGCCCTGACAAACATGTACTCACCGTCCGCACATGCAGGCCTCAGCCCCCCCCAAGTATCTTCCATCCACACCACTCCAAACAGGCATTGCCCATGCAGCATGCTCACAGTGTACTCACCTGTTTGTCTGGAGGACCGTACAGTTGTGTGTACTGGGGGAGGACCCCATCCACTAGTTTCTTCAACTCCTCCGAAGTGAAGGCAGGGGCCCTTTCCCCAGACACATGAGCCATCGTCGCTTCCAGACACAGGTCACAGCAGCACCGTCACCCCCGGCGTACATCGTCATTGGCTCCTCGGACCCATAGGGTCCAATGTTAACCAATGCAGAATTGCGCTGCGGTCTTCGACCGCCCACCGCGACAGTGTAGAACGCCACCGCAGTTACCTCATATCCACTTGTCCCACCTTACAGGTCAGGCAGCCACCATTTCAGGGGGCCACATGGCATTAATAATAACTGTGTCACACCAATGTAGGCCTTGAATACACACCGTTACAAGCACATTGCGGATTAATAAATGTGTGAAAATTACATTTTGTGATTCCTCAGTGTTGGCTGACTCCCTGCTCGCTGTTCTCCTCCATAGGGCACGTCTGCTTGGGCAGGTGATGAGATGGTGGCATCCTCCAGTGTACAGACTGCTGGTGGACCTGTCGACAATAGAAGAGAGACACATCATAGTCACCTACAGACTTGATCGTGCAACAATCCAGGAACTGTGTGCCCAGTTGGAGCCAGACCTGATGTCAGCTGTCCGGCATCCCACAGGGATACATATTCTAGTGCAGGTCCTGTCAGTACTCCATTTCCTGGCAAGTGGTTCCTTTCAAACAACAGTGGCCATTGCATCAAGGATGTCCCAGCCAATGTTCTCTAACCTGTTGTCCAGAGTGTTGTCTGCCCTGTTGAAACACATGCGCAGCTACATCGTGTTCCCTCAGGTGGAGGATTTGCCCACAATGAAAGGTGACTTCTATGCCCTTGGACATATCCCCAACATCATTGGTGCCATTGATGGGACACATGTGGCATTGGTACCCCCACGCAGGAGTGAACAGGTGTACAGAAACCGGAAGAGCTACCATTCTATGAATGTGCAGATGGTGTGTTTGGCAGACCAGTATATCTCCCATGTGAATGCCAAGTTTCCTTGCTCAGTGCATGATGCTTACATTTTGAGGAATAGCAGCATCCCTTATGTGATGGGGAAACTCCAGAGGCATCGTGTGTGGCTTATAGGTGAGGACAAGGACCCTATACAGTGTGACGAGGTGTCTGGGTATGAGGTTGTCCCTAAGGGTTAGTGTGTGTCTAACAGTTGTCCCTCGATATTTGCAGGTGACTCTGGTTACCCCGACCTGTCATGGCTAGTGACCCCAGTGAGGAATCCCAGGACAAGGGCAGAGGAACGCTACAATGAGGCACATGGGCAAACTAGGAGGGTGATTGAACGAACCTTCAGCCTCCTGAAGGCCAGATTCCGGTGCCTCCATATGACAGTTGGTTCTCTCTACTACTCACCAAAGAAGGTGTGCCAGATCATCGTGGCCTGCTGTATGCTGCATAACCTAGCTTTGCGACGCCAAGTGCCTTTACTGCAGGAGGATGGGCCAGATGGTGGTCTTGTGGCAGCTGTGGAGCCTGTGGACAGTGAAGAAGAGGAGGCAGAAGAAGAGGATATCGACAAGATAAACAACATAATCATGCAATACTTCTAGTGAGATACAGGTAAGAAGATGTCACTGCCTCCCATATCTCATACCGTTATTGGACCTAGCATAAGTCTGTCATTTTCACTCAGTCTATGAACCCTGACTTGTCACTTTGGCTTTCCATTTCACAGATGTGAGTCCCACTTTGTGCCCTCTGCTATATTTCCTCCAGGCGTACAGCAGTGTTACATCGGTATGTGCACAGGTAAATTGACATTGCTATATTCCATGGTTATTGCAATTACACGTTTGTGAAATCACAGACTGACTCCAGATTGTTTTGTGATTGAAGTGTGTTTATTTTTGTGCAAATAAAGTGGAGGGGGTTGTAAAATGAGCAGGGGGGATGGTGGAGTAATGTCCATGGCAGAGTCCAGTCTATTTGTTTCACATGTGCATTGTCCAAAGGGGCATAGGAAGTGGAGCAATGGCAGTTGTAGGATGGACAGGGTGACAAAGTGGGACAGAAGGGTGACATTCAGGGGGGTCTCATTACCTGGCGGGGGTCTTGGCAATGTTCTCTGTCTTGTTCCTGGATCTCAGGGACCGTTTGCGGGGTGGTTCTCCATCTGCAGGGGGTGGGGTGCCGGAGTTGTGTTCCTGAGGCGGTGCCTCCTGTCCACTTGCGCCGGCTGAGGTGGATGGCTATTCATCATCCAGGCTAGTGTCAGGGGCCCCTTGTTGTGCCACAGGTCCTCCCTGATCCCCAGATAGTGTCCCTCCTGCAGCAGCTGGGTCTCCTGAAACTTGGCCAGTACTGTTGCCATAGTCTCCTGGGAATGATGGTAAGCTCCCATGATGTTAGAGAGTGCCTCGTGGAGAGTGGGTTCCCCATTCCTGTCCTCCCCCTGTTGCACAGCAGTCCTACCAGCTTCTGTGTTTTCCTGAGCCTCTGTCCCATGAACCGTGTGCCCACTGCCACTGACCCAAGGTCCATCATTTTCTTGGGTTCGTGGATTTGCCTGGGTTCCCTGTAGTGGTGGACACACTGCTGATTGGCGTGTCCTGGGGACAGAGGGATGGGCCCGCTGGGTGGGTGCTGTGGTGGTGTTTCCTGAGGGGGGAGGCTCTGTGGTAGCTTGTGCCAGTGTCAGGGGAACCGACTGTCCCGAGGTCCCTGATGGGCCAGGCTGGTCATCTTGATCCAGTTGTGCAGAGCTGCTGTCATCACTGTGGGTCTCCTCTGTGGGGGACTGGAAATGTCTGGTACCTCCTGTCCAGTGACGTTGGTTAGGGGTCCTGCAGGGGTGTAAAGGCATAATTATTGCATCTGTGTGTGCCATCGTGTGCAATGGGTGAGTGACCCTGTACTCCAGTGCTTGCATTCTTGGCTTGGTCCTTGTGTGATATTTGGTTTGGGGTCTGTGTGGGTATCTGTAGTGGACATGCTTTGGTGATGGGTGTCCATGCTTTGGTGTTGCATGCAGGGCTTGGTATTGGGATGGTTGGGTTGTGATAGTGGGGCATATGTGAGGTGTTGGAGGGATGGGTGTGAGGGTGAGGGTGAGGGTGGGAGTATGTGATGGCATACAGGTAGGGTGGGGGGATAAGGTAGTAAAGAGTTGACTTACCAGAGTCCAGTCCTCCTGCTACTCCTGTGAGGCCCTCAGGATGCAATATTACCAAGACCTGCTTCTCCCATGTTGTTAGTTGTGGGGAAGGAGGTGGGGGTCCACCGCCAGTCCTCTGTACAGCAATCTGGTGTCTGGAGACCACGGAACGCACCTTCCCCCGTAGGACGTTCCACCTTTTCCTGATGTCATCCCTAGTTCTTGGATGCTGTCTCACTGCGTTAACCCTGTCGACAATTCTGCGCCATAGCTCCATCTTCCTTGCAATGGAGGTGTGCTGCACCTGTGATCCGAATAGCTGTGGCTCTACCCGGACGATTTCCTCCACCATGACCCTGAGCTCCCCCTCAGAGAACCTGGGGTGTCGTTGAGGTGCCATGGTGTGGTGTGGGTGATGTGTAAGGTGGTGTGTGTTGTGATGTGTGAGTTGATGAGTTGGTGTGTGTTGTTTGAGGTGCGTAGATGTTGTGTAAGTGATGGTGTTGTGTGTCTGTGGATGCTGGTGTTGTTTATGGTGGTGTATCGCTCTGGCATGGTTTCAGACTTCTGGTAGTAAGGGTTTGTGGGTGATGTGGGTGTGTGCTTTATATTGGATTGGGTGTGTGGGTGTGGTGTGTTTATGTGTGTCAGGTGTGTGTATTTTGATTTGTCCAATGTGGGTGTGTTTTTTAAATATGTGTGTATTTTGAGCGCGGCGGTGTGTACCGCCAATGGAATACTGTGGTTGAAAGACCGCCGCGTTGATTCGTGGGTCATGATAGTGTGGGTGTATTCCTGTTGGCATGACGGTGTCGGTTTTGTTAACACCAGTTTATCACTGACCTTTGGTGTGGCGGACTTGTGTTGGTGTCTGTATTATGGAGGATTCCGAACTGTGGCTCGTAATAGCTGTAGCGGAATTCCGTGGCCGCAGTGGTGTGTTGGTGGTATTCTGCCCGGCAGTAAGTGATATTTACCGTCAGGGTTGTAATGAGGGTCTTAGTGCTTTAAAAATACGTTAAGGCTTTCCTGGCGTTATGGATTTGATGACCCAGGAGACTTAGGGCCTCATTCCGACCCGGACGGGCGGCGGACGCCGCCCGCCGGGCGGAAACCGCCCAAACACCGCCCGCGGTCAGAAGACCGCGGGGGGCATTTCAACTTTCCCGCTGGGCCGGCGGGCGATCTGCAAAAGATCGCCCGCCGGCCCAGCGGGAAAGCGCCTTCCACGAGGATGCCGGCTCCGAATGGAGCCGGCGGAGTGGAAGGTGTGCGACGGGTGCTGTGGCACCCGTCGCGCTTTTCAGTGTCTGCTAAGCAGACACTGAAAAGCAATGTGGGGCCCTGTTAGGGGGCCCCTGCAGTGCCCATGCCATTGGCATGGGCACTGCAGGGGCCCCCAGGGGCCCCACGACACCCGTTCCCCCCAGCCAGGTTCTGGCGGTGTAAACCGCCAGAACCAGGCTGGCGGGAAGGGGGTCGGAATCCCGATGGCGGCGCAGCTTGCTGCGCCGCCATGGAGGATTCCCATGGGCAGCGGGAAACCGGCGGGAGACCGCTGGTTTCCCGTTTCTGACCGCGGCGTTACCGCCGCGGTCAGAATGCCCATGAATGCACCGCCAGCCTGTTGGCGGTGCATTCGCTGCCCTTGGCCCTGGCGGATTCAATCCGCCAGGGTCAGAATGAGGGCCTTACTGTGTTTTTTCAATGTTGCTGGAGGGTTCCTGCACTCCTTGCAGCCCCCACAACATTAAAAAAATACTTGCTGGTGCCTCTTCCACTTCCATGGAATCCACCAGACTCCAAAAATATTTTTCAAAAGCCCTTGCAAGTCATATGGGCAGGTGCAAGGGTTAGTGATCAATAAATAAGAGACTACTGTTGCTCATTCATTATTCCTTTTCTTGTGTGCGTCTGTGCCCACCTGGACCACACACGCCATTTTTGAATGTTTGGGGCTTCAGAGGAGCCATGTGCCCCCTGCGGCTGTGGCTCTTGATGGTTCTACACCAATAACCATAATGTAACAGGTGTGAGCAGACAATTCTTTTAAGTGCATCCACAATGCAGGCATCACTGATGGATATAGCTAAAATACAGTTTACAACATTACTTGGCATTATTCTTAAACATCAAATTATGAGAATTCTTTAGCAGTACTTTGCTTTCCTATGGGCATCTTCAGATCAGACTAATATTAGTAACGAGTTGAGAAGATTAAGACCCTCTGTATATTTCAAAAATGGTATATCTAGAATAGAATTAGGAATGCTAGAGAAAGGCAAGGTTTAAATAAGTTCAAAATAAGGGAAACATTAAATGTATGAGCTTAATAAAAAAAATCTGCTTGACTTGTTGGACGATGTAAGACTATCTTCTAATTATAATGCACATGTTTCCATGTTCATGCTCTTCTTTCATCTACAAGGGCCTCTTTCACTTAAAGAATAAATGTATCATCTTAACGACATTAACAAACTAGAAAAGACCGTTAAGATCATTATTCTGGCCCAAACATGTTGTAATGATTGTTGTTGTTGTAATGGAAGGGATTCATATTGGCCCAGTCACTGTGAGCCTCTGTAGAACCCTGTGAGTCTCAAACCCCAAAAGTAAGTCATGCATAGCAATGTATCCAGAAATGTACAGAGGTATTTTAAGATATTTCTCAGTACTAGGAGATGTGTCACCTTGTCCAACTGAGGATGTTGATCTCTGAACACCTACAAAGAACCTGCCTACATCACTAGTATCAATTCTGAGTATCTGTCCACAATGGTGGGAGAAACAGAGAAGGCCATTATAGAAACAACTGATATTCCCCAAAACAAGTACCCATTTATCAACAAGGGGGTTCCCATTATTAGGGTTCAAAGTCACATTGATGGTCAGAGAAGATGCAATATACACCCCTGAGTTATTCTCTTCATGGATTGAATTTGAACCTGTAGATGCAGCAGTCATTTTAACATGATATGATATAATGGCTCCTCCAGTGCATTATGGCCCTCATTACGACCGTGGCGGTCAGTGGTAAAGCGGCAGTAAGACCGCAAACAGGCCGTCGGAAAAAAAAATTGAATTATGACGGTCATCCGCCACTTCACCATTCCGACCGCCATGGCGGTGAGAACCGCTGGGCTGGAGATTGCGGTCTCCAGCCCGGCGGTCGTCACTAGACCGCCAACGGTATCAGGACCCTGCATACCACCATGGATCTCGGGTGGTTGGGTAGAATTCCTTCCCTGTCACTGATAGGGGTCTCCACCACCCCCCACGAATCCTCCCCCAACACCCCCCAAAGGTAGCACCACCCCCCTCCCCACCCTGACCCCGAACATGCACATATACACACCTCTACATACACACACCTCCAACATGCACATATACACACCCCTACACGCAGACATACACCCCAACAACACATACCAGCACACATACAAACAGACATGCACACCGTCCGACCCGCACACATTTCCCATACACACAGCACCCCCCGCACGCATACACTCACTCACTCACCCCCTCTACACTCTCACACGCACACCCACATGCATGCACACAACACACAACACCCCACTACCCCCTTCCCTAACGGACGATCAACTTACCTTGTCCGTTGATCCTCCGAGAGGGGACGGGATCCATGGGGGCAGCTCCGCCACCAGAACACCGTCACCAGAACACCGCCACACCGAATCATGGGACGGGATTCAGTGGCCGGTGTTCTGTTGACATGGCGGTGGAGGTTGAGCAACCTCCACTTTCCTGCCGTCCGCCATTACAAGACTCAGGGCCTTAAATCCCCTTTCCTGAAGAGACTTTTACAAAAGGACAAGAGGGGGTAGAATAGCAATACCCTGACCCTCTAGCCCTTGTATATTTGTAGGGGTGGGGTACTAGATGGACACCCAGGGTCCAAAATTTTAAACAAATGGGGAGCTGTGCAGAGGGAATCTCATGGAACTCCTGATGGAAGGACTGTTGAACAAAATGGAGGGTTGGTATATATGGATTGTTTGCCTGGCCACCCATGGAGGGGTGTATGCATGACACAGCTCCAGCAGTGCAAAGCCAAAGGCAGTGCACAGTGGTTTTGCTGTGCATGGTGGGGCTTTGGATAAGTAATAAGGGCCAGAGGCCTTTTTATGCCTTTTTATGTTTGCAAATGGCCTGATTTGCAAAAAGGCATTTTTAACTGTACAAAGGCCAAATTGTGATTCAGTAACCTGTCACATAATCGCAATTTGGGTTTGCAATTCAGTACTAGGAAGGGGAGTGTTTAGGGTGTCCCTTCCTAATAAAGAACCACAGTAGTAGTCGCAAAACGTTTGCAATTCACCACCAACTCTAATTTGATGGCAACCCATTCAGAAATCAGAAGTGGTCCCTAAGGGACCTCTTGCCCTTTTTAATGTTTGTAAAAATATTTTTTAAGGGCAGGCAGTGGTCCCTTGGACTACATGCCTAAATTTAAAAAATGAAAGCAAACCTTTCAAATTTTTTTTGTAACACATCCCATTTTTCCTTGAGAAAAACACACTTCATCACAAACACAAATGATTGCTTTATATAAAAGCAATCACAGACACACACAAATGGTCGTTGGCTAACCCAAGCAGGCCACCATTCCTGTGATTTTTAGCATTTCCCAATGAGTTGCAAATCAAGACATACCTCGTTGGTACTCATGAGGTAAGTCTATTTGTGACCCATTTGGAATCGCAAAAGGTGTCAAAGAAACATTTGTACATTGGTGTTTGCTGTTACCATATAGCCAATTAATAAAAAATCACTATTGGGCAATTGCAAACAATTACCTACATATATCTGGCCCCAAGTACTTCACATTAAATAAATTCACTAAAAAACAAAAGATTAGGGTGACATTACAGCTAACTAAGGTAATGATATCTTACTTTGCATTAAAAATACCTTGAGAAATTCACTGAAAAAAATATATTTAAAGTGACGTTATAAAAATAGGTATAGTTAGTCGAAAATGTCAGTAAAAATGTTACAATTTAAACACAAGATACAACCGAATTCACCTGTTATAGTTTACTGCACTAACTAGCAATTGTACTCCTACAGTGCTCTGCTTATGATCTCACAGATTGCATAACACCAGACTTGTTCAAAGACATCATTGATGGCATCACTAATAAATTCTCAAATTATATCAATGACTTCAACAATAGGCACATTTTCCAAGTACAAAAGCTATCTAAATAAAGAACTCAATATAACCTATACCCAGCTTCATGATGTTTCCTATAATTGGATTCATCCTGACAAACCCCTTCCTATGGTGAAGGTGGTTTTTTCAATAATAACTTAGAAACGCCACTTCTAGAAAGTGAGCTTTTCTATGCTCTAAAACGTTTTTTGTACCTTTTAACCCCTTCGCTGCCAGGCCTTTTCCCCCTCCTGTTCCAGGCCTTTTTTTGCCTATTTGGGGCAGTTCGCGCTTAGGCCCTCATAACTTTTTGTCCACAAAAGCTAACCGAGCCAAATTTGCGTCCTTTTTTTCCAACATCCTAGGGATTCTAGAGGTACCCAGACTTTGTGGGTTCCCCTGAAGGAGGCCAAGAAATTGGCCAAAATACAGTGAAAATTTCGTTTTTTTTAAAAAAAAATGGAAAAAGTGGCTGCAGAAGAAGGCTTGTGGATTTCCCCCTGAAAATGGCATCAACAAAAGGCTTGCAGTGCTAAACTCAGCAGCTTCCCAGATTTTAGGCAGACTTGAATCAGAAAACCCAATTTTTCAACACAATTTTGGCATTTTACTAGGGCATACCGCATTTTTGCAATTTTTTGTGCTTTCAGCCTCCTTCCAGTGAGTGACAGGAATGGGCATGAAACCAATGCTGGATCCCAGAAACCTAAACATTTCTGAAAAGTAGACAAAATTCTGAATTCATCAAGGGGTCATTTGTGTAGATCCTACAAGGGTTTCCTACAGAAAATAACAGCTGAAAAAGAAAAATATAGAAATTGAGGTGAAAAAACCATCAAATTTATCTCTACGTTTTACTCTGTAACTTTTCCCTGCAATGTCAGATTATCGAAAGCAATATACCGTTACGTCTGCTGGACTCCTCTGGTTGTGGGGATATATAGGGTTTGTAGGTTCATCAAGAACCCGAGGAACCCAGAGCCAATAAATGAGCTGCACCCTGCAGTGCGTTTTCATTCTATACCGGGTATACAGC
This sequence comes from Pleurodeles waltl, assembly GCF_031143425.1. Taxonomy (NCBI): domain Eukaryota; kingdom Metazoa; phylum Chordata; class Amphibia; order Caudata; family Salamandridae; genus Pleurodeles; species Pleurodeles waltl. The sequence continues at coordinate 856,473,193 of NC_090437.1, forward strand.
AATTCATTTGCTGAAATATAAAGAGTAAAAAATTGCTATCAAGAAAACCTTTGCATTTCCAAAAAGGGCACAAGATAAGGTGTTGAGGAGCAGTGGTTATTTGCACATCTCTGAATTCCGGGGTGACCATACTAGCACGTGAATTACAGGGAATTTCTCAAATAGATGTCTTTTTTACATACTCTCCTATATTTGGAAGGAAAAAATGTAGAGAAAGACAAGGGGCAATAGCACTTGTTTTGCTAATCTATGTTCCCCCAAGTCTCCCGATAAAAATGATACCTCACTTGTGTGGGTAGTGGTGTTTTTTGCAAAGTGCCTACCTGTAGATTTTGGACTCTAGCTCAGCCGGCACCTAGGGAAACCTACCAAACCTGTGCATTTCTGAAAACTAGAGACCTAGGGGAATCCAAGGAGGGGTGACTTGCGGGGCTCGGTCCAGGTTCTGTTACCCAGAATCCTTTGCAAACCTCAAAATTTGGCTAAAAAAACACATGTTCCTCACATTTCTGTGGCAGAAAGTTCTGGAATCTGAGAGGAGCCACAAATTTCCTTCCACCCAGCGTTCCCCCAAGTCTCCCGATAAAAATGATACCTCACTTGTGTGGGTAGGCCTAGCGCCCACGACAGGAAACGCCCCAAAACGCAGCGTGGACACATCCCATTTTTTTTAAAGAAAACAGTGGTGTTTTTTGCGAAGTGCCTACCTGTAGATTTTGGCCTCTAGCTCAGCCGGCACCTAGGGAAACCTACCAAACCTGTGCATTTCTGAAAACTAGAGACCTAGGGGAATCCAAGGAGGGGTGACTTGCGGGGCTCAGACCAGGTTCTGTTACCCAGAATCCTTTGCAAACTTCAACATTTGGCTAAAAAAACACATGTTCCTCACATTTCTGTGGCAGAAAGTTCTGGAATCTGAGAGGAGCCACAAATTTCCTTCCACCCAGCGTTCCCCCAAGTCTCCCGATAAAAATGATACCTCACTTGTGTGGGTAGGCCTAGCGCCCGCGACAGGAAACGCCCCAAAGCGCAATGTGGACACATCCAAGATTTTGGAAGAAAACAGAGGTGTTTTTTGCGAAGTGCCTACCTGTAGATTTTGGCCTCTAGCTCAGCCGGCACCTAGGGAAACCTGCCAAACCTGTGCTTTTCTGAAAACTAGAGACCTAAGGGGATCCAAGGAGGGGTGACTTGCGGGGCTCGGATCAGGTTCTGTTACCCAGAATCCTTTGCAAACCTCAAAATTTGGCTAAAAAAACACATGTTCCTCACATTTCTGTGGCAGAAAGTTCTGGAATCTGAGAGGAGCCAAAAATTTCCTTCCACCCAGCGTTCCCCCAAGTCTCCCGATAAAAATGATACCTCACTTGTGTGGGTAGGCCTAGCGCCCGCGACAGGAAACGCCCCAAAGCGCAACGTGGACACATCCAAAATTTTGGAAGAAAACAGAGGTGTTTTTTGCGAAGTGCCTACCTGTAGATTTTGGCCTCTAGCTCAGCCGGCACCTAGGGAAACCTACCACACCTGTGCATTTCTGAAATCTAGAGACCTAGGGGAATCCAAGGAGAGGTGACTTGCGGGGCTCGGACCAGGTTCTGTTACCCAGAATCCTTTGCAAACCTCAAAATTTGTCTAAAAAAACACATGTTCCTCACATTTCTGTGGCAGAAAGTTCTGGAATCTGAGAGGAGCCACAAATTTCCTTCCACCCAGCGTTCCCCCAAGTCTCCCGATAAAAATGATACCTCACTTGTGTGGGTAGGCCTAGCGCCCGCGACAGGAAACGCCCCAAAGCGCAACGTGGACACATCCAAAGTTTTGGAAGAAAACAGAGGTGTTTTTTGCGAAGTGCCTACCTGTAGATTTTGGCCTCTAGCTCAGCCGGCACCTAGGGAAACCCACCAAACCTGTGCATTTCTGAAAACTAGAGACCTAGGGGAATCCAAGGAGGGGTGACTTGCGGGGCTCGGACCAGGTTCTGTTACCCAGAATCCTTTTCAAACCTCAAAATTTGGCTAAAAAAACACATGTTCCTCACATTTCTGTGGCAGAAAGTTCTGGAATCTGAGAGGAGCCACAAATTTCCTTCCACCCAGCGTTCCCACAAGTCTCCCGATAAAAATGATACCTCACTTGTGTGGGTAGGCCTAGCGCCCACGACAGGAAATGCCCCAAAGCGCAACGTGGACACATCCACATTTTTGGAAGAAAACAGTGCCTACCTGTAGATTTTGGCCTCTAGCTCAGCTGGCACCTAGGGAAACCTACCAAACCTGTTCATTTCTGAAAACTAGAGACCTAGGGGAAGCCAAGATGGGGTGACTTGTGGGGCTCGGACCAGGTTCTGTTACCCAGAATCCTTTGCAAACCTCAAAATTTGGCAAAAAAAACACATGTTCCTCAGATTTCTGTGGCAGAAAGTTCTGGAATCTGAGAGGAGCCACAAATTTTCTTCCACCCAGCGTTCCCCTAAGTCTCTCGATAAAAATGGTACCTCACTTCTGTGGGTAGGCCTAGCGCCCACGAAAGGAAATGGCCCAAAACACAATGTGGACACAACATATTTTTTCACAGAAAACAGGTGTTTTTTGCAAAATGCCTACCTGTGGAGTTTGGCCTCTAGCTCAGCAAGCCCTAAAATAAATTTGACCCCCCCCACCCCTCCAAAACCCCCCTGCCCGGGAACGACCCTTGCCTACGGGGTCGCTCCCCCTGCGTGACATTGGCGCCAAAAAACGAATCCCCGGTGCCTTGTGGTTTCTGCCCCCTTGGGGGCAGATTGACCTAAAATCGGCCAATCTGCCCCCAAAGGGGGCAGAAATGGCCTAAAAACAATTTGCCCCCCAGGGCAGCGACCCTTGCCTGATGGGTCACTACCCATCTCTAAAAAAAAATTAAAAAAAACACCCCAAAAAAATTTGCCCTGGCGCATAGAGGGCTCTGCCCCCACCTGGGGGCAGTTCGGCCTAATAATAGGCCGATCTGCCCCCAGGGGGGACAGAAATGGTTTAAAATAAATTTGACCCCCCCGCCCCCACCCAAACCCCCCCTGCCCGGGAACGACCCTTGCCTACAGGGTCGCTCCCCCTGCGTGACATTGGCGCCAAAAAACAAATCCCCGGTGCCTAGTGGTTTCTGCCCCCTTGGGGGCAGATTGACCTAAAATCGGCCAATCTGCCCCCAAGGGGGGCAGAAATGGCCTAAATACAATTTGCCCCCCAGGGGAGCGACCCTTGCCTGATGGGTCGCTACCCATCTCTAAAAAAAAAACACCCAAAAAAAATGTGCCCTGGTGCCTAGAGGGTTCTGCCCCCCCCCTGGGGGCAGTTCGGCCTAATAATAGACCGATCTGCCCCCAGGGGGGACAGAAATGGCCTAAATACAATTTGCCCCCAAGGGGAGCGACCCTTGCCTGATGGGTCGCTACCCATCTCTAAAAAAAAACACCAAAAAAAAATGTGCCCTGGTGCCTAGAGGGTTCTGCCCCCCCCTGGGGGCAGTTCGGCCTAATAATAGACCGATCTGCCCCCAGGGGGGCAGAAATGGCCTAAATACAATTTGCCCCCCAGGGGAGCGTCCCTTGCCTGATGGGTTGCTCCCCATCTCTAAAAAAACAAACAAACAAAATAAAAAAACACACAAAAAATATTGCCCCTGGCGCCTAGAGGTTTCTGCCCCCCCTGGGGGCAGAAATGCCCTAAAATAAATTTGACCCCCCCCCACACCTCCCTTGCCCGGGAACGACCCTTGCCTACGGGGTCGCTCCCCCTGCGTGACATTGGCGCCAAAAAACAAATCCCAGGTGCCTAGTGGTTTCTACCCCCTTGGGGGCAGATTGACCTAAAATCGGCCAATCTGCCCCCAAGGGGGGTAGAAATGGCCTAAATACAATTTGCCCCCCCAACCCCCACCCCCCCCGGGAGCGACCCTTGCCTACTGGGTCGCTCCCCCTGCGTGACATTGGCACCAAAAAACAAATCCCAGGTGCCTAGTGGTTTCTGCCCCCTTGGGGGCAGATTGACCTAAAATCGGCCAATCTGACCCCAAGGGGGGCAGAAATGGTCTAAATACAATTTGCCCCCCTGGGGAGCGACCCTTGCCTGATGGGTCGCTCCCCATCTCTAAAAAAACAAACAAACAAAAACAAAAAATACTTTTCCTTCCCTATGAAGCCCCTCCGGGCCTCCCCCAGTGATTGAAAGAGAAATGCTTTTGCATTTCTCTTTCAATCGCGCTGGAAGCAGGGCTTCCAGCGCGATGGGGGAGGCCCTTGTGACAAATCAGCGCGCGCTCGCGCGCTGATGTCACAGGGAGGGGGTGGAGGGGGGCGGGGGTGGAAGGGGAAGGTGTTCCCCTTCCATCCCCGCCTTGGGGGGGGGAGGGGGGTGCACGGGGGCACGCTAGCTCTCCCCCAAGTTCCCCTGTGCCTAGGTTCTCTGGTGGAGGTCTCAGGGACATCAAAGATTTCCCATGAGGGACTTACACCTTCTGCATGTGACATCTGGAGAGCAGTCCCCTCTTAAGTGTCCACATCATCTTCTGGATTTCACTGGTTAGCAGCTGTGTGAGCGTGGCACCAGGTGTTATGCCTCACTCCGGAGAGGTACAATATTGGTAACTCTTTTGTGTGAACTGAATTGTCTGGTGCTGCTCAAGTCATCGCCCACCAGAAACTGTGCCTCACCCCAGGGAGGTGCGGTATTGGTATCTCTTCATGTGTGACCGGAACTGTCTGGAGAAACTCATGTCATCCCCCACCAGACATTATACCTCATTCCAGGGAGGTATTCGATTGGCAACTACTTGTGTATGATCTAAACAATATGGTGTGACTCAAGTCATTGCGCACCAGACGTTGTGCCCCATTTCCAGGAGCGAGCAGAGATGGGGGTTCATTTACTGGAGTGCCAAACCTGGCTGGGTGCTATTGTGAATGGCGTGTGTCCTACGGCAACCCTGTCCCCATGCTTTGCAGACAAGGGCCGGTGCCAGAAGGCATGGTGTAGCGACATGTGAGTGAACTTCCAAAGTGGGAGCAAAACCTCCATTTGCCGACTGCTGCCTGATACAACTATTCTTTTTACCCACCTTTCTCCTGAATAAGTGTGACTCCAGCCGTGATCGGCCTTGTACCCGGGGAGAGGTTTGTTTCATCTCCAGTGAGTGGGTCAGGATAGTAAGGGATGGTAGAAAGGAGGGTTTGAGCCCATAGGGTCTGCCGGCATATTGACAACTGACCTGCCAGATATCAGTGCACTGTATTAGAGTGTTGGGTGCAAGTGTGTGCAAGTGCATGCTATATGAGCCTGCCTGATATCTGTGGCACTGCATAGCGGTTTTGAGTGAGTGTGTGGGAGTGACTGCCTGTGATCAACTGCACTGCATGGTTGTGTTGCTGTATGCGTTGTTTTAATGCCACAAGAACATCACAGTGTACATTGGTTTTTATCTGTGAGGCCTAGGCCCTCAAAGCTATTTAAAAGTGCTGTAATTGTCAGTGTGTACACATTGCTGCTATCGTTATGAACTGGGGTGCACCCTATAACTATGTGGAATTGAAGTGGAAAAATTGGTAGGGTGGGTCTTGTGCTGACAACGTTTTGCACCACATGAGGGTGTTGGGAACGAAAGTAGGATTTTCCCCAAGTGTATATATTGCTGATGTTGTTTTTACACGGTTGGGCCTAGTACTGCTAGTAATATTTCTTAATGTGATTTATGCCCAGAAATACATGATTTACATATTGTGTTAATTAATGTGTTTTAAATACAAATTTTCTTTACATACACAATGTGTGAAGTCTTTTTTGTGTAGCTCATTGTCTTCATTGTGTAAGAGTGCTGTGCCAGTGCTTTACACATTGCCCTGTTATAAGCCTGACTGCTCAGTGCTATGCTACCCAAGGGTTAGCGTAGGTTATACAGTGAGTAATCACCCACCACTGACAAGAATGGTAGGTTCTGCCTGGCTAGGGGCTTGCCTCAACCAACCAGAAAGTGCTATTTTTTCTTATGAATCTCTATTTCTACTTCCACTAGTTCATTACCATATCTGAGGACCTACCTGAAGTGGAATTTGAGCTGCGTGGAGCTGTACACAGTGACACAGCTCAAGGAGGTCTGCCAGGAAAATGGGGCGGCTTGTAAATGAAGATCCAAGAAGGTGGAGTTGCAGGAATCCTTGAGTTCCTGGGCAGAGGCCCACCGCAAGGGGTAAGTGGATAATGGAGGAGAGTTGGAGTGTGGGTAAGAGTCAGAACAGGGCCAGGGGAGCCCTGACAGACAAAGTCTAGAGGAGGAGGACCCTCTTTTCCCAGACCTGGGGGCCCTTCTAGAACCTGTAGAAGTATATCCGAAGGATGCCGGTCCCAAGAATAGCTGAAGGACAGAAGGGAAGAAAGGAAGTTAAGTTAGATCTTGCTAGCACTGCCAAGAAGCAGGCCCCAGCCCTGGCCAAGCTAGAAAAAAAAGCACGTCCGTCCAGATTAGACAAAGAGCAACCTCTGACTGAGAAGAGACTAAAAGATAGCCTGTGAGCTTCGCTTCAGAGAGTTGGGCATTAGAGCCCTACATATAGGGTCCAACAACAATAATGGTGGCTGTGCCCCTGCAGTGGCTAACAGTGAGAGTAGAAGTCAAATTCCAAAGGATATGGTACAGGATTACTAGGTGGAGGATGACAGCGAAAAAATGCTTTTTGGCTTATGAGGTGGCCATAAAGATACATCGGGTCCCTGAAGAGAGCAGGGGAGGTAGTATATGGTAATACATGCCCCACATGGGGAGGAACTACCGCCTTACCCTAGATGTGGGGGGCCAAACTAACTACCCTGCCATGAATACTATGTTGGTAAATAAGTTTGGCCTGACCGAAGAAAAATACCAACAGAGGTGTAGGGCCAGCCACAAATTGACCACACTAAATTGGGTTTACAGCTGGACATAAAGCATGGGTGCTGGAGGCTGTGGAGCCGGGGGCCCTCCAGGACTGATGGACCAGGAACTATGAGATGATTGAGAGGATAGGAGAGACAACCTACCTGGTAGATCTGAAGACTCCGAGGCAGCCCCTCCAGGTACTACACATCAATCACCTCAAGCCACACTTTGAGAGGCCTGAGGTCACCATGTTAATGGTGACAGATGCGGAGGAGGACATCTAACCACTCCCTGATCTCCTGACCTCTGAGGAGAGGGATGGGTCAGTGGGAGGTTTAATCTTGTCCCCCACCTTGACTCTCAGCCAGCAGAGGGACTGTCAGTGAGTTTTGGGGTCGTTCCCCTTACTGTTCTCTCTGATCTCAGAGACCACCCATCTGTGTACCGAGGTGGTGGCTACAGGTGACAACCTCCCTGTCAAGAGCAAATCTTATAGGTTGTTGGAGAAGGTAAGGTGTATCAAGGTGGAAGTGTCTAAGATGCTAGAGCTATGGGTCATAGAACCCTCAAGCGGCTTCTGGTCCAGTCCGGTGGTTCTAGTATCAAAAGCCACCCCTGCTGGTACCACACCCAAACTAAGGTTCTGTGTAGACTATAGGGGGCTTAACTCAGTGACCCGGATGGATGCCCTTCCAATTCCATGTGCAGATGAGTTGATTGACAGATTGGGTGTGTGCCACTATTTAAGTTCCTTCGACTTCACCTCCAGACACTGCAAATCACCCTCACCGGGGGCGCCAATTAGAAAACTACCTTCTTTATTGTGGATGGGCATTACCAATTCAGGGTCATGGCCTTTGGGCTCAAGAATGCCCCTGCCACCTTCCAGAGGCTGGTGAACCAGGTCCTTGCCTCTATGTAGGCCTTCTCAGCTGCTTATTCCTATGACATCACAGTCTTCAGTAACAGTTGGGAAGATTATCTCTTCTAAAGCCAGAAAGTACTGCAGGCTTTGCAGCAAGCAGGCCTCACTATCAAGGCACTAAATGCCAGACATGGCAAGGATCAGTGGTATACCTGGGGCACCGGGTGGGCAGGAGTAAGGTGCAGCCCCTTCAGGCTAAGATAGAGGCCATTCTAGCCTTGGAGCCCTCCAAAGCTCAGACAGGCATCCGAGCCTTCATGGGACTCATGGGGTACTACCGGACATTCATCAAGGGATATGCAAGACTGTGACTCCCTTAATGCAGATGATCACAAAAAAGTAGCCCCGAAATATAATATGGACTGAAGTGTGATAAACTGTTTTTGATTCCCTCAAGCAGGCCATGTGTACAGCTCCTGTGCTCTAATCCCCCGACTACTCACAGGAATTCATTGTTCAGACAGACGTCACCAAACACAGTATCAGGGCAGTAATATCTTAGCTGAACGAGGAGGGTATAGACCAGCTGATAGCCTTCATCTCCCAGAGGTTACTCCCCCTGGAACAGAGGTGGGCGCAATTGAAAGAGAAGCTTTAACTGTGGTCTGGGCCCTGAAGAAGTTGAGGCCATACTGTTTGGCACTCATTTCTTGGTTCAAACAGACCATAGATCCCTCAGGTGGCTGATTCAGACAGAGAGCGAGAACCCAAAACATTATCACAGCTGACATTAGTTTTTACCTGTGCGGTCTAGGCCCACAAGTCTATTTAAAAATGCTGTAATGTGCTATAATTGTTGGTATGTGAACACTGCTGCTATCGTTGTGAACTGGTGTGCACCCTATAAGTGTGTGGAATTGTATTGGAATAATTGCTAGGGTGATTCTTGTACCGACAACATTTTGCATCACATGTTTGATGTGGTAGGGAAAGTAGGATTTTTACCAAGTGTACATATTGTTGATGTTGTTTTAACACAGTTGAGCCTAGTACTGCTAGTGATATTTCCATATGTGATTTACGCCCAAAAGTGGTTGATTTACATGTCATGTTAATTAATGTTGTGTTGAATACAAATCATCTTTACATACACAATGTGTAAAGTTTCTTTTATGACACTCAGGCCCATATTCATACTTTTTTTGCACTGTATTTGCATCATATTTTGACGCAGAAGTGGCGCAAACTTACCAAATACTATTATATTTTGTAAGTTTGCATCGCTTTTCCGTCACAAATGGCACAAATGTGGCGCAAAAAAAAGTATAAATATGGGCCTCAGTGTCTTTATTGGGTAACAGTGCTATGCCAATGCTTTACACGTTGCCCCTGTGATAAGCCTAACTAATCAGTGTCAAGCTACTCAATGGTGAGCGCAGGTTATACAGTGAGTAATCACCCACCCCTGACAAGAGTGGTAGCTTCTGCCTGGCTAGACCATTGCCTCAGTCAACCAGAATGTCCCCCCTCCAGCACTACTCCTTTCTGATCAGCAATTACAGCGTCAAATTATATTAAGGAATTTCCAGTGCTGAGCTATAAGAGGAACAGGCCTAACAGTAATGAAAAACAACTTTGGGAGTTTTTCATTTGCAGGACCTGGAAAAATTAAAAGTACATGTCCTGCCTTCTATTTATATGGCAGCCTGCCCTATTAAATATTACGATGTTAATAGGAGAGAACACAAGCACTTTAGCACTAGTCAGCAATAGTAAAGTCTGCAGAGTCCTAAAACCAGCAAAAATAAGTTCAGGAAAATGGAGGGAGGTAGATAATACATTTGGGCAAAGACCACCCTCAGGATGTCAGTTCTAATAGATGCCATCTAAATTAAGATGCTAAAATGATTTATCAAAGTGGTGGGGATAATTCAGTACTTGCCCTAAATTGTTGAATCAGACCGCTTCTAAAAACATTTGGGGTAATTCCACCAAGGAAAATTCAAAACAAACGGTCAATAGTGCATTGCTAAGCACAATTTTGACTTGCATTGGTTTACAGGTGGGCTCTGAATGAACACTTCTATAGCAGTCAGGTCCTTTCATGGCATGCATATCCGATGATGACTGACTGCCAGGAATTCCACTGTCTTTCAACCCTTTCATGTCTCTAGAGCAACAGTATCATCTCCAATGTGCTGAAAAATAAATTTCAAATATGCAACAGGAAAATTGAGGATTAAAGGTCCATAGGTGGAGGGAAATATTATATAAGGAGCCCTACCCCGAGTCATGTGCTAGTTATTCAGAATATGTTCTAGTGAGTGGGAGCCCTTCTTGATCTCTCAACTGAGAGTAAAAAAAATCAAGAACTCAAGTGGATCCTGTTTATGAGCTCTCTATGGATCACTTTTGATTGGTCACTTTGTGGGCATTGACTTTATGAAAAGGGGCCCACCCAAACCATGTGGATGAGTTGAAAGACAAGACTTTATTTGAAAATAACTGAGCTCTAGAGTACAGAGTGTTTTCAATGGGCAATTCAAAGTTCAGAACGATTAACAAGGAGTTTTGGTTTGTGTTTGTGTTTTTAAAAAAAAGCAAGCAGTGATTGGAGCAAATGTAAGAAAGCAGAAAGCCTTTAGAAGAGGCACATAAAGACAATGAAGAAATAATAAAGAGCAGCTTCAAATATATATTTGATTTATACAACCAGTGTCGGGTAACTGCTACTGATTCCCGTAAACTAATTGTTGAAGTTAAAATCTATAGTTTGTGGAATTATTGTGTTTCTGCTATATTCAAAAGCTTTTCTGAATGGAATAATTGAAGATCAAGTAACTTAATCTTGTTCCTGAATCAACATTTTGTACTTTCCACAGCTCAGCCCGGCAAGGGACATTAACACTCAGTTGATAAGATCTTGTACTTAGTCTATACAGTTAACTATACATGTAGTCATATTGATTTCTTTATTGAGGTGACGAGGGGTCTGGTTTTTTAATCATTTGTGATTGGTCATCCTTTCCTTCTCGGCTCTCCCTATCCACTATTACTTTCCCTAACACCCTTCCCTCATCTTGCCCACTCCAAACATCTGTGTGATAATAGTATTCAAATTTGGTGGTGTCTGGAGAATGACCAATTGAGTCATCAAGCTATCGGCAAGGGACCAAATGGCCTGCAACACTGACGCTCCTGTGGAGTTGACTCCATAAGACATTTGTTTTTTAGTTCAGGGGTGAACCCTTAAAGTAACTAGGTTAACGTAGACCCAATCCTCTGGTAGCTAGGCACAGAGCAGACAGGTTTAAATTACAGGCAAAGTGTGTATTAGTTTGTAAAGTACGTATGCAGTATTGAAACAGTAATAACGATAAAACATTACACAAGGAAAATCCTCAGCCAATTAAAAAGTAAAATTAAAGAGTAATTTATTAAATAAAATGGCACAAAACAAGAAGAATCCAATAAGGGGAATCAGAAATATGAATTTTTAAAGTTAAAACAAACAGCACTAAAAAGCGTTTTGTGTCAACCGTAGTCACCTCATTGCCGTAGACTGTGACCCAGGCGTAACTTGATGTTGACAGTAAAAGCAGATTTGTCCTAATTCAAGGATTACTGACCTCAGATGAATACTTTTATCTTAAGGTTTATCATCCAAGGTATCCCTGTCTATACATTACCCAAAGTACACAAAAAATTACCCTTTCCACCAGGTCGACCAATTGTTTCGGGTATATTAGGCCCAACGGAGAAACTCTCTGAGTATGTGAATTTATTTCTACAACCGTTTGTTTATAATCTTCCATCTTTCATCAAGAACATGACACATATTCTTAGCATTTTAAATGATGTTGAATGGGAGAGCAATATGCTATTGGTAACATTGTATGTGGTCTCATTGTATACTTGCGTTAACCATGACTTGGGACAAAAGGCTATACAATACTTTAACAGGAGATCGGCAAGCCTGTGGGAGCACACAGGCAGCTGGTCGAAATGATGAACTTGATACTCACAAATATTATTTTTTTGTTCAATAAGTATTGGTTTAGACAGAAACAAGGCATGGAGATGGGCTCCAGATTCTCCCCCTCATATGCAAATCTTTTTATGGGGTGGTTTAAGGACAAGTGGTTCTGGGGTCCTGAGTCAACCCATTGGCAGACATATATACTATATTGGGGGCGTTACATCAACGACCGTCTCATGATTTGGACAGGGAATGTAGACAGTTTGATTGAATTCTGTGATTTCTTGAACTCAAATTCCATGAATGTTAAATTTACATACAAATTTAGTTCCAAGATCATTGAGTTTTTGGATGTGGAACTTTTTATAGATAATGACCAAATACATAGCAGGTTGTTTCCTAAGGCCACAGCATGTAATTCTACTCTACATGCTGCAAGTGCACATCTGAAACATCAGATTTTGTCAATACCTTACAGTGAGATGGTGAGAGCCCGATGGAATTGCAGTATTGATAATGAATTTTTAAGTTGTGTTGATGAGATGGGTGAGAGATTCAGGTCACAGGGCTATTCTAATTGTGTGATTAAGAAAGCACAACATAGGGTAAGACAGATTGCTAGGAGTGATACTTTGAAATCAAAGAATCAGGATAAACTTGATATTGAGCCTAATAAGGTTCGATTTATAACAGATTTCACTAATTCATCTCTGGTTTTGAGGAAATTTATGAACAAACACTGGGGCATTCTACATCAAGATGAAACATTGAGGAATTTTATATCAGAAAAAGTAGTGACAACTTACCGTAAAGGCAGAACTCTGGGGAATATCCTCAGACCAAGTTTTCCAATTGTCAGATCTTCAAGCACTTGGCTATCCACACGAGGGACAGGTTTTTTTAAAAGTGGCCAGTGTGGAGTGTTTCACTGGGCTTGCCATGGTATTAAAGAATTCTCTACAACTGGAATCAGTGTCTTCAGGATCAAGTCAATAATTAATAATGTAATACTACTTTTGTCATCTACCTGATACACTGTAAATGGAGCCGCATATATGTCGGGAGTACCATACTCCCACTCAAAACCAGAATTGGGGAACATGTTAGGGCACTTAAAAATGGTGATGAAAGATATCCTGTTGTGGCACATATTTTAACTTGTGATTCACAAGACACTCGAAAAATGTTTGAATTCTTTGGTTTTCAACATGTCCCTAGGGAGAGGAGGTAATAGGGAACTTACTCTACGCAGAAAGGAAGCATTGTGGATAATGAGGCTAAAGGCGGTTGAGTCGGGCCTCAATTCAGACAGAGAGTTGGAGTATTTTCTGGGGGATTGATTTGCGATGACCTATTTGTTATGTAACGGATTAAATGGTGTTGTATTTCTTTGACCATACATGTATTCTATGATATGTACTTGTTCTCTCCATCAACAGGGTTCTTTTTACCCTGACACACTTGAGGTGGTAAACATAATGCATTACTATCCATAAAGATCTTCTTACTAAGATAATTTATTGCATTTTGTTTTTTCTGGGGTTTTCTCCCCTTTTTCTCTTTAAAAATATCACTCAGGACTGAGTGGGATTGTCTACCCATATATATTCATTTTATGGGGACGTGCTGTTTCAAACTGTACTTATATTGGTTATGATTGTCATGTTGTTATGGTGTTGAAGTTAAGGAGATTGGATTACATTGTTTAGCTCCTTTAGACGTCTCCTTTAAGGTCTTTATTTTCGTGGCTGCATATATTCTTTATTTTGCTTTCTGAACTGGTCACTTATCAGAACTCATTCTGTTCCCATTCTGGCTTTTTTCGGTCCTCAATGATGGTTTTAACTCACAACTACAGCTGCTTGGTGCTCAGGATCCTTTAATCCATTTTCTATTTCCATTAAAGAAAGTCTGTTTCTTATTATTTCAGATTTACGTACTTCCGCCTTAAACGCCTTGGCTAGCGACTCGCTGCTCGTACGGCGGTCGGACACTTTGTTTTATGAAGAGATCGACACGATAGAGATGGGTAAGACTTCAGTACTGGTGATTTTTACATGGCGTTAGTTGGCATTTCAGAAAAACCTTTTTTTTTTATCTCAACGCTCCATGTCTACGTTTTCTGTTTAGTAGTCACTTACGGGCTTCAATATTACAGCCACAGAGGGTGCAGTGATATGTACACGATATTTGTGGGTGTACGGACCCCAGAATTTTGTACTGGATCATTGAGCAAGATATTGTAGACCGTTTGCTTCATGCATGCTTGGGGGAGGACACGCTCGTGGATGATACACATGGTGTTCCTTTGGGAATTTATAAGGGCACCTTTTATTTGCATTTCTTGAACTTTTAACCACTCGGGGGCTTCGATATTTTAGTAACGGAGGATAAAGGAAGTTGTGTACGACATTGGATGGTTAACGAACTCTATAATTCTATATTTGACCTTGAGCAAGGTATTTGTGGACTGTTTTACTATTTATGAGCTTGTGGGTGGACACGCTTTCGTTTGGTGCACATGACGCTTCTTTTGAAATATATTTTTTTACATGGGGATGGACTATGTCCAGGAGTGATTTTGCTTTATATTTTGCACCTCTCTCTAATGGATGTTTAACTATGATATTTAGGGATATATATCACACTAGGTGAAACACGGAGTTAGATGTTGCAGATTATATTTTCTCTGGTATTCTTGATTTTGATTACAACTCTCACACTGAGGAGCTGTGGTTTTGGTCCTTTTCACTTTCCAGTGGTTGTTTTTCAATTTGGGCGTCCAGGGATTTCTCATGGGTTTTGCTGCTTTTGTTTTTTTCACTCACCTTTTCAGTTTGGGTGGTAGTTCTTACTGTGCTATTTCAGCATTTTGTTTCCCAACTCAAGTGCTCTGTTTGGTAAAATTTCAGCCCTGAAGAAGTCGTTGGGGTATTTTCCCCGAGGCGAAACATGAGTTGGCATTGTGTTCGAGACATTGTGTTAAAAAATTGGCTGATTGTTCAAGAATTTGATCAATTGAGTACTGGAAAACATTCAACAATAAATTGGCATTGTGCTCGAGGCATTGCATTCGAGAATTGGCAGATTGATCAAGAATTAGATCAACCGAGTACCAGGAAACATTCAACAATAAATTATAAAGACTGAAAAATACATCAAGAACTTATCTTTGATCGATTATTTGGACTGTGAAATGTCTTACTGAGGTATTTATATGTTCATGATTTGTATTCTGAGTGCCTCTCGTAGTTTTTTTTTATCTTTAAAAGGACCTTTGGCCTCCTGAAGGCCAGGTTCCGGTGCCTCCATCTGACAGGTGGATGCCTCTGCTACTTACCCAAGAAGGTCTGTCAGATAGTAGTGGCATGCTGCATGTTGCACAACCTGGGACTCAGATGCCATGTACCTTTTCTGCACGAAGAGGAGACTGGATGGCCCGTGGCATCAGTGGACCCCATGGACAGTGAGGATGAGGAGGCAGAGGATGAGGATGTGGACACAGAACATCTGTGTCAGTTCTTCCAATGACACACAGGTGAGACACTGCAACTTTACATTTCTATGACTTTTGTTGTATTCTGTGTGGCATTGGCATGCTGGAATTTCCCACTTCTTTGCCCCCTTACTGTTACCTCTGGATTTTATTTTTGCAGATGTTGGTGATTTGGTAAATACTCCTGGTGTGATCACAACAGCCATCTACAGGTAATTAATTCTATGCTCATTCTATGTACAGTTCATTTGCAAAGGTTGTAGCTGCTTCAATCAATACATATTTGAAATACATGACATATTCAAAGTAAATTTTTCTCCAAGGGAGTTTATTATAGTGCTAATATCTAGAGCGGAAGGTGCAATGGGATGGGGTGATGATGGAGGAAAGTCCAGGAAATTGTTCCAGTCTGTTTGTAGCACAGGTACATTGTCCATGGGGACATAGGAAGGGGAGCAATCGCAGTTCAAGGTGGACAAGGTGACAAAGTGGGACACAAGGGGGACAATCAGGAGAGTCTAATTTCCTGGTGGTGGTCTCGGCAAGTGCCCCTGGCTTCTGTCTGGTTCGCAGGGAACGTTTGTGGGGTGGGTCACTTTCTGCAGAGGGAGGGGTCCTGGTGGCCTGTTGGTCCTGTGGCGGGGCCTTCTGGCCACTAACGGCAGTGGAAGTGGAGGGCTGTTCAGATGATTGGCTAGTGGCAGCAGCCTGCTGGTGTGACACTGCCTCCCTCATAATGTTGGCCATGTCTGGCAGCAATCTTGCTATGGAGATCAGGGTGTTGTTGATGGCCTGCAAGTCCTCCCTGATCCCCTGAAACTGTCCCTCCTACAGGCACCTGTTCTGCTGCACGTTGTCTAGGATCTGGCCCATTGTGTCCTGGGAATGTTTATAGGCTCCCAGGATCTTGGAGAGTGCCTCCTGGAGAGTCGGTTCCCTCCTCCTGTCCTCCCCCTGGCTCACAGCAGTCCTCCCAGTGTCCTTGGTGGTCTGTCCCCACTGCCACTGACCCCAGGTCCCTGATTGCCTTGGGTGTGGCCTGGAGTCCCTGTACAGGTGGGCACACTGCTGATTGACGTGTCCTGGGGACAGAGGTTTGGGGATGCTGGGTGGGTGCTGTGATGTTGGTTCCTTATGGGGGAGGCTCTGTGGTGGTCTGCGACTGGGCTTGGGTGACCAGCTGTCCAGTGGGCCCAGATGGGCCAGGTAGATCGTCCAGATCCTGAAGACCAGCGTTATTGTAATCACTGTGGGCCTCTTCTCTTGGGGGACTGGATAGTGATGCCACCTCTTCTCCAGTGACATTGGCCAGGGTACCTGTGGAGATGTAAATTATGTATTATACTTCATGTGTAGGACATATTGTACATCCCTGGCTTCCCCCCCCCCATGGTTGGTGTTGCCCTGCCAGCTTTTACTTGTGTATGTTAATGTATGGTGGGATTCTTAGTTTCCCTATGCTGTGCATGCATTAGTGATGAGTGTCCATGCAGGGCTGTGAGGGGTTGTCCATGCATTGGTACAGCATGCTAGGCTTGGCATTGGGATTAGCGTGATGTGATGGTGGAGTGTGTAGGATGGAGTGGAGTGATGGGAGTGAGGGTGAGGGTGTATGATGGCATGCAGGTATGGGAGTGATAGTTGTTGAAAGTTGACTTATCAGAGTCCTGTCCTCCTCCACTCTGGCCAGGCCCTCAGGATTCAGTATTGCCGGTACCTGCTCCTCCAATGCTGTGAGTCGTGGGGGAGGAGATGGGTGTCCACCTTCTGTCCTCTCTATAGCGAGCTGGTGTTGTTCCACCTCTTCCTGATGTCGTCCCTTGTTCTGGGGTGCTGTCCCATGGCGTTGACTCTGTCCACGATTCTCTGCCATAGCTCCATCTTCCTTGCTATTGATATTTGTTGCACCTGTGCTCCAAATAGCTGTGGCTCTACCCTGACAATTTCCTCCACCATGACCCTTAACTCTCCCTCAGTGAAACGGTGGTACCTTTTTGGTGCCATGTGTGTTATGTGATGTGTGTTGGTGAGGGTGTGTTGTGGTATGTGATGTGGAGTGCGTGAGGGGTTTATGGGTGTAAGTAGTGTGTAACTCTAGTTGTTGCTGTTGCCTTGGTGTCAGTCTTGTGCCAATGATTTGTATTCATAAGGGGTTGTGGGTACTGCAGGTGTGTGTTTTATAGTGGTGTGGGTGTATGGGTGTGGTGTGTGTATCGGTGTCAGGTGTGTATTAATTGAATTGTCCAATGTGGTGTTAGTTTGTCTGTGGGTGTCCATTGTGAGTGCAGCGGTATGTACCGTCAATGGTTTACCACTGTTGAATGTCCACTGTGATGATTTGTGGGTCATAATGTGATGGGCGTTGTTCTGTTGGCATAACGGTGTGGGTTTTAGGGCTGACAGTTTATCACTAACCTTTGGTCTTGCGGATTTGTGTGTGTGACTGAATTCTGTCAGATTGGTGTGTGTGTGTCATAATATGGTGAACGAATATCCGCCAGTGTGGAGGTAAGTTGGCGGCCATCAGCGTGGGGGTAAACAGGATTTACCGCCAGTGTCATAATGAGGGCCAAAGTCTTTTGGTACAGTTTGTTATTTGTCTACAGATAATCTGTTGACCAAAATAGCAGCATCATCATTCATTTTGTTAAAGGTTTTTTCCATCTTATGCAAATGAGCATTCAGTATAAGCAACAGTTATTGGAAGGTGATGCTCATGGTATATTCTTCTATGTTCTGTCCAATGTCTCAGAGGCTACGAGCATAATGATCAGGCACTGTCTTAGTCCCCATTTGTCACCTCCCCTTACTATATGGCTTAACAGTTGTATCACCTCTCCTTTGGAGCACATCATCATGTATAGACAGGTACTTCTCCTGTGCCAGCCCCTGGACCAAGCTGCAGTGAATTCCTTACCACAAGTATTGCCCCTCAGGCCCTGGACCTTTTGTGTGGCTCAGCAAGCGTAAAACAAGCTTTTGGCCTCTTTGCAATTTTGAATGGGTCCGGGTTCCCTGAGACCTCACATAGAGATTCTAGACGAAGTGCAGCCAACATGATTCTTTGCACTCTATCAGTCTCTTACTGGGGACCTCCAACACGAAGCTCTAAACCGCTCATCTGCAACACCTGGCCTGCTCTTACTGCTATGCCGACATCCTCCTGCGGTGGTCTCATCGTGACCCTCTGGAATACAAATGAGACTCTTGGTATAAACATGAGAAGGTAAACTTCAGCGAGTCTAATCTGGGGACTGCAGCCGACCAGTGCATCATCTTGGTCAGCCTGAACTTGTGCCTTTGACCCAGTTCAGTGTGACCTGATATCATGCATTAGCGCTATCTTCACTAAATTATTTAGAAAATTCATATTTCCTGTTTTACTTTTGTCACTTTTGTCACTTTCGTTTTGTTTTATTTATTAAACTCAGCTCTATTTTTCTAGCTTGTTGTGGTGTTTCCACTGTATTACTGTTTGAAATGTTGCACAAGTACTTGACACTTTACCTCTAAGTTAAACCTGACTGCTCTGTGTCAAGCTACTGGGGGGGTGGGACAGGGAGCACAGGTTAATTTGGGGTTTGCATGTGCCTCACCCTGACAAAGATTGTGGTAGCTGCTTGACCAGGGCTCACAACCCAGTCAACCAATAATCCAATTTCTCACAAACGTGCATTACAGCCTATTAAAGGTTGAGTGCTATGGGTCCAATCCTCCATGAAGGCTTTATGTTGAAGACTAGTGCCCCATAATCAGGTTAATAAAATGCATTTCTAGATTCATTTTTGTTAGAAAAGGGCCATTAATTGGGGAGAATATGAGTTCTTCCCCAGTAAGAAGTACAAAATCCTGTTAGGTCCAACTCACAAGTTCAATAAATAAATGTGGGATCAAAATCTGAACAGCTGCATACATTTCCACTAAGCTTTGGGACACCTTCGCTCTCCAGGACTTGCACCAGCACATACCCCACAAATACAAAAGTAGATTGATTGCCATCCCTGACTCCTTACCTTGGAACAACCTCCATCAACACATTAGAGCCTCCTCCTATGGTCTTGAATTACACAAGAAGCTTAAAACCTGGATCCTCAAGTGAACCCTCCAGGGCAGACATACGCCCAATATAAGCAACTGGATATCTTTGGGGGTGATTAGTGTGCTTTGAAAGCACAGAAAATATAACACAACATAGCATAACATAACAGTCCGCAATCATTTCCAAACAGACATTGTCCCCACCATCAGACATGTCCTGATTATCCCTCACAAGTCTGATTATACCCCTGAATCTGCCTGTCTCATATTATGCCCAGTTAAAAAACTCTTAGGATATTTCCCCAAGAATGTCTCTCCTTAACCTTGCCAATAAAACAGCTAGTGGTAATACTAGGGAGAACTCAGGAATCATGTGATCTATCAGCCATCTCAAGTACAGCCATTTATTTATACTGGCCCAATCTGTCCTGCAGTGTTTGGTTTCAGACCTTTCTTGAGAGAGGAGCTTTAGTTTGCAGCTCCTGACTTGCTTTCAGTTCTAGCAAAGTTTTCCCATGTGCTCCTGTTGATTCCAGTTCCCTTGTTGCAGCTGAGGCAGCACTCATGGCAAAAGAAGCAAGGAAAAAGAACAAAAGAAGAAGCATAAGAAATGGTGAAAGGTTGGTGCACTAACTGATAAAACTTTTCACAAAGATGTTCGAATATGGAAAAAATAGATCTGATTCTTGATTAAGAAACGTTTATTGATGATTCAGGACTTTTAAAGCTCTACTTAACCTTTTGTTTGCTATAATCAGGTTTCTACTCCTTGAGAAAGTATATGTTTTTCCCACAAAACCCAATAGGAAGCCAACTTTCAACCTAAAGGAAAAGCACAGAAACTTCAATGAAGTGATTGAAGATGGTTCTCTTTCTGCTTAGCAATGTTGATATTTTTATGTTTGTTTTTTTGAGGAAACAGCTGAAGTACACAAAACAGTAAACTGGCATCAATAATGTGTGGTAATTGATTAAGCTGAGGTGAAGATTGTTGATTTGCTATTTCTAATGTGTGGTTCAATTAATCCAGGGTGTAAACATAAGTAAATCAAGGGACAAACCTGGTGTTTAGGGCAGAGTAATTTTAAGAAGGAAGACCACTGGTCATGTATGTTTTTCTCTAAATTCAATCCCCTCCTCTATTCAACTTTCGTCAGCGCACAGACAAACAAGTACATGGGTGGCAGTTAGGTAGTGGAGTGGAAGATTCACATCAATCCCCCAGAGCTCAAGTTTTTTCAGGTGAGTGAGTCTTGACACCAGGGATGCAGGAGTGCTGCCAAGGTCTTCCTGCCAAGAAGACTGTGAAGAAGGTACAATGCATTGTTACTTGACAAATGAGAAAGAAATGGAATTTGATGCCAATGTTTTTTTCAATGGTAATGTTACAGGCTTCTTCTCAGATGTGTGTTCGGCACAGCCACTTCTACCAGACAGTAATAAAAAAATAAGAAGGAAGATGCTCAGACCAGGACACACTACTGAATGACATGCACATCAGCATAACACTTAAACAATTACAAATAATACCATGTGTAAACTAATTTGGTAGGCCAGTCGAAAAGTTAGACAAAAAACTTAAAAAATTGAGGTATTACAGAAATATTACAAAAATGTTTTTTCAATAAAGCAGGAGGATTTTAAAGTGTCAGAAGTTTGATGGTATTTAATCAGCACACACACACAACATGAGATACCTATGATACCTATATTTATGAGGATTGGCCATTGACCATAATGAAGTGTGCTTTTATTATTCTAACTCCATGCGCGCTTTAATAGTATGGAAGGTTATAAAGTAGACCAAGACAAATATAACTGCACTTTCCATTTTTTTATGCAATTGCTAGAAACTGTCTAAACACTAGGGGGAACGGTCCTCAAAACATACTGGTCCTCACAAGGATAGTGTTTGTCTGGAACTGACAGAGTTTACCTACGTTATGAGGACCAAACCAGTCCTCTCAGCGTGGGCTATACATGCCCATTTACACAGACACAGTCACATGTATACACATGCACACAAATCTATACACACACAGACACACACACACACACACATTTCACAAAATGCTTTCTGAATGCAAGGTAGGAGAAGAACAAAGTGACAATAGCTACCTAACACACCAACTAGTTTTGCAAAATGATTGATATGCAAATATATTGGCAATGAAGAAGTATAGAAAGCATAGTGAAAATGGCTGCTTAACCCCTACTGTGCCTTGGACGAGGTGATCTCGTCCAAGGCACTGATTCCCGGGTGCCTTGGACGAGATCACCTCGTCCTGCACCCGGGAACTCCATGTGCCCCCCACCCACACCCCCCGGTCGTGGATGGAAGGGGAATCCCTTCCCCTTCAACCCCCACCCCCCAACCCCCTTGTGACGTTAGCGCGCATCGCACGCTGATTGTCACAGAGGCCTCCTCCTTCGCGGTGGAAGCTGAGCTTCCAGCGCGCTCGGAAGAGAAATGCAAAGCATTTGTCTTCAGAACACGTGGAGGAGGCCGAGAGAGGCTTCAAAGGGAAGAAAATGTATTTCCTTCCCTTTGAAACGCCCACTAGACACCAGGGATTTTATTTGGAAATTGGGAAACTGGCATAAGGGAGCGACCCCTTGGGCAAGGGTCGCTCCGAGGGGGGGCATTTTTTTTTTAAGGCCTTTTCTGCCCCCCCCGGCAGCAGGGATTATTATTATTATTATTTGTTTATTTTTATTTTTTTAGGTGGGGAGCGACCCCTTAGGCAAGGGTCGCTCCCCTAGGGGGCAAATTACATTTAGGCCATTTATGCCCCCCTTGGGGGCAGATTGGCCTATTTTTATGAGGCCAATCTGCCCCCAAGGGGGACAGGAACCACTAGACACCAGGGAGGTTTTTTTTGGGGGGGGGGGAAATTAGCATAAGGGAGCGACCCCTTGGGCAAGGGACGCTCCCAGGGGGGGCATTTTTTTAAGGCCTTTTCTGCCCCCCCCGGGGTCAGATCGGCCTATTATTAGGCCGATCTGCCCCTGGGGGGGGGGGGTAGAAACCTCTAGCAACAAAGGGTAATTTTTTTTTTTTTTTTTTTTTGAGGTGGGGAGCGACCCATTAGGCAAGGGTCGCTCCCCTGGGAGGGAAAATTGTATCTAGACCATTTCTGCCACCCTTGGGGGCAGATCGGCCGATTTTAGGTCAATCTGCCCCCAAGCGGGCAGAAACCACTAGGCACCGGGGATTTTTTTTTTTGTGCCAATGTCACGCAAGGGGAGCGACCCCGTAGTCAAGGGTTGCTCCCGGGGGGTTAGGGGGGTGAGGGGGCAAATTTATTTTAGGCCATTTCTGCCCCCCCTGGGGTCAGATCAGCCTATTGTTATTAGGCCGATCTGCCCCCAGGGGGGGCAGAAACCTCTAGGCGTCAGTGCAAATTTTTTTTTTTTTTTTTTTTTTTGTTTGTTTGTTTTTTTAGAGATGGGGAGCGACCCATTAGGCAAGGGTCGCTCCCCTGGGGGGCAAATTGTATTTAGACCATTTCTACCCCCCTTGGGGGCAGATCAGCCAATTGTAGGTCAATCTGCCCCCAAGGGGGCAGAAACCACTAGGCACCAGGGATGATTTTTTTTTTCCGACAATGTCATGCAAGGGAAGCGACCCCGTAGTCAAGGGTCGCTCCCGGGGGGGTTGTGGGGGTGAGGGTGCAAATTTATTTTAGGCCATTTCTGCCCCCCCTGGAGTCAGATCGGCCTATTGTTATTAGGCCGATCTGCCCCCGGGGGCAGAAACCTCTAGGCCTCAGGGCAATTTTTTTTTTTTTTTTTTTTTTTTTTTTTTTTAGAGATGGGTAGCGACCCGTTAGGCAAGGGTCGCTCCCCTGGGGGGGCAAATTGTATTTAGACCATTTCTGCCCCTCTTGGGGGCAGATCGGCCGATTTTAGGTCAATCTGCCACAAAGGGGGCAGAAACCCCTGGGCACCGCAGATATTTTTTTTGCGCCAATGGCACAGAAGGGGAGCGACCCCGTAGGCAACTGTTGCTCCCGGGGGGGTGTTGGGGGCATAAATTTATTTTAGGGCATTTCTGCCCCCCCTGGGGGCAGATCGGCCTATTGTAATTAGGTCGATCTGCCCCTGGGGGGCAGAAACCTCTAGGCGACAGGGCTAATTTTTATTTTGTGTTTTTTTTGTTGTTCGTTTGTTTTTTTAGAGATGGGGAGTGACCCATTAGGCAAGGGTCGCTCCCCTGGGGGGCAAATTGTATTTAGACCGTAGGCAAGGGTCGCTCCCGGGGGTGGGTTGGGGGAGTGAGGGGGCAAATTTATTTTAGGCCATTTCTGCCAACCTTGGGGGCAGATCGGCCGATTTTAGGTCAATCTGCCCCCAAGGGGGCAGAAACCACTAGGCACCAGGGATTTTTTTTTTATGCGCCAATGTCACGCAAGGGGAGCGACCCCGTAGGCAAGGGTCGCTCCCAGGGGGGGTTGGGGGGGTGAGGAGGCAAATTCATTTTAGGCCATTTCTGCCCCCCCCGGGGTCAGATCGGCCTATTATTAGGCCGATCTGCCCCCGGGGGGGCAGAAACCTCTAGGCGCCAGGGCCAATTTTTTTGGGTGTTTTTTTTTTGTTTGTTGTTTTTTTTAGAGATGGGGAGCGACTCATTAGGCAAGGGTCGCTCCCCTGGGGGGAAAAATTGTATTTAGACCCTTTCTGCCCCCCTTGGGGGCAGATCAGCCGATTTTAGGTCAATCTGCCCCCAAGGGGGCAAAAACCACTAGGCACCAGGGATTTTTTTATTTTTGCGCCAATATCATGCAACGGGAGCGACCCCGTAGTCAAGGGTCGCTCCGGGGGGGGTTGTGGGGGTGAGGGGGCAAATTTATTTTAGGCCATTTCTGCCACCCCTGGGGTCAGACGGCCTATTGTTATTAGGCTGATCTGCCCCCAGGGGGGGCAGAAACCTCTAGGCGTCAGGGCAAATTTCTTTTGGTGTTTTTTTTTTTGTTTTTTTTTTTTTTTTTAGAGATGGGGAGCGACCCATTAGGCAAGGGTTGCTCCCCTGGGGGGCAAATTGTATTTAGACCATTTCTGCCCCCCTTGGGGGCAGATCAGCCGATTTTAGGTCGATCTGCCACAAAGGGGGCAGAAACACCTAGGCACCGCAGATTTTTTTTTTGCGCCAATGTCACACAAGGGGAGTGACCCCGTAGGCAATTGTCGCTCCTGAGGGGGTGTTGGGGGGATAAATTTATTTTAGGCAATTTCTGCCCCCCCCGGGGGCAGATCGGCCTATTGTAATTAGGTCGATCTGCCCCCAGGGGGGGCAGAAACCTCTAGACGCAAGGGCTAATTTTTTTTTTGTGTTTTTTTTATTGTTCGTTTGTTTTTTTAGAGATAGGGAGTGACCCATTAGGCAAGGGTTGCTCCCCTGGGGGGCAAATTGTATTTAGACCGTAGGCAAGGGTCGCTCGTGGGGGTGGGTTGGGGGAGTGAGGGGGCAAATTCATTTTAGGCCATTTCTGCCACCCTTGGGGTCAGATAGGCTGATTTTAGGTCAATCTGCCCCCAAGGAGTCAGAAACCACTAGGCACCGGGGATTTTTTTTTTTTGCGCCAATGTCACGCAAGGGGAGCGACCCCGTAGGCAAGGGTGGCTCCCAGGGGGGTTGGGGGGTGAGGGGGCAAATTTATTTTAGGCCATTTCTGCCCCCCTGGGGTCAGATCGGCCTATTATTAGGCCAATCTGGCACCGGGGGGGGGCAGAAACCTCTAGGCGTCAGGGCAATTTTTTTTTTGTGTTTTATTTTTGTTTGTTTGTTGGTTTTCTTAGAGATGGTGAGCGACCCATTAGGCAAGGGTCGCTCCCCTGGGGGGCAAATTGTATTTAGACCATTTCTGCCCCCCTTGGGGGCAGATCGGCCGATTTTAGGTCAATCTGCCCCCAAGGCGGCAGAAACCACTAGGCACCAGGGATTTTTTTTTTTGCGCCAATGTCATGCAAGGGGAGCGACCCCGTAGGCAAGTGTCGCTCCGGGGGGGTGTTGGGGGGTAAATTTATTTTAGGCCAGTTCTGCCCCCCTGGGGGCAGATCGGCCTATTGTTATTAGGTTGATCTGCCCCCCAGGGGGGGGCAGAAACCTCTAGGCGCCAGGGCAAATTTTTTATTGTGTTTTTTTTTTTGTTTGTTGTTTTTTTTTAGGGATGGGGAGCGACCCACTAGGCAAGGGTCGCTCCCCTGGGGGGCAAATTGTATTTAGACCGTAGGCAAGGGTCGCTCGTGGGGGTGGGTTGGGGGAGTGAGGGGGCAAATTTATTTTAGGCCATTTCTGCCCCCCCCCTGGGGGCGGCTGAGCTAGAGGCCATAATCCACAGGTAGGCACTTTACAAAAAACACATCCGTTTTCTGGGAAAAAATTTGATGTGTCCATGTTGTGTTTTGGGCCATTTCCTTTCGTGGGCGCTAGGCCTACCCACACAAGTGAGGTACCATTTTTATCGGGAGACGTGGGGGAACGCTGGGTGGAAGGACATTTGTGGCTCCTCTCAGATTCCAGAACTTTCTGTTACCGAAATGTGAGGAAAACTTGTTTTTTTTGTCAGATTTTGAGGTTTGCAAAGGATTCTGGGTAAAAGAACCTGGTCAGAGCCCCACAAGTCACCCCATCTTGGTTTCCGCTAGGTCTCTAGTTTTAAAAAATGCACAGGTTTGGTAGGTATCCCTAGGTGCCGGCTGAGCTAGAGGCCAAAATCTGCAAGTAGGCACTTTGCAAAAAACACCTCGGTTTTCTGTCAAAAATTCTGATGTTCCACATTGTGTTTTGGGGCATTTCCTATCGCGGGCGCTAGGCCTACCCACACAAGTGAGGTATAATTTTTATCGGGAGGCATGGGGGAACGCTGGGTGGAAGGAAATTTGTGGCTCCTCTCATATTCCAGAACTTTCTGTCACCGAAATGGGAGGAAAACGTGTTTTTTTAGCCAAATTCTGAGGTTTGCAAAGGATTCTGGGTAACAGAACCTGGTCAGAGCCCCACAATTCACCCCATCTTGGATTCCTCTAGGTCTCTAGTGTTAAAAAATGCACAGGTTTGGTAGGTTTCCCTAGGTGCCGGCTGAGCTAGAGGCCAAAATCTGCAGATAGGCACTTTGCAAAAACACCTCTGTTTTCTGTCAAAAATTGTGATGTGTCCACGTTGTGTTTTGGGGCATTTCCTGTTACGGGCCCTAGGCCTATAAACACAAGGGAGGTATTATTTTTATCGGGACACTTGGGGGAACGCTGGGTGGAAGGAAATTTGTGGCTCCTCTCAGATTCCAGAACTTTCTGTCACCGAAATATGAGGAAAACATTTTTTATAGCCAAATTTTGAGGTTTGCAAAGGATTCTGGGTAACAGAACCTGGTTAGAGCCCCACAAGTCACCCCATCACGGATTCCCCTTGGTCTCTAGTTTTTTAGAAATGCACAGGTTTGGTAGGTTTCCCTAGGTGCCGGCTGACCTAGAGGCCAAAATCTACAGGTAGGCACCTCTGTTTTCTGTCAAAAATTGTGATGTGTCCACAAAATTTGTGGCTCCCCTCAGATTCCAGAACTTTCTGTCACCGAAAAGGGAGGACATTTTTTTTATATCCAAATATAAGAGAGTGTTTAAAAAAGACATCTATTTGAGAAATGCCCTGTTATTCACATGCTAGTATGGTCACCCCGGAATTCAGAGGTGTACAAATAGCCACTGCTCCTCAACACCTGATCTTGTGCCCATTTTGGAAATACAAAGGGGCATATTTATACTCCGTTTGCGCCGGATTTGCGTAGTTTTTTTTAATGCAAATTCGACGCAAAACTAACTCCATATTTATTCTCTGGCGTTAGACGCGTCTAGCGCCAAAGTCCATGGAGTTTGCGTCACTTTTTAGCGTGGACACCTACTTTGCGTTAATGATATGCAAGGTAGGCGTTCCCGTCTAAAAAATTGACTCCGAGGCATGTGCGCCGTATTTACACTCCCGGGCAAAAATCACGCCCGGGAGTGGGCAGGTCCAAAAAAATGACGTCCAGCCGCTTTTGCGTCGTTTTTTAGCGCCTGGTCAGGGCAGGCGTTAAGGGACCTGTGGGCATGAAAGGAGCCCAGAGGTGCCCTCCCATGCCCCCAGGGACCCCCCCTGTCACCCTTGCCCACCCCAGGAGGACGCCTAAGGATGGAGGGACCCATCCCAGGGAACATAAGGTAAGTTCAGGTAAGTAATATTTTTTTTTTTTGTGGCATAGGGGGGCCTGATTTGTGCCCCCCTACATGCCACTATGCCCAATGACCATGCCCAGGGGACAGAAGTCCCCTGGGCATGGCCATTGGGCAAGGGGGCATGACTCCTGTCTTTGCTAAGACAGGAGTCATTTCAATGGGGGTTGGGAGTTAAAAAAAATGGTGCAAATCGGGTTGAGGCGAAAATTTTGCCTCAGCCTGACTTGCCCCATTTTTTGGCGCCCAAGCTCCATATTCCCCTACGCCGGCGCTGCCTGGTGTACGTCATTTTTTTTCACGCACACCAGGCAGCTCCGCCGGCTAACGCCGGCTAACGTCATTGAATAAATACGGCGCCCGCATGGCGCTTCAGAATGGCGTTAGATTTTTTGACGCACAACTGCGTTGGCGCAGTTGTGCGTCGAAAAGTATAAATATGGCCCAAAGGGTTTCTTGATAGCTATTTTTCACTCTTTATATTTCAGCAAATGAATTGCTGTATACCCGGTATAGACTGAAGTCTATATGCAGTGTGCAGCTTATTTATTGGCTCTGGGTACCTATGGTTCTTGATGAACCTACTAGCTCTATATATCCCCACAATCAGAAGAGTCCAGCAGACGTAACAGTATATTGCTTTCAAAAATCTGACATTGCAGGAAAAAGTTACAGAGTAAAACGCAGAGAAATATTGCTGTTTTTTGACCTCAATTTCAATATTATTTTTTTCAGTTGTTATTTTCTGTAGGAAACCCATGTAGGATCTACACAAATTACCCCTTGCTGAATTCAGAATTTTGTCTACTTTTCAGAAATGTTTAGGTTTCTGGGATCCAGCATTGGTTTCATGCCAATTTCTGTCACTGACTGGAAGGAGACTGAAAGCACAAAAAATTGTAAAAATGGGGTATGTCCCAGTAAAATGCCAAATTTGTGTTGAAAAATTGGGTTTTGTGATTCAAGTCTGCCTGTTCCTGAAAGATGGGAAGCTGGTGATTTTAGCACGGCAAACTCTTTGTTGATGCCATTTTCAGGGAAAAAAAAACAATCCTTCTTCTGCAGCCACTTTTTCCCATTGTTTTGAAAAAAACTAAAATTTCATTGTATTTTGGCTAATTTCTTGGCCTCCTTCAGGGGAACCCGCAAAGTCTGGGTACCTCTAGACTCCCTAGGATGTTGGAAAAAAAGGACGCAAATTTGGCTTGGCTAGCTTATGTGGACAAAACGTTATGAGGGCCTAAGCGCGAACTGCCCCAAATAGCCAAAAAAAGGCCTGGCACAGGAGGGGGAAAAGGCCTGGCAGCGAAGGGGTTAATACATGCATTAGTTTCACGAAATGGCAGACCAGCATATGACAATGAAGAAGGAGGCATGAAGGACAACAAGCTCCCCACCCCCCCAAACGAAAAAACAAATGTAAGATAAGGAGAGGAAAGATATATGTACCCAAATCATAACCTGGCCTATCCTTCATCTTCTAGCCTACTAACATGGCAGTAGTTAGAATGTGGAGCATTGATTAAATTAACAAATATAAAATATACATGGGTCCTAAAACAGTAGCAGGAATCCTCCAGGGAAGAACAGGTACATGTAAATCTAAAACATCAATTGAAATTTAAAATGTTTCTAACGCTAATAGCCCCAGCCAACGGCTTCTAAAAGTTGTAGTAAATTCAAAATAAATAACTACACCTTTTTCTCTTATCATGAAGTAGGTCTGAGAGGAAAGAATAGTGAAGTAGCCTGACTATTTAATGTAACACTAGTCTTTCTTCTATTTTCATGAGAGGGAATTATGCCAAGTTAAAGGATGGCTGATCCACGTGGAGACATGAGCAACCCTGGGTTGGCTCATGAGCACACGTGAACCAACAGTCATCCTGAATCCTATGTGTTTTTTTTGTGCTTGGTGACTGACACAACAGATTAACAACCTTCACCAATCACCATCTGCTACTCCTGTTAGTATATGGAAATACTTGCTGAAA
Source organism: Pleurodeles waltl (assembly GCF_031143425.1). Classification (NCBI taxonomy): domain Eukaryota; kingdom Metazoa; phylum Chordata; class Amphibia; order Caudata; family Salamandridae; genus Pleurodeles; species Pleurodeles waltl. The sequence continues at coordinate 856,502,652 of NC_090437.1, forward strand.
TTGTTGGGTTACTGAAATCTAGTTGGTAAAATGATCAAGGGCACAGAATACTAGATACGCACAGGTCTCGTGTGGCAATGAATGATTGGCTCACTGTCCCTCTCTAAATTCCTAATGAGGTACAAATCCCAGAGGACCTATCACCACTCAACCATGTTATAAAGTTATTTCTAAATGTATTTCACGCTTGAGTACTTATTGGTCCCTCATTAAGATACCAGGATATAATACCTAAATATCAAGAGACTCAATGCACCTCAAAAAGATTGCTAATATTGTATATTCCTGGGGGCATAGCAACTTCACGATGCACCACTCCAAGCCCTGTGCCACCTAGAGGTGAATTGACACACGCCGGTTTTCTATTAGGTCAGAATGATCTACTCCCAACTCACCGATCACCTTGCCACACCACTCAGCCATGCAAGAATAAATTTTTCTGTAATCAAACAATTTGCTGGTTGACATGTGCATCAAGTGGAGATAGGGGGATTGGTCATTGTTAGTTGTAATTCAGTCACTGCCTAGCAGGGATTCTTAAACTTTAAGCATTTTAAATATATTTCAAGAAATGAAGGCCTCTAATTCAGCCTTTTAGCCTGAAGAATTATAATAAAACAACACAATAACTGCATCAATAGTCAATCATACTAGAAATAACAAAATGTATGAGCCAGTGTTTGTTACTGCCCAGCCTACCCACCAATTATTAATACAGTCTAGCTACAAAAATAATTTTCTCCCACCCTACAACACAGTATTAATTTCCTACATGCCTTCCTTTATTCCCTTATATTGGTCCAAATATCAAATGTAAGTTGTTTGATGAAAAAGACCTACAAATTACACTTTGGTGCATTGTCAATGTGCCTTATGTCCTAAGACTAGTTTTGGGACATAGCTCTCTCTGCAGGGTCACACCCACACTTTTTGCCTTCCCCCTCCTGTTTTTTATACAAATATGTTCTGTTGGCCTTAGGGCCCTTTGCACTTTACCACTGCTAACCAGTGATAAAGAACTTGAGTCTCTCTGTTAAACATGGCAAGATCAGCTTACACCTGTTTGGCATATTCAGTTTACTTGTAAATCTCTTGTAACTTGGTATGCCATATACACAGGGCAGGTAAGTTAAATGCTTCTAGTGGGCATGCAGCAGTTATTGTGCCACCTCATTAAGTAGGCCCTTAAAATATCCATTAATAACCATGGGATCAATCAATGCACATAACAAAAGACACCTTTTTACATGAACAATACATTTTCATACACAAACTAAGTCACATCACCCCTGTTGGATTCCCGTCATGAACTCTCTGTCAATACCAGCACGTAGGTACATGGTCAGGAGGACTCTGCAGCCCAGGCCTGAAGGTTAATGACTGACAGGTGGGGTAACACTTAGTTGACAGCCAAACACAGAAGTTTAGATCAAAGCAAGACACACCTCACACAGTACACGCATTGACCACACGCCCCTCAGGGTGAACATCGGGACACATATGTGCTGGTCCACAAAGTGTCCATGCAAAGTCGAGGCCCACCTGCATTCCCTATTTGAAAATATATTTATGACTCCTTGTCAACAGTTTGCATATTTCACCAGGGAAATATTTTTTTATGTATTTATTGCTCCAGAGAAATGTATAAAACATTGGTCATTTTGGTGTTCTAGCAGTGACAGCCATCAGACCACATTGCTGTAACAGCTCTCCAGGCAGACACCTTTGTCTCTTGTTTTTAAAAGGTAAATCCTCATTCGACCAAAACTTGCATTACTTTAAATTTAAACAGCTTTTCAACACAAATCTACATTTGTGTTGGAAAGTAAATCTTAATACAGCATTTTGCATTGGGTTTGTGTTACATTCAATGTATTGATAACTTTCCCCTAAGTACGTGAGTTCGAAAATTATGTTTATAGAGGAACAAAGATGCTGCCGTCTACATCTCCTCCACTATTCATCTTGCTAGGTAAAAAATATGGAAACCTTAATATCAGCAAAATAGTATAGTGCTGATAAAATGTTTTAAACTAGAACGTGTCAACTCCAAGAAATTTACTAGTTTCTCAATCAATTTTGTGAAATGTTTGAAAGAAAAATTCCACATTTTTGTACTGCACTAAAAGTTATACTTTTAATGGTGTTCTTTCATTAAAATATATCCACGTTTCTTAAATGTTTGCTAAAATGAGTACATTCCAAGATGGAATAAAAAATACTTACATTAACAAATTGGCTCTGCATTTTATTAAAATATGTTCTTCACTGTATTTTTCATTATGTTAAAAAAAACCTCTGAATTTCACAAATTATTTGTAGGTGGAAAGTGACTTGCTCGATATTGCAACAGCAATGTTATGCAGCAACTATGGTTTACAGAAGTTTGGTAAATGCCTATAACATTTTTTCATCAATTGACAGGTCGGTAAATCTTGAAAGAGATGTTTGAAGCAATGTGAAAACAGGTGGAAGTCAAGGTTTTCTTTCAATTTATATTCTTTCTTAGGACTCCATGTATTATAGGTTTCAACATCAACTTTAAACTGTTGACAAATATGAACTCAGGTAACCGCTCTCCAGTATGAACTTGAGCTTCAGATTTTCTAATAATCAAGCTGGGGCATCTTGTTAAAACACAATAGGCCAGATTTAAGAAAAGTGGCACTGCACCCAGTGCAGCACCACTTTTCTTGTGCTCCTTAGTACCACCCCAACACCACCAAGTGTGTGCTGTATCTAAGATACCGTGCATCATGGTATAGATAGGGACCTAGCATCAGACTTTTTTTTAGGTTAGTTCAGAGCTTTGCATGATTAGCATAAAAAATGTTAACCCTAATCCTGCAAAGCTCATTGAGGCCCATTGTAAGCAATGGTGAGCATTCTTTAAAACACCTGCTCTGGGCAGGTGTTAAAAATGAAAAAAAATGATGCAAAGAAATCTTTTAGAGTTCTTTGTGCCGTTTTTTCAGCCTCCCTAATGGGGGAATGTCCTCTTTGCCTACATTATGCCTGGCGCAAGCATAATGTAGCTCAAAGAGTTACGAAGTGGCTCAATGCATGCACTGCGCCATCTTGTAAATTTGGTGCAACGATTTTGGCCTCATTGCACAACATTAACATAAAAAAGTGATGCAAATGTGGCGCAAGGAGGCACTAGGGGCTCTTAAATCTGCCCCATTCTATGAGAAGCATGACATGAGGTGGGGCTTGAGGAGCAGTATAAAGAGAGAGGAGTGAAGAGTGTTAGGGGTACTTAAAATGCAATATTTTCAAATTGAACTAAACGTTTTTAAGGCCTTCAAAACAGCCATGAAAGAGACAGTGTGTGTGTTTTTATGAAAGTGGGTGTGTACAAATCCCAGATGAAATCTGACTGACACTTCACATTACCTGACTGAAAGAATTTGTACTCAACATTTTACTACAGAATACATTTTTAGGGGGTGTAACATATCAAACACCTTTCCCTGAGCTGCGCCCCTGCACGTCACCTAAAATCTATACTACTCTCTTGAACATAAAACACAAAGCGTTTACATATATAAAGCCCTGTCACAAAAATAGTTTTCGAGCTGCTCATTTAAATTTGTGGGAATTACTGGCTTTAAAATGTAAAACTGAGTCCATCTCATTCAAAAGCTAGGAAAGAAAAATATACTATATGATGCAATATTGTGCTAAGTGCAACCGCTCAACAATTTGCTGCTGACAAATTAAAACACTGTCGACTTTTTGCCTTCAATTTATTCAGAGGTGGCCACTAAAGGTACATTTAAATTTGAGTCACACTGTTTATGTCCCATGGTCCAGAATCGTATGTTAATCAAAGTCAATGCAACGTTTTTAAGACTAGTTGTGGGTTCCTCAAGAGCAAGATAAACAAAAGTGGAGGTGTAAAGAAAAGAGTGCTTGATTTCACTCATTATTTCTTTTAATTTTTAAAAAATATTTTTTATTGATTTTATGTTTCAGATATGCAATACAAATTGTTCAATTTTCAACAACAGGATAACCCAGTGCAATATCTAGTATCTAAACCATTTAACAATCGCAAACCCGCCCCAATAAACACGACACGGAACACTTCCAGATTTACGGTATCATTTCTAGCTGTACCTGCCATGGGTTTATCATTTGTTATTTATTTTGTGAAGGTGTTCGCTCGTGACCAGTGTGGGTCCTATTTTGCGTGTGTAAGTTCCCTGGCTGACTAATGGGGGCTCCATTCAGATTGGTGAATGCGGGCAGCTACCCAGGTTTTTCTACTCCCCGTGCGTCGTTGGTAGTGCCGTGTCGGAGAGCTGACAGGTTGTTGCTACAAGAGGGGAGGTAGGGGGTGGTGTGCACATGCTGTGGTGCCTGGGCGCCCTGTGGGCTTTATCTCTGTAATGAGGGAAGCAGAGAGATTTATATCGCAGTTATTGCGGGTGTGTGTTCCCCAGTTCAAGGGGGCATCTCGTCGTTTTTGGCCTCCAATTTGGTTACCAGATTTTCCCAGGTAGTGCACCCTGTATGTTGTCGCCCCTCGCGCACCATTCTTTTTAGTACCTGGTATTCAGTGCGAGCCCAACGTAGTATTAGAGAATGCCAGGATTTCCGATCAGGAGCTTTGGGGGCTTTCCAGTGTATCGCTATTAGTCTTTTGTACATTAAATAGGCTAGATCTATAAACTTGTGTAGATGTCTTTGTTTTTTTGGTCTCTCTCTCAGTCCCAGTAGGCAGGACCCGGGGTCTGCTATCAATGCGAGTCCCGTTAACTCGGATATTTCCCCTACCACCTCCGCCCAGGCAGTTTGTATATTAGGGCAGTCCCATACCATATGGTAGAAGGGTGCTGACGGTGCTTTGCATCTTGGGCATACTGGCTCGGAATCGGGGAACATTCGCTTTATCCTGGCAGGGGAAAGATATGTTTGATGCGTGAAATTGAATTGGGTGTACCTAAACCTGGTATTCCTTGACACGCCGTGGGTGTGGGACAAGGCTTTTGGCCAGTCTGCTTGTGGGATCGGGGTGGGGAGTACAGCGTTCCATCTCTCCCAGGCTTTCTCCGCCTGTGGCTCGGGAGTCTTGTTGAGGGTTCTGTATAAGCTGGATATTATTTTTATTTGGTCATTATGTTGAAAAAGTTGGTGGACCACAGGGGAGATCGCCGGTTCCGAGATACCTGCCCCCCATATTTTTCTGATTTCGTGACTTACGGCATGGTATGTCAGGAACTCACCGGGGCTTATCTCTGTGAGGGCCTGGAGAGCCTCGAATGTCATTAATTTGCCATCTTCAAAACAATCTTCTACTGTCTGTACTCCTGCTTCACTCCACACCCTCGCAGCTTGCATAACGGCTGTGGTCCCCTCCAATAAATAGTTTAGTGGAATGTGTGGGGAGTAAGGAAGCTTATCCGCTCCTTTTTGCACATATTTAGCCCAGCACACGTGCGCAACTGCAAGCAATGGGTTGACCTTTTCTGTTTTGGGGAGCTTAGATGTCAGCCATCTTATGAGGGGGGTCCCATTCCGCTGGGGCTCCAGGCTCGTGGATTCTGCCTGCTCTGGTCTGTGGATCCAATACTGGACCCACTGAAGTTGTGCGGCTGCGTAGTATCTTTCAAAGTTGGGGGTTCCCAGGCCGTCATTGTCCAGCGGACGTTGCAGCGTGGTTAGTGCCACCCGTGCTCTGCCACCGCCCCAGATGAGCTGCAGCAGAGCTGTGTTTAAATTGCCAAAAAAGCTTTTGGGAATAATTATCGGCAGGGCCGCAAAATAATATAGCAGCCTAGGTAGGATCAACATGTTGGCAATCGCCACTTTGCCGGGTGGTGAGAGCGGGAGCTTGTTCCAGCATTGCAAGGAGCCTTTTATGGAGGTTAGCGCCCTCCCTGTATTCCCGTCTCTTAAGTCTTCTGTGTCGTGGTATATGTTTATCCCAAGATATTTAAATGTTGTCGGGCACCACTTTAGGTGCCCTATCTTAGGAGCATCCTGATTGTTGGGAGCCCTCTTTACCAGGGGAAACACACAGGACTTTTCCCAATTTACCACAAGGCCTGAGAGGCCTCCGAACTCAGCCAGTAAGGATATTACAGAGGGAATGACTGCGCGGCCGTTTCTGATATATATTAAAGCATCATCTGCGTATAATGAAGCCGTGTGGTATAGCCCGTTCCTAGTTATTCCCCATTCATGTTCCATGAGTCGTATTGCTATGGCAAACAATAGCGGGGATAGGGGGCAGCCCTGCTGTGTACCCCGGGAGATCAAGAAGCTGTCAGAAACCACCCCGCCTGTCTTCACCCTCGCACTTGGATTGGAATACAATGTCCGGACCCAGCGAATATAATTGGTGCCTATTCCCATGCGAGCCATCGTGGCCAGTAGGAAATCCCACTCAAGTGTATCGAAGGCCTTTTCTATATCTAGTGAGAGCACCATTTCCTCTTGTGCGTCACAGGGAGTGTCCCCCATTATGCTCAGTAATCTGCGAATATTTAAGAAGGTGTTGCGCCTTGGGATGAAGCCATTTTGGTCTGTATGTACCAATAAGTGAATGAGGGGGGCTATTCTGTTAGCTAGTATTTTGCCTAATATTTAGCAGTCTGTATTTAGAAGCGATAGTGGTCTATAGGATTTGACATCCGTAGGGTCCCGGCCCTGTTTGGGGAGTACCACTATCATAGCTTCCCTTTGGGATATGGGCAAGCTTTCTTTGGTCCACGCTTCTTTGAACACTCCTAGCAGATGGGGTTTCAGGCTGGGTAGGTAAGCTTTATAATATTATGAGGGGAGGTCGTCTGCCCCAGGCGCTTTATTCCTGGGCAGCTGTGCAAGGGCTAGTTCTATTTCTTCTGTTGTTATGGGGGATTCGATTATATCTCTGTCTGTTGGTGATAGTTGGGGCAAGAGGGAATCCGCAAGAAAAGCCTCTAGTTGTGTAGCTGTGCATGAGGTGTGTTTAGTGTATACGTTTGAGTAATAATTCCTAAACGTCTCGTTTATTCCTACTTGTGTGGTAGCCATATCTTGCGTGCCTACTCGGATGGCACCTATCGGAGCTTGCTGTCTATCTTCGCAAAGTACTAATCCAAAAAGAGAAAGGGACCGGGAGTGTTGATGGTCCAGTGTACAATCTCCCAATAATAGTGACTACATAAAGGTACACTGTTCCAAGAACAAAAATGGAAAAAATAGAAAATGAAACCAGGGGAGACCTGTAATCTCAGGAGCGAGAACCCTCAAGCATCTCTCTGGATGACTAGCATCATCATCGGGAATAGCTCCTCACTAGGCCGGCGCTGCAATGCCTAGTGGGCACCCCGAAGTGGGGGCTCTCAGACGGATTTTTAAGATGACTGATAAGTTCTCCTGTGCAAAATAAGGGTGCCGTGAGTCACCACCAAAAGCAAAAAAAGGAGGTTTAAAATTGGTTATTCATCCATAAACTTCATCATTTAATCAGTCTCATAGAACAGGGATGAAGACCAAGGTTAAAAACAGTTTTGAAAGTAAGGTTGAGGATTATGCTCATACACCTTTCAAAAAGTAAATAAATGTGCTAGAGTGTCCTAAAAATTACAAAGAACCTCTATGTTATGGTCGACATGTTTCGCGTCTATTGGTCCATCCGGATCCATCGACGCTTCATCAGGACCTACGTGACTAGATAAATAGACCTCTTTAAAGTGTGTATCATAGGTAAAGATACATGGAAACCGGTCACTTACTTAAGTTAACCGGTAATACAGGTACCCTGAAAAACAAAGAAAAACAGATGCCAAAAGAAGCATGGAGCAAATCTCACTATTACGATATATCTCAAGTATTAGAATGAGAATTGGCGTGACCAAACTCTGGTCAAAGACAAAGAACGGGACATCACACAAAAATAAATGCTTACCACCCCCTACTCGAGAACAGGTTCCATGGGTAAGACGTCTCTGGGACTCAAGGTGACACTAATAGTAAATGATAGTAGAAGTAAAGTTAGAACTTCATAGTAAAAATTAAAAATATGGGCATCAGATAACTATCCAAAAATTAGGGAGTTCAGAGGTAATTCTGAAGAGTATATAGTTATCTTTGTGGCCTTGTAGTACCACAATTAACATTATTAGTGATTAGGATAATGTGGGGTAGGATGGACACCAAACGTACAGTCAAAAAGCTGCGGATACCATCAATTTTCAAAATATAACATAATGTGAGGTTTCAATGTGCCCAAATATGTGAGCAAAAATGCATGTTGCTAGTTACACATTATGTATTATTACTGAGTATTGGAGTAATAGTGAGTCTATTAAAACTGCCAAGATCGCAACTAGGCTTATATAATACGTCGGCGCGCTCGCCTTGCCACCAAGTTACTGCAAATGTGTAACAAGTATCGTATCCCAAAGAGTAACAACGTTCTCACTGGAACATGAAAAAAGTACTTACATCCTCGGTCACTTGTCCTATTGTGGGACCTACCCTCGGAGACAGCCTCCCGGAAGCAACCGGGTCGGGTGCTCTCCGAGCCGTAAATAGACGTCGCTGCTCTCAGCGCTTCTGTTAAGCAAAACAAAGGAAGGACTCACGAGAGTCCGGTGAAGCAAGAATATCGAGGAAGGACTACAGGAGTGCAACTGCACTTGTAGTTCCGAACCTCGCTAGAACGACAAAATGCAGGAGTCAAGTCCCAAAAGAAATGATCAATGTTCAGGGACAGGGATAATTATCCTGGCAGTATTCCTCAAGGCCATGAGGAACCGGTGTGTAATTAGATTTTATAAATAACAAAATATGTTGCTGCGGTGCCATTAGCCGGAAAAAAGAATTAAGGCTATAAAGATAGTGAGGGGGAAAGTTGATACAAAAAACTTATGTTCAGAATTAATGTACGAACTGTGGTGACAAGAATTAGGGTGAGAGGGACGTCCAAGGGATATCGTCATTGAGTCCTCGTAGATGCGTCCCCAATTTAAACACCCATTTTTGTTCAATCCTGAAGAGAGCTCTAGAATCATCTGGACGAATAGAAGGTGCTTCAATAACCACCCACCATAAATCATCAGGGGAATGGTGAACCTCCGAAAAATGGACACTCAGTTTAGTAGTGAGCTTTTTGCACCTAATATTGCTTCTGTGTTCGTTGATACGAGTCTTGACGGGTCTGGATGTCATCCCGATGTAGCGCAGATCGCAGGGACATGTTATCATGTAAATACAGTTCTTAGTATTACAATTGGTATGTTTTTTGAGATACCAAGGCCCTATGGAGTCAAAATCAAGTTTTTTAAGATGTCTAGTAAGGTCACAAACGTTACAATTACCACAGGGGTGGTGGCCCACAACTGGTGGAAGGTCCCATAGAGTCTTTTGGTGTGTAAGGTTATGTGGAGTTCGTGGGCGTGTATGCACCACTAGATCTCTTATGTTAGCAGTCCGTTTGAAAGCAAAGAGAAGCTTTTGTAAGTTGCAGCCTCCGCTTGTGAGGATGGCCCACCTCTTATTAATCAATTTCTTAATAGAATTTGGCAATGGAGTGTAGGTTGAGACACACGTCAACCTAGCTTGAGAGCGGTGTTCTCTCGGCGCTAGTAGTGCCTCTCTGTTGTTATTCCTGGCTCTTTTTCGTGCTTGGTTAACAATCTTTGATGGATAATTCCGATCACAAAGTTTGTATTGAAGAATTTCAGCTTGTTGATCAAATTCTTTAAGTAAACTGCAATTGCGTCTTAGTCGCAGAAATTGTCCAAAGGGTAGATTGTCCCGCAAAGCCTTTGAATGGTGACTCTGATAAAGTAAGAGCGAGTTACGATCCATGGGTTTGTGATACACACTGGTCTGCAATTTCCTATTGTTAATTGAAATCATCAGATCTAAAAACGGTAATTGATGGTCAGACACAGTGGCTGTGAATTTCAAAAAAGGATCAAGGGTATTGATCCAAATAATGAATTCCTCTGGCTGAATCATAGGTCCTTGCCAAAGGATCAAGATATCATCTATATAGCGGCGCCATAGCCTAACAAAATTGAAGAACAGATTGGTTGGCAATGAGATGTATTTCTTCTCAAAATCGTACATATAAAGACATGCAAGGCTTGGAGCAAAGGTGCTCCCCATTGACGTACCTTGAATTTGATGGTAGAATTGATCCTCGAAGAGGAAAAAAAATTCAGTTAAGGCTAGCCTGGCACACTGTAAGATGAAAGTTACAGGAGAGGACAAGGTTGATGATACTTCATATAAGGCAGTCTCTATAACTTGTAAGGTTGCATCTTGAGGGATATTGGTGTATAGTGCCTCTACGTCTAGTGTAATGATCGCTTGTGTGGTGTCACCTTCATTGATGGTTTCAATCAAATTGAGCACCTCCTTGGTGTCTTTTAAGTAAGTGGAGGAATTTCTTACTAGTGGTTGTAAGAAATGATCACAGAAGATCGAGAGTGGTTCCAAAATTGAACCCAACCCTGATACTATAGGGCGTCCAGGGGGGGTGTTTTTTTGTTTGTGAATTTTCGGTAAACAATAAAAATACGGTGTCCGTGGATATGGTGTATCCAAAAATTCTGCTTCCCTGGGAGAGATCCACAAATTATTCTTAGCTTCCTCGATCATAGTTCTAATCTGTGTCTGTAGTCTCACTGTAGGGTCGCGATTAATTTTCGCATAGTAAGTGGATTCACTCAGAAGACGCAAACATTCGCTTCTATAGTCAACAGAATCCATTATCACGATGGCTCCTCCCTTGTCAGCTGGTTTTATAATTATCTCAGGATCAGATGCTAACGAGGTCAGAGCCATCCTTTCTTTTGTCGAAATGTTAATAAACGCTTGTTTGGGATGAAGGTTGTTTAAGTCAGATAACACTGCTTTCTCAAAGGTTAAGACCTCACTTGGCATCACTGTAGGAGAGGGGACAAAGGTTGAAGGTTTTTTAAGACCAGAGTCAAGAGCTTGAGGTTCCTCTGTTTTATCTTTGAAAAAGAATTTCAGACGGATCTTCCGGAAAGTCCTTCCTCGATATTCTTGCTTCACCGGACTCGCGTGAGTCCTTCCTTTGTTTTGCTTAACAGACGCGCTGAGAGCAGCGACGTCTATTTACGGCTCGGAGAGCACCCGACCCGGTTGCTTCCGGGAGGCTGTCTCCGAGGGTAGGTCCCACAATAGGACCAGTGACCGAGGATGTAAGTACTTTTTTCACGTTCCAGTGAGAACGTTGTTACTCTTTGGGATACGATACTTGTTACACATTTGCAGTAACTTGGTGGCAAGGCGAGCGCGCCGACGTATTATATAAGCCTAGTTGCGATCTTGGCAGTTTTAATAGACTCACTATTACTCCAATACTCAGTAATAATACATAATGTGTAACTAGCAACATGCATTTTTGCTCACATATTTGGGCACATTGAAACCTCACATTATGTTATATTTTGACAATTGATGGTATCCGCAGCTTTTTGACTGTACGTTTGGTGTCCATCCTACCCCACATTATCCTAATCACTAATAATGTTAATTGTGGTACTACAAGGCCACAAAGATAATTATATACTCTTCAGAATTACCTCTGAACTCCCTAATTTTTGGATAGTTATCTGATGCCCATATTTTTAATTTTTACTATGAAGTTCTAAATTTACTTCTACTATCATTTACTATTAGTGTCACCTTGAGTCCCAGAGACGTCTTACCCATGGAACCTGTTCTCGAGTAGGGGGTGGTAAGCATTTATTTTTGTGTGATGTCCCGTTCTTTGTCTTTGACCAGAGTTTGGTCACGCCAATTCTCATTCTAATACTTGAGATATATCGTAATAATGAGATTTGCTCCATGCTTCTTTTGGCATCTGTTTTTCTTTGTTTTTCAGGGTACCTGTATTACCGGTTAACTTAAGTAAGTGACCGATTTCCATGTATCTTTACCTATGATACACACTTTAAAGAGGTCTATTTATCTAGTCACGTAGGTCCTGATGAAGCGTCGATGGATCCGGATGGACCAATAGACGCGAAACATGTCGACTATAACATAGAGGTTCTTTGTAATTTTTAGGACACTCTAGCACATTCATTTACTTTTTGAAAGGTGTATGAGCATAATCCTCAACCTTACTTTCAAAACTGTTTTTAACCTTGGTCTTCATCCCTGTTCTATGAGACTGATTAAATGATGAAGTTTATGGATGATTAACCAATTTTAAACCTCCTTTTTTTGCTTTTGGTGGTGACACACGGCACCATTATTTTGCACAGGTGAACTTATCAGTCATCTTAAAAATCCGGCTGAGAGCCCCCACTTCGGGGTGCCCACTAGGCATTGCAGCGCCGGCCTAGTGAGGAGCTATTCCCGATGATGATGCTAGTCATCCAGAGAGATGCTTGAGGGTTCTCGCTCCTGAGATTACAGGTCTCCCCTGGTTTCCTTTTCTATTTTTTATATTTTTGCTCTTGGAACAGTGTACCTTTATGTAGTCACTATCTTTGCGAAGTAGCCAAGCTAGCATTCTGCTTGATCTATCCCCTTCCGTTTGCAACCTAGTTAAGTAATAGTTATAGTCATGGCAGCGGAGTCTGCTATCTGCGTCATTGTATTTTGAGTGCTTTTCTTTGAGGACAGTATTGGAGATTTCCCCTAGCGCTACCGCTATTTCCGCTGTCCTGAGCTCCTTCTCTAGTTTGCCTATCTCTGCCTGTAAAGAGCGTCTCACTCCCCACGTAGTGGATATACATACTCCATGTGCTACTACTTTATGGGCGTCCCACTCTGTCGCCCGAGTTGTTGCGGACATAGCGTTTATATCCCAATATTGGCTTATAGATTTTCCCAATGATTCGGCGAATGCTTGGTCCTGTAATGCCTCCGCCTGGAATCTCCAAGTGGGAACTGCCTGACGTGTCCTTCCCCAATTCAGTGTTACTCTTAATGGCGCATTATCCGAAAGTGTCTTTGCTAAATATTCCGATTCGGTAACCAATGCCCCTATTTCACGAGTGCCCCATATTATGTCTATTCTAGTGTGGGTGTTGTGTGGTACTGAGTAAAATGAATATTCTTTTTGTTCTGGATGGCCTAGTCGCCATATGTCATGGAGTCTCATAACGCTTGCCCAATCTTGCAGGGGACCTGTGGGTTTCCTGTTGGTTAGTGAGCTCGGATAGGCACTAGTTCTATCTAATACTGCAGATGGGGTGCTATTAAAATCACCGCCCCAGAGGGGTAGGGCCATGGGGTGGGACAATAGTGTTGGAGTGAGAGTGGTGAGAAAACCCGTGATGCCACTGTTTGGAGCGTATATACCGACCACTGCTATTTGTCTGCCGTCTAGTCTGCCCTCCACAACTACATTTCTCCCTCCCTGATCTATCCTTAGTGTCGACAAGAGGAATGGGACTCCTGCCGCTATCCAGATCAACACCCCCCTCGCAAAGGCCGAGTATGTTGTGCCTATCAGCTGGCCTCCCCATTTCGTGCGCAGGTCTGGTAGGTCTCCCTCTAGCATGTGTGTCTCTTGCAAAATGGCGATATGCACTCCTAGTCATTTGAGTCGAGCGTGCACTCTAGCCCGTTTACTCGGCGCCCCAAGGCCCCTGATATTCCATGTTACTATGATATACTGGTTTTTAGTATTGTTGCTGGAAGACATCACATGGGGTTCTGAGGGTGCATTGCTGTGTTAAGGATCTGGGCTCTAGAGTTGGCCCACCTGGTCACTACCTTTCTGTAGCTGGTATTTAAATATATAGCGGGTGCAGCTGTTCATTTTGTGCATTAAGTGATTCCGGTACTTGCGTTCCTGCTAAACTATTAACCCCAACTCCCCTTATTAAACCCCCTATACTACTTTCAACTATTGTGAAACTACTAAACTTAAAAATACGTGAAGTAACCCATATCTGGTTGGATTTGCATAGTGGGATTCTCATATCGTACAGATGTGGCTCTTATAAGGGGCCCACATCTTTCCGCAGACTTAGGGGGTCATTCCAACCCTGGCGGTCGGAGTTAAAGCGGCGGCCAACCCGCCAACAGGCAGGCGGTAAAAAAAATGGAATTCTGACCCTGGCGGGAACCGCCAACACAGCCCGCCACTTTAACACTCCGACCGCCACGGCCGGACAAACAAACAGCGCGGCGGTCACCACCAACAGACAGGCGGCAGACAATGTACCGCCCACACTATCAAGACCCACCAATCCGCCACCTTTTCCGGGGCGGGAGCCCCGCCGATAAAAACACGGCGGAAACAGACTACGAACGGGAAAATGCTCACCTCTATGCACTCCACGAGGAATCTGGACAGCATGGAACCCGAACTACACATCCTACCAGCTATTGTCTACCTGCTCCTCTACCAGGAGCACGAATGCCGGTGCCGGCGACAACGGTGAGTACTGCACCTACGACACGGGAGGGGGGAGGAGAAAAGGTTATGGGCACACACATACGCGACACACCCACCCCCCCCACCCCCCACCCCAAATCCCTACACACCAATGCTGAGCAACAAGTCAGAGTGACACCCCCCAAACCCCCCGGAATAATGCAAAGACAAAATAAAATGATCATTAAAATTGAAGTATACTATAGCATATTTGAAGTTAAGTGAAATATGAAATATATAAATAAAATATATTACAACATGAACAATATATACATAGCCCAAATGTCCGGCACATATTGGCTACCTTCCATTGTTCGTGGGCCAATGTGCATAAACACATGGGCAAAGCCCACACACGAGACCCGATTCCATTGGAGAGAACACTGCTGGGGCATCAGATAATAAAACTACAGGCACCCCAGGGGGAAGGGAAGGGGGGGCACCTCAGCCACATGAGTCCACGACGCCAGATCCACGAGGGGCCTCCATACCCACTGTACCATCCTGGGGAGTGCAAAGCCACAGTCTCTCAAGTCTCTACAGTGGGTGGATTGCCCACTGTACCATCCTGGGGAGTGCAAAGCCACAGTCTCTCAAGTCTCTACAGTGGGTGGATTGCCCACTGCTTTATCCTGGGGAGTGCAAAGCTACAGTCTCTCAAGTCTCAACAGTGGGTGGGTTGACCACTGCTTTATCCTGGGGAGTGCAAAGCCACAGTCTCTCAAGTCTCTACAGTGGGTGGGTTGACCACTGTTACATCCTGGGAAGTGCAAAGACACAGTCCATCAGGTGGATTACAGACTCCACTGGTTATGGAGGAGGCATGTTGGCCAGAGTGCTTTGTGAAACCCTGCCCGACACAGATCCGGCCCTGCCAATGGGCCAGCGGTGCTTGAGATGAAGGGCCCAGCGGAGCAGTTCAGAGACGGCGGTGCCCAGCGGAGCGGTGCTTGACAGGAAGGGCCCAGCGGAGCAGTTCAGAGACGGCGGTGCCCAGCGGAGCGGTGTTTGACAGGAAGGGCCCAGCGGAGCGGTGCTTGAGATGAAGGGCCCAGCGGAGCGGTGCTTGAGATGAAGGGCCCAGCGGAGCGGTGCTTGAGATGAAGGGCCCAGCGGAGCGGTGCTTGACAGGAAGGGCCCAGCGGAGCGGTGCTTGACAGGAAGGGCCCAGCGGAGCGGTGCTTGACAGGAAGGGCCCAGCGGAGCGGTGCTTGAGATGAAGGGCCCAGCGGAGCGGTGCTTGAGATGAAGGGCCCAGCGGAGCGGTGCTTGAGATGAAGGGCCCAGCGGAGCGGTGCTTGAGATGAAGGGCCCAGCTGAGCGGTGCTTGACAGGAAGGGCCCAGCGGAGCGGTGCTTGACAGGAAGGGCCCAGCGGAGTAGTTCAGAGACGGCGGTGCCCAGCGGAGCGGTGTTTGACAGGAAGGGCCCAGCGGAGCAGTTCAGAGATGGCGGTGCCCAGCGGAGCGGTGTTTGATAGGAAGGGCGCAGCGGAGCGGTGCTTGAGATGAAGGGCCCAGCGGAGCGGTGCTTGAGATGAAGGGCCCAGCGGAGCGGTGCTTGACAGGAAGGGCCCAGCGGAGCGGTGCTTGACAGGAAGGGCCCAGCGGAGCGGTGCTTGAGATGAAGGGCCCAGCGGAGCGGTGCTTGAGATGAAGGGCCCAGCGGAGCGGTGCTTGACAGGAAGGGCCCTGCGGAGCGGTGCCTGACAGGAAGGGCCCTGTTCAGCGGTGCTTGTCTTGGCGGGGCCCTGTTCAGCGGTGCTTGTCTTGGCGGGGCCCTGTTCAGCGGTGCTTGTCACAACGGGGCCCTGTTCAGCGGTGCTTTTCTTGGCGGGGCCCTGTTCAGCGGTGCTTGTCTTGTGTTCATAGGGAACCAGATCTGGCAAATAATTCCCGCTCAGTCACCATCCGACCTTTCGCTTGCGGGGCCCTCCTGTGCTGGAGTCCTGGGCCCGTGGGTGTCCTCTGTCACACCCGAAATGGGGCTGGTGGGGCCCACCTGGGCAGCTCGCCTGCTGCCAGACTTGTCCGCCCTGCTGCCCTTGCCCTCCTTCGCCGAATCTCTGGGGCCCTTGCCTCCCTTTGTGGATGTGCCAGGTGACGGTGCAAGGGTAGTGTCCTTGGGGGCAGCCGTCTCAGGCCTGTCGCGCCAGCCCTTCCCTTTTTTGGTTCTTTTCCCAGGGGGTGGGCTGGCTGTCCCCTTGCTGCTGGCCGATGTTCCTGCCCTAGGAGCTGGTGGACTCCAATAGCCCTGAACTATGGTCCTAGTAGGTGCAGGGCTTGTGGTGGCTGAGGTGCTGTTTGGACTCTTACGAGATGGAGGGGGTTGGTCAGGTGATGCAAAGAGGTTAATTTTGGAGAGGAAAAACTTTTTAGGAGCAATGGGAAGGGTAGGTGCAGTGGGTATGGGAGTGGAGGAAGAGGATGTGGTTGTAGGAGAGTCAAGTGTGCTGTCTTTGGGTGCAGGTGCTTGTGACGGAGGCTGTCGTGAGGTGGATGGCTGTTGGGTGGGTGGCTGCCTGCGTTTGTGTGGTTTGGAAGAGGGGGTGACAGACACAGTGGGAGAGGACACAGGGGACGTGTAAATGGCAGTGGAGGTGGTGACTGCACGTGTGCGGAGTGTTCTGGTGGGTGTGCTGGTGATGAACGTACTGGCTGATGGTGGTGTGCATGCAGGTGTGAGTGGAGACGTCACAGGGAGGGAGGAGGGAGACGGGGAGGAGGGGGACACAGAGGAGGCAGTGGCTGTTGGCATGTCTGCATGTGGATGTTGCTTGGGTGAATGCTTGTGTGATCTGTGGTGCTTATGTCTGGATGAGCTGCCCTTGGGTGTTGATGTGTGTGCAGGCTGATCTGTAGGTGTGTCTGGGATAGGCAGAGGAACAGGGGAGTGGGACTGGGTGGAGGGAGTTGGAGGAGGGAGGCTGGAGACAGGGACAATGGCTGCTGTCAGTGCTGAGGCCAGAGCGTTGAACGATTGCTGATGGGCAGCCTGACCCGAATGAATGCCCTCCAGGTATGCATTGCTCCGATGCACCTCCCTTTCTACCCCCTGGATGGCATTCAAAAGGGTAGACTGCCCAACAATTAGCGTCTGGAGGAGGTCAATGATCTCCGCACTGAGGACAGCAGGGGTAACTGGGGCAGGGCCTGAGATGCCTGGGGCGAAGGAGATGCCCGGCTTCCTGGCCGAGCGGGCACGGGGCGAACGCTGAGGGATCCTCCCGTGTACAGACCGCTGGTGGACCTGTCGACAATGGAAGAAAGACATGTCATACTGACATACAGACTTGACCGAGCCACTATACAGGAACTGTGTGCCCAGCTGGAGCCAGACCTGATGTCCCCCATTCGCCAACCCACAGGGATTCCCCCTCTGGTGCAGGTTCTGTCAGTACTCCATTTTTTGGCAGTGGATCATTCCAAACAACAGTGGCCATATCATCAGGGATGTCTCAGCCTATGTTTTCTAAGGTTTTGTCCAGAGTGTTGTCTGCCCTGATGAAATACATGCAGAGCTACATTGTTTTCCCTGAGGTGGGCGATTTGGCTACAGTGAAGGGTGATTTCTATGCCCTTGGCCATATCCCCAACATCATTGGTGCCATTGATGGGACTCATGTGGCTTTGGTTCCCCCCAGTGAAAGTGAGCAGGTGTACAGGAACAGAACAAGTTATCATTCGATGAATGTCCAGGTGGTCTGTTTGGCTGACCAGTACATCTCCCATGTAAATGCCAAGTTCCCTGGGTCAGTGCATGACGCGTACATCATGTGAAATAGCAGCATCCCTTATGTGATGGAACAGCTACAGAGACACCGTGTGTGGCTAATAGGTGACTCTGGTTACCCAACCTGTTGTGGCTACTTACCCCAGTGAGGAATCCCAGGACAAGGGCAGAGGAACGCTACAATGAGGCCCATGGGCGAACTAGGAGGATTATAGAAAGAACCTTCGGCCTCCTGAAGGCCAGGTTTAGGTGCCTGCAAATGACAGGTGGATCCCTAATGTACTCACCAAAGAAGGTGTGCCATATCATTGTGGCCTGCTGTATGCTTCACAACCTGGCTTTGCGACGCCAGGTGCCTTTCCTGCAGGAGGATGGTCCAGATGGTGGTGTTGTAGCAGCTGTGGAGCCTGTGGAGAGTGAAGAGGAGGAAGACGACGGGGACGACACAGACAACAGGGACACAGTGATACAACAGTATTTTCAGTAGCACACGGGTACGAATCAACCACGCCATTTTACATTTACTTAAAGTCTCCTGCCTCTCTACTGTCTGAGTTTCCCCCCAGTTCCTGTTGACTGAGTTGTGACTTTCCCTTCCGTTTTCAGAGCTGTGGGCCCCACTGCGTGACCTCTGCTTTGTTTGCCCATGGACTACAGCTGTGTGACAATGGTATGTTGTCATCACAATGTAACTGAACATTTTGGCACCGTTATGTCTAATACATTTGTTCAAAATACAAGCAGACTCCAGATTTTTTAAGTGCAATAAGTGATTTTATTAAAGTGCTAAATTTAGGAACATGATTGTAAAACGGTGATGGGTGATGGTGGAGTAATGTCCATGGCAGAGTCCAGTTTTCAGTCTCACAGGTGCATTGTCCATATGCCTGTGGAAGGATGGAGCAGGGGCAGTTTAAGTTTGGACAGGGTGACAATGTGGGACAGTGGGATGACATCAGGGGGTATCCTTTGCTGGCGGGGGTCTTGGCATCCTACTCTGTCTTCTTCTGAGATCTCAGGGACCGCTTGCAGGGTGGTTCTTCTTCTGCAGGAGGTGGGGTTCTGGTGGCCTGTCGTTGTGTGGGGGCCTCCTGTCCACTAGCGCCGGCGGAGGTGGTAGCCTGCTCCTCGTCCATGCTAGTGACAGGGGCCCTTTGTGGTGCCACATGGTCCCGCAATGTGGTGACTATCTGGTTAAGGGCCACGACGATGGTCCTCATTGCGGAACTTATGTTTTGCAGTTCCTCTCTGAACCCCATGTACTGTTCCTCCTGTAGTACCTGGATCTCCTGGAACCTGGCCAGTACCGTAGCCATCGTCTCCGGGGAGCGGTGGTATGCTCCCATGATGGAGGAGAGGGCCTCTTGGAGAGTCGGTTCCCTGGGCCTGTCCCCCTCCTGTCGCACAGCAGCCCTCCCAGTTCCCCTGTTTCCCTGGGCCTCTGTCCCCTGGACCGTGTGCCCACTACCACTGCCCCCCGGTCCCTGTTGTTGTTGGGGTGGTGGGTCAACCTGGGTGCCCTGTAGTGGTGGACACACCGCTGATTGACGTGTCCTGGAGACAGAGGCATGGGCCCGCTGGGTGGGAGCTGTGCTTGTGTTCCCAGAGGGGGTTAGGTCTGCTGTAGCCTGTGGCTGTCTGTGGGGAACCGACTGTCCAGAGGTCCCCGATGGGCCGGGCTGGTCATCTGGGTCCAGGGAGACAGAGCTGCTGTCATCACTGGGGGCCTCTTCTGGGGGTGGGATGGACATCTCTGGACCCTCCGTGGCGGTGTGGTGGCGTTCGGGTCCTGCAGGGGTATAAGAGTATGGTTATTGCTTCTGTGTGTGCCATTTCGTGTAATGGGTGGGTGGCCGTGTACCCCAGTGCTGGCATTCCCTTGTGGGGGCTTTTGTGACGGTGGCTTGTGGGGGTGATGGGTGTGTGCAGTGGGAATGCTTTGGTGATGGGTGTCCATGCTTTGGGACGCATGCAGGACTAGGTTTTGGGATGGGTGAGTTGTGATGGTGAGCCATTTGCAAGGAGTTGGTGTGATGGGGGTGGGGGTGAGGGTGGGGGTATGATTTGGCATGCAGGTGGGGTGGGGGGAATGAAGTAGTGAAGATTTAACTTACCAGAGTCCATTCCTCCGCCTACTCCTGCTAGGCCCTCAGGATGCAGGATGTGCAAGACTTCCTCCTCCCATGCTGTGAATTCTGGGGGAGTAGGTGGGGGTCCGCCGCCAGTCTTCTGCACCGCAATGTTGTGCCTTGATACCATGGAACGCACCTTCCCCCGTAGGTCGTTCCACCGCTTCCTGATGTCGTCCCAATTTCGTGGATGCTGTCCCACAGCGTTGACCCTGTCCACTATTCTTTGCCATAGCTCCATCTTCCTGGCAATGCTGGTGTGCTGCACCTGTGTCCCGAAGAGCTGGGGCTCTACCCAAACTATTTCCTCCACCATGACCCTGAGTTCTGCGTCAGTGAACCTGGGGTGTCTTTGGGGTGCCATGGGGTGGTGTGGATGAGGTGTGGGGTGGTGTATGTGTTGTAGAGTGTGGTGAGTGTGGTGGTGTATGGTGTTTTGTGCGTGGATATTGTGTAGGTGATTTGCCTCTGTGTGATGGTGTACTCTATTCTGTGCTGTCTCTCTCTGTCCTTCAGTCGCAATTGTGGTTGTAGGGGTTTGTGGGTGATGTGGGTGTGTGTTTTATATTTAATTGGGTGTGTGGGAGTGGTGTGTGTATGTGTCTCAGGTGTGTGTATTTTGAATTATCCAATGTGGATGTGTTTTGTAAAGGTGTGTGTATTTTGAGCGCGGCGGTGTGTACCGCCAATGGACTACCGTGGTTGAAAGACCGCCGCGGGGATTTGTCGGTCGGAATGGTATGGGCGTATTTCTGTTGGCGTGACGGTGGAGGTTTGGTCATCGTCAGTTTCCCGCTGACCTTTGGTGTGGCGGACTTTTGTTGATGTCGGGTTTTTGGCGGTTTGCCAGTTGCGGGTCAGAATGACCGTGGCGGTTTACCGTGACCGCGGCGGTGTTATGGCGGTCTTCTGACCGTTGGTAAGCGCCTTTTACCGCTGAGGTCAGAATGACCCCCTTAGTCTGCTAATATCGTCGGGCATCCCACGAGATGTAAGATTATTCCCTCCAGCACCGCCCGCCGTCCACGATCCGCCCCCAGGTGTCCCCAATAGCTTAGCTTAGTATTTATATCAAAGATACACATTGTTGGAGGCGCATTGTCCCCACGCCTCGTCGGTGCCACAGAGTCTCTGGAAGTTTT
This sequence comes from Pleurodeles waltl, assembly GCF_031143425.1. Lineage (NCBI taxonomy): Eukaryota > Metazoa > Chordata > Amphibia > Caudata > Salamandridae > Pleurodeles > Pleurodeles waltl. The sequence goes on from NC_090437.1 coordinate 856,524,028, forward strand.
CAGGTTTCGAGCATCGTCGCTGGCGGTCTCTCTGGGTATATGTGTATAGTTTAAAGTTCGTCAGCGGATCTGGGGGTGACCTTTGGCCCACCTAGTTCTCCTGTTAACATGGATGTGGAACTGCCCGTGTCTGAGTCCGATCCCGGCTCTGGGGGTTTCCTAGCAATTGCACAGTGACTTTGCATGTGTAATGGCGTCTCTTTTAGCACTTTTGCTCTTTCTTCTGCTGCCTGCAAGTCGTTGGGCTGGCCTCTGGTACGTCTTTTGGATCGCTTCCTTGCAGCAGGAGTTTGCCATTTCTCATCCCCTTCCGCGTCTTCCCGGGGATGAGCTAGGCCCTTGGCATGTAGCCATGTCCAGGCATCTTCGGGGTTTGTGAATATGTGGGTGCGGTCCTCCATTACTACCCTTAGTTTAGCAGGGAAGAGCAAGGCATATTTTATGTTGTGTTCCCGTAAGCGTTGTTTAATTTTGACGAAAGAATTGCGTTGGTTCTGCACCTCTTGTGTGAAGTCTAGGTATGCGTTAATGGTCGAATCTTCATACTTGAATGGGCCTTTGCTACGGAATTGTTGCAGTATTGCATCTCGATCTCGGTAGTTCAGGAATCTAGCAATCAGTGGTCTAGGGGGCTGGCCGGGGGCCGGGGGTCTACCCGGGATTCTGTTAGCCCTTTCGATTGAGAAAAACTTGGATGGAGCCCCATTTAACACCTCCTTGATTAGCCATTGTTCTAAGGAGATTTCTGATTCCGGTTATCGCATACTTTCTGGAAAGCCCAGAAACCTCACGTTGTTGCGGCGCGCCCTACTCTCCATTTCCTCCGATCTCCTCCAGAGTGCCTTCAGCTCCTCATCCACGCGCTGGATCTGTTTTTGGTTTCCTTGCACTATTGGAGTTAAGTCAGCTATTTCAGCTTCGGTTGTTTTCACTCTTTCAGCTAGACTTCGGTGGTCCACTCGTAGGAGATTCAAGTCTTGCGCAACTGTGTCCAAGATTTGCCTGCAATACTTTCTCGAACTGATCAGAGTGCGCCAGGAGTGTGCTTTCTAGTGACTGTAGGGATGGGTTAGATTGTTGGTCGGCAGGTGTTAGTCCTTGAGTGGTTCGGTCTGAGTTCTTGGCTGATTTGGCTCTGCTGGCTGTTTTGGCTGTCTCGAGCTCTCCTCCCAGTCTGCAGTAATTTCACACTTTTGATCCTCCTAATTCATTGATTTAAACTTTTGCTGAGTGACCTAGATGTTGTGTGCACATACGTCGTTGAGAGCGTGGGTTTGGCCAGCAATGCCAAGGGAGGGTGTAGCCTTGTTTAATCGTGCTTGTAGCCTGTGACCGTGCGTTCATTAACAAATGCTGCGGCCGCTGATTGTCGTGGCGGTCCGAAGTTGTGTTCCCGTGGGGCTGTCTGCGGGCCCACCGGTGTGTGTGGGGAGCGTAGCAGCTGGAGGGGAGCACTCTCACCCTCATAGGTGGCGGCGGGGCCTGGTGCCAGAGGTTTCCCCAGAAGGAGGGGGAGCGTAGTTGAGGGCCGAGTCAGGCGGCATAGCCCGGGAGAGACCAAGGAGTGGGGTGAACGTCAGGAGCCGCGGATGGACTCCGTGCAGCGCGGGGCAATCGAGGCAGGCGCCCACCGCGGGGGGGACCGGTGTGGCCCCAGTGCCCGTAGCACGCACCAGCCTTCTGTGCTGTGCAAGTTGATAGGTCCAAGCTTATGGAGGCACGCGGCCCTTATTAGTCTTGTGCCCTTGCATTGATGATGGGGTGGTGAGGGGGGGGGTGGCCAGGAGTCCGGGAGTGTCCCCTCTGCGTTGGATTTAATTTTCTGTAATCATGTTTCAGACCTGTCACTGCAGTGTCTGTGTGTACAGTTTTAACTGTAAATTCGACTTGGCAAGTGTACCCACTTGCCAGGCCTAAACCTTCCCTTTTCTTACATGTCAGATACCCCTAAGGTAGGCCCTAGGTAGCCCCAAGGGCAGGGTGCAGTGTATGGTTAAGGTAGGACATATAGGGGGTCGTTCCAGGGCCGGGGACCGCGGATGCACCGCCAACAGGCTGGCGGTGCATCCAGGCCAATTCTGACTGCGGCGGTAAAGCCGCGGTCAGAAAAGGGAAACCGGCGGTTTCCCGCCGGTTTTCCCCTGGCCTGAGGAATCCTCCATGGCGGCGCTGCAGGCAGCGCCTCCATGGGGATTCCGATCCCCTTCCCGCCAGCCTGGTTCTGGCGGTTTTGCCGCCAGAACCTTGCTGGCGGGAACAGGTGTCGTGGGGCCCCTGGGGGCCCCTGCAGTGCCCATGCCAATGGCATGGGCACTGCAGGGGCCCCCTAACAGGGCCCCACAAAGATTTTCAGTGTCTGCATAGCAGACACTGAAAATCGCAACGGGTGCAACTGCACCCGTCGCACCCTTTCCACTCCGCCGGCTCCATTCGGAGCCGGCATCCTCGTGGAAGGGGGTTTCCCGCTGGGCGGGCGGCCTTCTGGCGGTTGCCCGCCGGCCCAGCAGGAAACTCAGAATTACTGCGGCGGTCTTTTGACCGCGCTGCGGTATTCTGTCGGGGGAACTTTGGCGGGCGGCCTCCGCCGCCCGCCGAAGTCAGAATGACCCCCTTAGTAATGTATTTTATATGTCCTGACAGTGGAGTATTGCTAAATTCGTTTTTCACTGTTGCAAGACCTGTCCCTCTCATAGGTTAACATGGGGGCTACCTTTAAATCTGATTAAAGTGTAGATTCCCTTTGGGAGCAGATGGACATGTGGAGTTTGGAGTCTCTGAGTTCACAATTTAAAAATACATATTTTAGTAAAGTTGATTTTAAGATTGTGTGTTTGAAAATGCCACTTTTAGAAAGTGAGCATTTTCTTGCTTATACCATTTCTGTGACTTTGCCTGTTTGTGGTTTCCCTCTCTTGGTCAGTTTGACAGTTGGGCTGGTTGCACCTCACACTAGACAGTGACACAAAGGGAGCTGGGGTGTAGTCTGCATTTCCTGATGATTCATCTGTGCTAAGAGGTGGGGGAGGACTGGTCACTCACACCTGAAAGGGCTGTGCCTGCCCTCACACAATGCAGTCTCCAACCCCCTGGTGAGTGTCTGGAGCCTGGCCTGGGCAAGGCAGGATTTCATATTCAGAGAGACTTTGCTTTGAAGTAGGCCTACTTCAAAGGAGAAATTGGATATAAGAAGGGCACCCAAAACCATAGACTTTAGAACACTTCTGGAAACCAAGATGAACCTCTGCCTGGAGAAGCGCTGAAGAGCTGAGGAAGAACAGCTGCCCTACCTGTGCTTTGTGGAGCTATCCTGCAGTTGCTGCGTCTGCCTGTGCTAGAGGACAAAGGCTGGACTTTGCTTTGCCTTCCTTCCTGTGAAGATCTCCAAGGGCTTGATTTAGAGCTTGCCTCCTGTTGTTTGAAGTCTCAGGGACAGCAAAGACTTCTCTCTGCCAGCACCTGGAGTCTCTGGAGAGACTGCTACTCTACCAAGTGGTACCCATCCAGTTTCTGGGTCCCTGAAAGGAGAAGCCGGCAGCCTAAGAGGAAGAAATCCATGCACAGAACGCTGTGCGGGGAAAAGATCATTGCAACTCCGACCTGTGGCTGAAAAATAGATGCGCTGCCGGCTTCATGGCTGAAAATTGACACTTGCATGTAATGCGACTGGAAAATTGACGCCCGGGGCTTGAAAAACTACACAGAGCATCACTGATGGAGGCTGGTGAGATCGCAACCCATGCTGCGTGGTTTTCGGACCATCGTGTGGCTGAATTTCTGACGCAACCACCTCTGGGCGTATAAAAATAATGCAAGGCCTGCCCGGACTTGAGAGTGCTGACCGGATCGACGCATCTATCTCCTGCTGAGAAAAGAAACGACACGCCCGACCCAACATAAGGAGAAATGATGCAAGGTCTTGCTCGTGAGTGAAATTGGCGCATTGCAAGCCCTTTTGGACGCACATTCGCCTGTGCAGGGTTATTTTTGATGCACCAAAGGTACATTTTCACGCTAACAGTGTTAGTGTGTGTTTAAATCTACATGAAGACTCTTTTTGTTTTTTAATTGATAACGTGACTTGTGTATTGTGGATTTTTGTTGGTTTAGTCTTGTTTTGTTTAGATAAATATTTCCTATTTTTCTAAACCTGTGTTGTGTCATTTTGTAGAGTTTTCATTAAGTTGCTGTGAGTGTTGGTACAAATACTTTACACCTAGCACTCTGAAGTTAAGCCTACTGCTTGTGCCAAGCTGCCAAGGGAGTAAGCAGGGGTTAGCTGAGGGTGATTCTCTTTTACCCTGACTAGAGTGAGGGTTCATGCTTGGACAGGGGTAACCTGACTGCCAACCAAAGATCCCATTTCTAACACTCACAAAGTCAGATTTTCATAACACAGTAAGTAGATTCGCAAGCAGGCTGAAACACACACAACTGGAGGCAGACAACACAAATTACAAAAAGGAATTGTAGGACAAATGTGTAGCCAAAGAAACTAATATTTGGGTTTATTTTAACCAAAACGCTTATGAGCAAAGGCCATTGGCCAGTCCATCTTAGAGTCTTTGCACAGTACTGTGCCCACACCTTACACCTATTACTGCCAAAGAACCTCCACAATATGGGGCATCAAATGGGCAGGCAGGCACCTCAAGGATCATCCATGGGGGGGGGTTGGATATGGGATAGGTGGGTTTGGGTTCACTCTTTCTTAGAAGGGGTGGGCTTCTTCTGGGGGGAGGGGTATATGTGCTTGCAGGGGTGGCAGGTGTGAAAAGGGAGGACTTGGATGAGGAAGGGATATGTGTCATGCCTCTCGGATTTTGGATAGGGTGGAGGAAACAGGGGAAAGGGCAAGCTCAAAATGGAAACTCTCCTTTGGAATGTGGGGATGGCCATTTGAAGGGGTTGGGGATTTGGAGATTGAGTGAGTGGTCATCTGGTGTGCGGGTGAAGATGTCTTGATTGTCTATGTGCGTAAGGCACACTTATGTTTGGGTGGTGTCTGATGTGTGAGTGAGTATTGGTGTTTGCATGTCTTGGGGGCTCAGTGGTAAAGGTGCTGTGTGATTGAGTGTTAGATGTAGGTGTGTGTCTGTTGGGGTGGTGTCTATAGGTATGCTGGTAGTGGTGGATGTCTTTGTTTCTGTTGGGGTGGTGTCTGCAGGTATGATATGTGTGGTGGATGTCTGTGTGTCTGTTGCTGTGGTGTCTGCAAGTATGATGGCGTGGTAGATGTCCGTGTATCTGTTGTGGTGGTGTGTGTGGGTATGGTGGGTGTTGTGGCTGTGTCACTGCTTGTTCTAGTAGGGTCTTTGGGTATGCTTGATATGTTATATGGGTCTGTGGGGGTGGTGGGTATGTCTGATGAAATGTGGCTGATGTTGTCTCCGTGGGTGTATGGTGGGTGCCTGCATACCGGTATCTTGTGGTGTTTGTGTTTATGTGTGCTGTTTGTGTGTTGAGGTGGGTGTGTGCAGATGTGTCCGTGTGCTTGGGATACATGGGAGAATGGAGGATTTGGATTAGGAAGTCATCTGTGGGGAGGCCAGAGCCTGAAAAGATCTCTTTAGGCTAGGCATTCCACTATGAATCTCTACTATGAAAGCATTTGTCTGCTGAAGTTGGCTGGGCAGCCCCTAAATGGCATTCACAGTGACAGACTGACCCACAGAGATGTTCCTTAGGAGGTCAAGCATCCTCACTCAGGACAGTAGGGGTAACGGGTTGGTGTGGAGGTGCCTGCAGCAAAGGATGTGTCCACCCTCTTGGGTGAATAGGCACTGAAAATTGGGCCTGGAGCAACAGGGAGGGTGACGATAAAACTGGGGATGGTGGACAAAGATGGTACATGAATATGTCCCGATGGGTCCATCACCACTAGGGAGTGGGCACTGGAGGTTGAATCCAATGATGAGGATGTACATCCGGCCTCCTCCATGGCACTCCCCTCACCTTAAGGGTCACTCGGTCCCTCCGTGTTGGTGGTGTCTTGACCAGAGGTACTGTGGCTAGATTCTTCCCAGCTTGGTTGTGCCCTGTCTTCTTTGCTTGCCTGGGCTGATATTGCAAATACAAAGAAAACAAGCATATGCAATGCAATAGGTCTCGCATTGGCTGGAGTTAGAGCTACTGGCATTGTAAATACATAACTGGATTTTTCTTGCTACAAAAATTTGTCAAACTTGCAGCAAAATGTGGTGCTCTTTGCCACATATTTCCAGTGTTGCGCACCTGACCTGGAAAACCACCTGTATGTGAGGTGTTAATAGGAGCACCACTCTGTGAGTGATGTACAGCGGGGTGTGAGAAACACTTTAGAAGAGCTATAGGCTCTGAGGATGCACCCTCGAGAGCGAATGTGAGGTGGGGTAGAATAGGCGATGTCGGCATCCCCATTTTGTTTCCAAGGCAGCTTGCCATTAAGAGACAAGAAGCACACTTATGTGACGGAGAGTGGCGAAAGCTGTGTCCATATGAGCCACTTCCGGACTGCTCCCTCCCATGCTTTCTGTGGAATGTAGAGCAGGCCAGCTGTCGAGGTTGCGTGGGAATGTACACAAGTTAAAGGGACATATTTCCAAAGTACGCGCAGGCTGCAGGGTTCTCATGAGGGTCTAAAACGTATCTGAAGGCGTGCAGTTAAAAGCGGTGTCTCCTTAAATGAAGGTCTCATTTGCTGCCCTCTTCTCCCTCCTGTCTGTCTATTAGGACCAGAACAGGCATTTCAATGTGCAGTCGAAGCCCTTCACTCACTCTCCCTCGAGAGGGTTAACCTGGATGTTTGTACTGTAAAACTTGGTTATTTTCTAGTCGACCCCACCCAGTTTGCTGCTGGTCACTTTTATTTGCACTGTGGCACATCTTACTCTTTTAGGTTTTTAGGGGTAGGGGGCTATATCAATGAGCTATGTTTTAATTATTGAAATGTGTTTACTCTCTCCATGCTTTAAAAGCCTATGCCTGTATTGAAATATAGCGCCAACTATGCTCATTTTTCTGTGAGCGCCGCGTTTTTTCATTTTATCTTGGTGTCCTGAACCATATTGAGCTGACGTCAGGGCGAAGCCAAAATTATTATGTATATTTGATTTTACCACTCTAATTTCCACAATGGACATCGCACCACCGCTTAGAGCTAAACATCGGCTAGCCGTGTATCCTGCTGTGGGAAATATTCCTTTTTGTTGGAAAGAGATGAGAAATTTCTTTACATAAAATACTAGTACCTCGCGTGGAGAATAATAGCAGCAAAAATCACTTTTCTTTCACTCTTATAATCAGCATGAGATTATATAATGACAAGCAGCAATAAGCTTGAAATGCTATTATGAGTCACATAAAAATAAGGCATTAGCCCGAGAGACAGCAGATCGCTATTCACAGGGTTTGTGCCCGTGCAGCTAGGTGGTATCTCTGCCCTCCTTGGTTTACGCACCTTGGGCCAAAAGCCCCCCTTCGTCATGTAATATATCCAAAGTGGTTTAAACCACCCCCCTCCCCGCCAGCACACACACAAACCCCTCCCTAAGGTGGTCTTTAGACACACACATTGCTTTTTGGCAGCGAACATAACAGAGAAGGAAGACAGGGTTTTGCCCAGCATTTTGCCCCTTTAAGCTGGAACGTTGAGATTGGCACTATGGTGTTTTAGTTCCACAGATTAAGTCAGCATTTCATTCAACGCCACATGCAATAGCAAAAATGAAGCACTTTAAAGGAGGGATGTTGCTTTTATTTGGTGCAGAAACTGAAAATGTCCTCTTTTTTTATAATTCTTGACATATATCTGAGCATGCAGTCAACTGTCACCTCATGCATCCACGGGACAGACCACAGGCTGTTACCTCAGCACTGAAGGCCTGATTGTGACAGATATTCCCTCTTGTTGTCACGTGATCCGGGCTTGTTTTTCAAATCTCAGAGCGAAACAGCAAAACAAAATTGTACTCTTGAATGGGACCAGCGGCTGTCCTTTTAACTGCCTTCTCCTCTCAAGAATCGAAACCCACTACTGCAGGCTTACTCTGTTTAGCTGTACTGTTATCTTCTGTCAAAAACCTATGAAGATCGTTGTCAAAGTCGGAAGACAATAACAAAATTGAGCTAATCTTGAAAGTAAGATGTTCTTTGAAGCCTCGCTGATTGACAACAGCCTTGTAAAACGCAGGGATTAAAGCGCCCAGACTGTTTTTAGTCAGTGAGGCTGCACTACGTCAAAGGGGGCATGACCTTACATTGTTGCAGGGCACAGAGGACCAGGGCTGATATCAGGAATTCTCTGTAAAACCTGTGACAGCAGGCACATGCGCATTATCGTGTGTGCCTTTCCAAAGCGCGTGATTTTGCCTGACCCTTGAGCAGAGCGAGGGTCAGAGATTTGAAATGTAATGAAGGCCTAGTTTTTTCTAAAAAAAAAAAGCATTTGGAATGCAATGGTCTCCTGTTTGCTCGAGTTTTTAGCGTTGTAAATTATTGACTGGACATTTCTTGTCACACAGACTGAAAATACCAAGAAGAAGAGAGCGAGTTGGCCCTGGAAAAGCCCCCCACTGCTGTTTGTTTATGTTTACAGAGGGAGCTGGTGGGGAGGAGGGACTGCTTATACACTCACAGTGTAAGACAAACAGGCCAATACTGAAAGAAAAAGTCCCCTTCAGAAGAAATAAACAGGACATAGCGTAATTAAACAGTAGTTTGTGCTACTCCCAAAGGGAAAAAGGCAGGACAAAGAGGCAGAACTGACCACTAGCAAACAAGGATTTTTGAATGACAGTGGGACCAACCAATGAAATTGCTGGAATTCACAGTATAAGTATACTTAAAAAGTATGCAACACGTTGAACGCTACGCTCAACCTACAAACGGTCACCACGTGTTCATGATCACAGTTAAACAACAGCTGTGATTAGCAAACATTACCATGATGTCAATTAGGCCCCAGCAACAAACTCCACCAAAGTGGCCCCTACATGTACCATACCATATGCATGCATGCTATCTGAACTGTCAAAGATTGCTCATAGGAAAATCAGAATCTCAGACAACTGCAATTGCATGGCTGAAATTGTGGAGTCACAGTAACCATTGATCAAGTTGGAGACCACATCACCTTCAATGCTTTGACTCACAAAGCATCCCTCAGTTATATGTTGTCAAATAATAGTAGTCCAATGCCAAGTTCAGTCCCACAGATGCCACCCAAGGTCATGCACACTTTTATTTGTCTCATTCACAACAAATCAACAATGTGAAATGATGCTCCTAGAACATGGCATGCTACTGACAACGGTAAAGTAACCTGGAGACGGTGACATGGAATTACTTATGTAACACTGGAAAAATATCAGCAATGCACACTTTACCAAGTGAAAATTGTCCCAATGGAGTCTTGATGGTAGTATTAATGTTGCTGAGATATGCCACACATTTGGCACGGAAATGTAGCCTGTAGACATCATGTGCAAATTGACAAGGAGAAATGTCCCTAAAATCCACAACACAATGATCCAGCATGCTCCAGGATAATCACTACTAATGTCTGGAAGCCCTTACAATTAAATAAACTGATTGCATCAGTAGACTAAATTAGTCCTTTGTATGTTGGAGAGGCCCAGCGATTTGAATGTACCTGTAGAAGGCCGTCCACATTTTGCCAAATGGGAAGCTGCATTTCTGACTCCATTTTGGTCCTTCAAAGCCAGATGTTCCTATGGATGAATGGTTGTACCCAACCACATGTGATTTCATCATAACTACAAGTCACTCCATGATGCATGCCAACAGTCAGATAACAAACCTTCCCCATTTCACCTGTGCAGTGCACTTTGCTACATGATGCCACATCAATGGCCTGGTAAAGGCACATTGTGGCTAAAACATCTAGTCATACACATCTTGTCCCTCATTGCTACTACAGTTGTATAGGCCAAGTGACAGGCAATGATGAATGAGAGTATGTGCCAGCCAACAAGCAATGGTGACACACTCCTGTCTGTGGCACCACATGAAATGTATCCCCATTGCAAATGTCCTATTCGACACACAGGTTGGCATGCACATATATGTGAGGGAATACTGAGATCATCCCATGAACACAGGTAGATCTTGCAGGAAACAGCAGCATACACATTTTATCAAAAGAGAAAGGGTCACATGTTGACATGTAGGGACAAGGAATGTTGGCTACGGTGATGGCACACAAATCATGTCAATGGACATTCCCCACTTACCAAGGGAAAGTATTGATCTATACTTGACCCAAAGAACAATGTATGCTCTGTCACATGTATGATGGCCACCTTTACATTACAGACAGTAGTGAGGCACAAACACCTCTCACATGCTGAAGACAAGTGGATTCTAGGGGGCAGATGGCCATATATTCATTTGACCAGACACATGGCTGAAGCCAGTGATCCACCACTTCCTTTCCTTTGTCCTGTAACACTAAGGAGTAGTGGTCTGTTGCATAGAATTTACACCTACTACAACAACAAATAGTATTTGATTGATCGATGTACACAGCCATATGTTGTCCCTGGAAAGTAATTGTGGATTGCACACAGTTGTGTCCTACGTCCCTAGGCAATAGGCAAGGCACATCAGTATGCACCACATGACATATCTACACAAACAGTCATTCATCTACTGTGTTACACATGGCACATGCCTAATCATCAGGGGGAGATGTCAGAACCTACACTAGTCCTGTACCCATCCCCTTGTGACTGCTGTGTTCCCCTCAAACACCCATCAAGTTGTAGGTAGGCCACCGCCAGAATGCAGGTCATTAGGGGGGTCATGGTCTGATGTGTGCCCCACCCACATTGGGAGGAAAGCTCCAGTTGGACCTAAGCAATCTTCCGGGCCCAACGTCTCAGGCCCTCCCACTTCTTGCAACAGTGGGTGCTCCACCAGCTGTGGACCCGCAGGGAGCACACCTTCTGGGCAATGGCTCTCCATATCTCCTTGTTCGGATATGTGTTTACCTGCATGGATACAAAAGACAAATCAAGTGATTACAATCACAAGTATTGGCACAAATGACTGAGTAACACACTTGTCAGAAACAGCAAGCTAGAAATGTTTAATTGGTTAACACACCACAAGTGTAAAGCACACAAGACAATAAGTTCTCAGACATGACCGCAGACATATCTATCTATCTGCAGACTAACCAATTACCCTGATCAGGGCCTACAAGGACTAAGCAGAACTACTGACATCAGGTAGCCCATGCTACAGCAGCATTTACTATGATGTGAGCCACAATAAAACATTGAACACATGGGGCTTCTGAGGGGTACACTTCTTAGGCCTGAATGGACCAATGCATTCACATTCTGCAAGATTGGCTCAATGCATACAGTCCCTAAAGGCAATCTCCATAGCACAGACTTCACATTTACACTTGAGTGACAATGAAGGGACTGGCATGGTGGGTAAAGAAAGTGTCTTCCTTGTGTTCATGTGGACATATGGCCGAATAAATGCAAACTCATGTGACTTTAGTGGCTAGGTTCTGGAGTATGTACTCATCCCACTGAACACTCCTTTGGATATATGTGTGTATCCTACAGAGATCACATCCAACATACAAAGGTATGCATTGTACAATGTCTGCTATGTGACTGAGATATTGATTCACATACCATGGCCTCCCAGAAATCAACACACTGCATGGGGGACTGTCATTTGTGCAATACAGCACAGGTATGACTTATGTGAAGGTGACAACAGAGCTGTGGGAGTAAGGGACCTGGCATGAGTCAAAGACATGCATTGACAATGATGCAGTATGTATATGAACTACTTCTGGGATGTACCTCAGTACCCATTCCTAATTCAGTCAATAGATTGAGGGGTTCAAGTCACGTTTCTCCACTAGAGTATCATATTATCCACATGCCACAATCTGCTGGTGTACAGGGATTGGACACAGTGACTCTACCTCAGCATGGACCATTTCCCATACTGAGAGATACATTTGACAGGCCATGGACTCTGCAGGCTGAGCATACAGAATCTACATGTCATTCAATTTCAATCACTTTCATGCATGACAGTACATGATGTGGCCATCAGCAATTTGCTGTGTGGTGTTTGTGGCAACCTGAAGGGCAGAGTGAGCCAGGATATGTATTCCAGACTACAGTTTGGTATGTAGGGCCACATTTTGGCACCCTAAAATGTTGTATTTTACTTTGATAAGTGAGTCACACCTACAATATATGTGTGGTAGCACCACAAACCTCTTCATTTTGTCTTGTAATGTGGGTCCGTCTGTACAACCATCAGTGTAATTGTTACAGGGCACAGATAGCATTTGAGGGTGCATGGTACACCACCGCCGGCGGTCATTTTAGCAGTTGGAATATACAGTCACACTTCAAGGGACAATTGTGTAGCACACCTTGAGTTTCATCCAAATCCATATTGTGGACACATGTGTTACTCACAAAAGACCAATAGAGTACACTGTTCCAGGATAGAGAAGCAGGGAAACCTGACTCTTAAGGTGCAAGAGCCCTCACACATCCCAATGGATGTCTTGCTTCATCATTGGGAATGCTCCTCATCAGACCGGCGCTGCAATGTCTGGCGGGCTCCCCAGAGGGGGGCTCTTTGCCAGAGTTCTTTTATAGTGACTACCGTAATCGGCTATTTTGTGGCCAATACCTATCTGCAGGCGCCAAATAATCAGGAGAGAAAAATAGATAAAATTGGCTCTAAACCTCAAATAACATTACCAGTTTTTTCAGCTAGTATGAGATATAAACCAAGATTAAAAAAAAATGAAAGTTAGGTATGAGTTGTCATGCTCAGTTACTTTCAGAAAAAATGAGAGGCCAGAAAATATAATAGAACCTCTAATCAAAGACACATGTGTTGACAACTATGTGGGTCACATGTGAACCTTGTGTACTTGCCAGCTTTGATGTGTACTGTGTGTCATGTCTATGTAGCCAGAAATGCTTTGTCACATGATGTTTTTTGCATGCATCATGTATGTTGCTGTAGACATAGAGACTAATGTTGCAAAACATGTCTTATCACAAATAGGTACCTTGGGAGAGGTAGGATACGACAACCTCCTGTCCACTGTTCACTGCCAGACCTTCATACTATAGAGCAATGGAATATTTTTATGTTATACTGCCTGGATAGGCAAACAATACTGGACCTATGCCACATCAGATGCCAGCTATTAGTTATTGAACCTGCATACCACCCATTGTACAAGTCGTGTCAGTATTGCACTTCCTAGCCACAGGGTCCTTCCAACATGCAATGGACCTCTCTGCTGGTAAGTGTCAAACCTATGTTCAGTCTGATGCTGAAAAATGTCCTCTCAGTAATGTTGACAGCTATATCAAGTTCTCCAACATGAGGATTTAGCCAATGTGAAGGCTGACTTTTATGGTTTTACCCGTCTCCCACATGTGGTGGGGGCCATTGATGGCCCACCTGTTGGCTTGGTGCCACCACAGGCCACTTAACAAGTCTTTCAGAACAGAAAGAACTACCTTTCTGTCAACGTGCAAGTTGTATGTTTGGCAGATCTTTTATTTTCTAGATATCAAACGTCTGTGTCCATTTTCCTGGATCAGCCCATGATTCCTTCATAATGAGGAACAGCAACATACTACAGCTGATGTCACAACTGCACCCAGAGAGGGCCTGGCTGGTTGGTAAGTCACACCTGTCCTGATTGTGTGTGTACAATGTCAGGTGCTACTGTCAGAGTCACCAGATCCTCGGGGTCTGTGCACGTTCCCAACATGTCCACCACTGAACAGCTCCAAGACTCTTATAGATAAATCACAGAGACTGAGAGAGTTCAAAAGGGGAAGAGGGGATTAGGAAAGGAACAGCTGGGAAGGAGACCTGTAGTAAGAAAAAGGTTAGAATACACAATATGAGAATTATATCTCCTGAAATCTGTACTAGACTATGATTCTAAGCCTAATCACTCTGAAAACATGAACAATCTAAGAGTTACGTTTTAAATGACTAAGTTTCAAGAAGTACTTTCCTTTGCATGAGGATCCGAAAAACATTCTGACTAAATTTTAAACCAGTCATATAAATCCTGTTTTGAGAATGTATACTAGGGCTATACAATATTGCATCTAGAAACTCCGGCCTTCTGTGTACTCTTAAAATGTTTCAACACAAATTGCGCATATTGCAGATATATATATATATATATATATATATATATATATATTTAGTAAACACCATAAAAGGATTGTGCACCATGAATAACACAATATGGATTCAGGAAACAAATCACATAACTTGTTAACTCAAATATTACATAATAAATATCTTAGAATAGTGGCATACAATAAACAACATGAAATAAACTCGAGGAGAGAATCGTGCGTCTTGCCGATTCGAGTGTCACCATGTAAAATATCAAGAAATGGTAGCACGCAATGAATATCAAAGTAAAATCATCATTAATCGAATCGCGCGTCTTGCCGATTCGTAAAACACAATGTAAATGTCAAGAAATAACAGCTCACAATAAATACCAAGATCAAAGTACAATGAAACGAATCACGCTTCTTTTGCCGATTCTTAAGCCACCATGTAAATGTCAAGAAATGGTAGCGCGCAATGAACAACAAAGTTAAATCCTCATGAAACGATTTGCGTGTCTTGCCAATTCGTAAAACATCATGTAAATGTCAAGAAATAGTAGCGCGCAATGGACAACAATGTTTAAACACCATAAAACAAATTGCACGTCTTGCCGATTCTTAAGCCACCATGCCAATGTCAAGAAATGGTAGCACGCAATGAATAACAAAGTCAAACCTTTATGAAACAAATTGCATGTCTTTCCTATTTGTAAACTACCATATAAATGTCAAGAAATGGTAACACGCAAGTAATCTGTTACTCTTTTAAGAATTAAAGCAAGAATATGAAAATTCGCAATAACGGTGTCGGGACAGTCCAACCACCATCTTACCGCCTGGAACAATGATCACCAATGAAGGATGAAGGGCAGAAGACTGGAAGATCCAAATAGGCTGCCGGGACAGGAGCTCATGAAGAAGCTGCTGCTCTGCACAGGGACCTCTGAATAGTGAGCACTGGGAGTTGGTGTGGCTCTCTTTTACAGAGTCTTGGCCCAGCCCAGAACCACGCCCAGGCATGTTGCAGGGAAAGTCTCTGGAAAGCCCTGGAAAGGGGCCACACCCTAACACACTCTGAAAACCTGCAGCAATACATTGCAAAGGAACACTATTTGTAAGCATATTAAAAATAAGTTTTCAGGATTGAACTCTGCAATGCAAAAGGTTAAACCACAATATATCAGCACAATGCATAAATTACGTTGTTTTGAGTGTGCTGGGTTTTTGCATTTTTGTCGCCAATAGAGCGCGTGCTGCTCTCGTGTTGACAGCTACAATCATGAAGTGAGTGACACATGGTTGCCCTTATGTCCCATTCCTTAACAGGAGACTCCACATATTCAAACCATCCTTCGTTGTTGAAGCTGCTGAGGAATCCAACTACGCCAATGAAAGCCTGCTTCAACGAGGCCCAAGGAAGAACACGGCGAGCAGTAGAGTGGGCTCTTGGGATCCTGAAGGCCAAATTCTGCTGTCTGGACAGGATGATTGGAGCCCTCCTGCACTCACCCGGGAAAGAGTGTCAGATCACTGTGGCATGCTGCATGTTCCACAACATCACCCTGCAAAGGAATATCCTGCACATCCCAGAGGAGTGGGAGCCTGCAGTACTGAAATGCCAAGTGAGGATGACAATGGTGAAGAGGAAGGAGCTGACATGCAAGAAGATCTCATCAAAAACTACTTTTCATTAGTGTATGTCATGTGATGTAACTACTGCGACTGTACAATTAACTGTAGTTGTGAGAATATATGAAGCTGAGTGTTCTGGAAACAGCTATGGAGCGGATACTATGCAACATTCAGCTAAAGGCTTCTTGATAAGGTAGCTTTGGACACATTCCCACCTTGATGATGTTTCTTTGTTCATGTTAGTTTCCTTGAGATGTACTATGTTTTCCAGTTGCTTGCTGTGTGATATGTGTCATAGGTATGGTTTCAAGCCTATACTCCTTTTTGTGTACAGGTACCTTCACCATGACATGTTCATGTGGGCATTTCAGAGTTGGGTTTGACAGGAATTAGATACTGTTCTGTCATGCAAAGTGGACATGGATTGTTTCAGTTAATGTAGATTTCTAAGGTATGAGACCTGTACCAATGCAGGTTGCACAGTGTTTAGGTAGAGGTACAGAAGTTCCCATTGCACTTGATTTGTGTCTTGTGGTGGGCCTGAAGCATCATGTGTGTTATCCTGTGATCAGAAAATATGTAGTCCTGCCTTTTGGCAAAGTCATTTTCCTTCACATTGGCTAAACACTCTTTTTGTATGACCTGAATATAGCTGTAGATGTGTTTGATCACTGCAGGCCACAGTGCCTGTGCCACAACACTAAAATATGTTTGTGTCATACCACCAGATGCATAGGAATTGGATTATGATGCCCCTGTGATCAGGGACAGTTGTACGGCCATCTGACTGTGTCTTGGATTATGTGATGTTGGAATTTTTTGGTGTGGTATGTGATGAGACTCAAGCTGCTGCCATCAACCACTTTAATGTTTGTCTATTCTACAGGAAAATGTCTGACAAATTATTTCCTTCCATGGTCTGTAACTGTGACTATTTTCATTTACTCAGTCTGAGTCACTCATTGAAATGTCCTGACATATGTGCTGAACACTGAAATACATTTTTTTGTTTGACCAGACACCTGTACTAATGTATTGGTGTGTAATGGTTATAATCCTTAATTGGACACTGTGTACCTGTAACATATCCCTGCTTGCACAAGTAGCTTGTATCTTCATCGTATGGTTCACACGGTCTCTGTTGGACCTGGCCTTTTTGCCTCCTTCCTCCTAATGTTTCTGACAAGTATTTTTTAGCTTTAGGACTCTGGGCACTTTACCACTGCTAACCAGTGCTAAAGTGCATATGCTCTCTGTGTAAATTGCAATGGTGTTTGATTTATCCATGATTGGCATATTTAATTTACTAGTAAGTCCCTATTAAAGTGCACTAGAGGTGCCTAGGGCTGTAAACCAAATGCTACTAGTGGACCAGCAGCACTGATTGTGCAACACACATGAGTAGCCCTGAGTAGCCCTGTAAACATGGCTCAGACCTGCCACTGCAGTGTCTGTGTGTGCAGTTTTAAACTATCAATTCGACCTGGCAAGTCTACCCAGTTGCCAAGCCCAAATCATTCCTTTTTGTACATGTAAGGCACCTCTAAAGTAGGTTCTAGGTAGCCCCATGGGCACTGTGCAGTGTATGTTAAAGGTGGGACATGTACTAAAGTGTTTTACATGTCCTAACGGTGAAATACTACCAAATTTGGTTTTCATTGTTGCATTGCCTATCTCTCTCATAGGTTAACATGAGGGGCTGTCTTTAAATATCCTTAAAGTGCAGTTCCCCTTTGCAAACAGATAGCGATGTGGAGTTTGGGGTCTCTGTTTAAAAACCCATCTGTTAGTGAAGTTGCTTTTTACATTGTTAGTTTGAAAATGCCACTTTTAGAAAGTAGGCATTATTTTGCTTTAACCATTCTGTGACTCTGCCTGTTTGTGGATTCCCTGTCTGGGTCAGACTGACAGTTGGGCTGTTTGTGAATGTACTCTAGATAGTGACACAAAGGGAGCTGGGGTATAGCCTGCATATCCTGATCAGCCATCTGTGCTAGAGTGGGAGGAAGAGTGGTCACTTACAGCTGAAAGGGCTGTGCCTGCCCTCCCACAATGCAATCTTCAACACCATGGTGTGTGTCTGGGGTCTGGCCTGGGCAAGGCAGGATCCTGTAAACAACAGAGACTTTTCTTTGAAGTTGGGCAACTTCAAAGGCAGAAAGGGACATAAGTAGTGGACCCAAAACCCCAGACTTTAAATTTCTTCAAGATTAGCTTCTGGAACCAAGCGGAACCTCTGCCAAGGAGAAGTGCTGCCCCTTCTTGTGGCTGTGCTTTGTTGGGCTATCCTGATGTTGCTGCTCCTGCCTGTGAAAGGAGAAAATGACTTTGTTGTGCATTCCTGGTTAATACCAATCTCCAAGGGTGTGGACTGAGCTTGTCTCCTATTTTTGAAGTCTCAGGGCCCTCAAAGACTTCCTCTGCTGGCACCTGTCCTCTCAGGTGGGACTCCTGCCATGACAAGTAGTGCCCCATCCAGTCCCTGGGCCCTTGAAAGGTGAAGCTGGCAGAACAAGGACTGAAATCCACACACAGAACACTGTGCAGAGAAATTTTCGACGCACCACCTGCAACGAGCTGAAAAATGACACGCCACCCACTTTGCGGCTATAATCGACTCTCCACCTGCATCGTGGCTGGGAGATCGACTCATTGCAGCTGGAGAAATGATGCAACACCTGCTTGCGGTTGCTGATAATGACACAAACCCCCACGCAGCGGAGTATTCTAACACGGTGCAACCGGATTTCTAATGCCTCGTTCCTGGGCATCAACGTCATTGTGAACCTGCGCAGATCTGAGGTACCCTGTCCGGAAATCGACTCTTCGCTCTCTTGAGAAAAATGACACATCGCCTACCTGACTGGAGAAGAAATGATGCACGGCCTCACTTGCGAGTAAGGAATCGCTGACTTTTCCGACACACACTTGCCCGTGCGGCTTTATTTTTTATGCAAACCAGGTCATTGTGTTAAATCAACGTTTCCATTGTTTTCTATGGAGTAAGACTCTTATACTTTTGAAAATGTATATCTTGACTTGTGTATGTTGGATTCTTTTCATTTTTGGTCTTGTTTGATTTAGATAAATATTAACTTTTTTAAAGTGGTGTGGTGTCCATTTTGTAGTGTTTTTACTGTGTTTGTACAACTACTTTACACATTGCCTTTGAGATAAGCCTGACTGTTTTGCCAAGCTACCAAGAGGGTACTTAAGTGTGTAGGTCCATTGCCCTAACTAGACTGATAGTCCCTGCTTGGACAGGGTGTATGCTGACTGCCAACCAGAGACCCCATTTCTAACAGCCCTACATAGCTAAATGTGAAAATTAAGCAAGCAGGCAATGAGTTTGTGATGGGTGAATTTATTACAATGCTAATACAGAAAATACATTTTGGACAAAAAGAAACAAAATTGTAAAGCAAAAGGGTCAGTCATGATGAATGAAATCATTGGAGTAGCTGCCACACCATTGAGAGCCCAACGTCCAGAGTATTCCTTCTATTGGAATGGGTAGGTGATTGAGTATCAGTCAATAGAGTGAAAGTGTGGCACACAAAAGAGGTCCTTTAGAAAGATGCCACTTTCTGGCAGTGGTGTGTGTCTTGCAATGTGCACCACCTGGATTCTTTGCTGGACATCCCAGGTTGCGTGATCTGCTGCTATAGAGGTAGAGGTGTCTGTGGCTGTTTCTTCTTCTGGCAGCACCTCCCTTCCCGTGGCTGGCACTGATGTTGTTGTGCCTGGTGTTGATAGCCTTAGTAGTCAAGCCACTCCTCTACTTCCCACACTTGACAAATGGCAGCCTCCAATGAGAGTCAACTTTAATTGAGAGTTACCAAACAGTGGTATGTGTACAAGTGAACACTGGTCTGGTGTTTGTAGTAATAGCAACAGTGCCTCCTGGGAGTTGCAGTCAGGTAACTCTCTACTACATACACTATACAATTGTTAGGTACACACAAACACACACATATATATATATATATATATATATATATATATATATATATATATATATGTATCTCTCTCTCTCTCTCTAAATATATATATATATATATGGTTCTCTCCCAGGAAGCCTGCTGCAATCTGCACACTGTTCTTCAGGCAATTCCGAGAGACGGCTCAAATCCAGTTTGACTCAGTTACTTTTCAAAGGGATTTATTAATTCATTCAAAAAGTGCAAAGTGCGGGGTGCGGAAGGGACGAAGGACAACTTGTATTCCTAATGTGCTATGTATGTGCAGTAGAGCTGGACCTGGGACGATGAAGTGCTGAAGAACAACTCATGTACATTATGTACTATGCACCTGCAACATGGCCGGTCAGGGGACGAGTAAGAACAACTTGTGTACTTTACGTACAAGGTACGTGCAGCATGAATGGATATAGCACAATCAAAAACAACTCGTGTCCTTTATGAAGTACATCAGGCTGGCTGGAGTAATGTTTTTTTTCATCACGCATTTCATGAAGGCTTTTTGGGTAAAAAAAGGGCATTTGCCTATATATGTAATAATTTATTGACTCTGTAAGTGTTTGTGTGAATTGTCTTTTCGATTTCAATCAAAGCTACAAGTGGATGTGACGTTAGCATGCATCAGGGCTAAATTCTACAGTCAAACCATCCCAGTGGAAGGAATGCTTGCATTATTAATGCATTGCACAGTGAGGGAATGAAATAAAGAGGTGCTCTGTCTGAACGATGTCAAATCTTAAAAACAATCTAGGCTAGACGTACCCCTCTCACGTGGAAAAGCATCCACTTTGTTGTATAATTTATTTCAGGAGAATTACTAATGGTTTGGGTATGAACTGTTAAACCTTTGACCGCAGCTTAACGTACAAGTAGCAAAGAGAGGGCTTTTCTATTCGAACTGATTCTTAGAGTACAATTACGAGGCTCAGAAAACATGTCATCCTTGATAAAGCAAATATGGCAGATGCCTTCGCCTTTCGGTGAAACCCCAAGAAATCAGATGCACAGACTTTACTTACCTTGTGCCCTGAGAGAGGCTACAAACTCCTAAAGAGTAATGGCATTCATAAAAAATCCACTTTGCCTGAGGCCGCAATAATGTGATATTTCCTCAGCCAGCATATTAATGTTTTACTCACTTTCTACACTATTTCCACTGAACCTTTTGAATTTTTTAGTCTTTAGGTGAATGTAGATCCTGGGAGAAGGTTAGCTGGTACTATTCCAATTTCACTGCTGCTGTAGGTCATTAATTTACACCTTCACTCAAAAGTGCTCTCTATTTCAAGAGTTTTTATACAGCTAACATTGCATTCCTGAATTAAATTTCAGCCTTGCTATATTTCTTTAATGATATGAATTATACCACGTTTTTCTCATCAGCACCCGGTAAATTGACTCAAAGTGTTAAATAATCCTTCTCTCTTATAGTTCACCCACATCTTGGTTGATGGATTAGGCCGTAATTAGGTGTATCTGTGTTGTTTAACTCCTGAGTGAACCTCTGTTTGCTTAGGGGTCAAAGTTATGAGTTGTGTTATTATTAACAGCACCAGGTAATTAATCATGAATTAAACACCAAACACTTTGTTAAATTTCATCAGGTGAAACCTGCCAGAATTTAAGACAGGAAAACAGTAAGGCCTTCTTTAAGATGTAAGAGCTTAGGGCCAGATGTAAGTAACATTTTTCAAGTCACAAAGGGGCTGATTCGCAGACTTGAGAAATGCTGTACAAAGCCCAAACTTCGATTCAGTAGCTTGTTATTGAATCGCAGTTTGGGTTTTGTAATTCGGTATTAGGAAGATGAGTGTCAAGGGCGTCCCTTCCTAATACCGAATCCAAATGGTTTGTACAATTGTTTTTTGTGACAGCGAATGCAGCCGCAAAACGTAGTTAGCACCAGTTTCAAACTGGTGCTAACCCATTCTCAAACAGGAAGGGACCCCTTCCCCTTTCTGAATGGCAGCGAAAAAACTGCCTGCTCTGAAAAAATGAAAAGAAAACTTTTCATTTTTGATTTTGAAATGCATCTCGTTTGCCTTTAAGGAAAACAGGCTGCATTTAAAAAAAAAGAACTACTTTATTTAAAAGCAGTCACAGACATGGTAGTCTGCTGTCTTCAGCAGGTCACCATCCCTGTGAGGACGGCCATTCCCAATGGGGTCGCAAATTGTGACCTACCTTATGAATATTCATGAGGTAGGTCATTTGCGACCCCATTGGGAATCAGTGTAAAGTACACTGTTGTACATCCGGTATTGCGAGTCACAAATTGCAAGTCGCTAAGACTCGCAGTTTGCGAGTCGCAATACTGTATATTTGTACATATGGCCCTAAATTCTGATCCCTGTCCAAAGGTGTGCTTCCATAGGAATTGAAACTGTCCTCGCACTTAAAAATCAATTAAGCATGTTCTACACCATTTTCGTCCTCATTACAAGAGAAGGCTTAAATTCCGATCCCTGTTTGCACAAAGACTGGAATTACCAGTTGTGTGATAATTATCACACCCTTGGGGTTTTCCCCTGCTAAATTCTGGCAGGTCAAACCTGCCAATGTTTATTGTGAGAAACATGTCTGCAATTGAGCAGTCAATGCAGATTTTGCTGTAGTAAGCACCAAAATCCACAAGTTATTCCCCAAAAACATGTAAACAGGAGACATATAGCGTGACTCTGAGAAGTAAATTTTATCAGGTGCCATAAATATCACACCATTATCGATGCCACTTGTAAAGTGGTTGTTTGTGCTTTAAAATCAGAGAACATGATGTATTTACCACACATTGTAAATACCCCAATATATTTGAGAAACTCGTAGGGAGGACCTAAGTATTTATTATAATGTTGATTTCAGAATGCACCAAAATACACGTCATTCCAGAAAAAAACCATAATAGGTGTTATTTATCGCACCTGATAAATTCGAAACCCTGTGGTGTCAGATTTTACCAGGAAAGGTAAATAGCACATATTCCTCCAACACACTCATCATCACTGCTGAGAGAAGTGACCCGAGTATGTGAAGTAATGGTGTTTTTGAGAGAGAGGACTTCCTTTTGAGTTTTAATGTGGTTGCTGTTTCTATGGTGTTGGAAAATCGCCCTCTCTGAAGGTTCACCTCAAGCTTTTTGCGTGCATCCTTCTCTTTTACTGACCTCACTTTTGTTGACTTTAGGACTCTGTTCACTTTATCACTGCTGACTCGAGCTAAAGTGCATGTGGTTCTCTCCTAAACATGGTAACATTGGTATACACACAATAAGCATATTTAATTTACTTGTCCATTGTAAAGTGGTATATCACATTCACAGGGCCTGTAAATTAAATGCTACTAGTGGAACTGGAGCACTGGTTGTGGTACCGCTGAAGTAGCCTTTTAAACCTTTCTCAGGCCTGGCATTGTAGGGTCTGTGTGTGCAATTTACTGCCACTTCGACTTGGCATTTAAAACTACTTGCCAATCCTTAAACTCTCCTTTTATTACACAGTAAGTCACAACACAATCTAAATTATCCTGTGCTCACCCACTGGCAGCTTGGCACAAAGCAGGCATGCTTAACTTAGAAGTCAATGAGTAAAATATTTGTGCAATAACTCATACAGTAACTCAGTGAAAACACCACAAAAAGACTCCACACCAGGTTAGAAAAATATATTATATTTATCTAAGTAAAGAAAGACCAAAACCCCCCCAAAAAATCCAGTGGAAATCAAGATACCAATTTGTAAATATTAAATTTAAAACAGTGCTTAGAAGTCATTAACAGTCAAAAGGTTGCTTGAGGTCACAAAGAACCAGTGCGAATCCAAAATGTGGGTGATCAGCGATGGGCACGATGCGCCAATATTTTCCATGCAATACGGTCACTGCGGTGTCGATGGGCTCCCTAGAGGCAAATGTGATGAGTCATCATCAAGCTGCACAGAGTGTCCACGGTGAGTCATGCAGGCTGTAACTCCACTGTCATCAAGCAGCTGCTACATCATCAGAGATTAGATGCGCCCATTTTTCAGCTGCACTCAGGCAGTTTTGATTTTTGTGGAACTCAGCTGCAAAACCCACTTTTGAAGCTCAGAGATTGGATGGGGCAGCTCAGGCAAGGGTGAGACTCACCGAAGGCAGTCCATCAGCACCAGGAGAGTTGTAGGCAGTTTGTGATATCCCTCTGCCTGCAGGTGAACAGGGGGCAAGCCCTTGGGGATCACTCTGGTGATAAGGCAGTGTCATTCCAGAAGGGCAACAAGCAGAAGAACAGTCATTCTGGGAAAGCAGTCCAGTTGAGTCCTTTGAGCAGCACAGCAGTCCTTGTGACAGAGATTCAGTTCCAGATCCAGAAGAGTCTGATCTGATGGGGTCAGAGACCCAGTACTTATACCTAAATGTGCCCTTGAAGTGGGGGAAACTTCAAAAATTGTTTTTGAAGTGCACTAGTTTCATCGCGATCCTATCTTTGGGGGGTTATCAGTCCTTTCTCTGGGGTCAGGCCACTACCCTTTGAAGTGTACATGTGAGACCCTCACCCTTCCTGCCCAGGATGACCCATCAGTATGCAGATTAATGCAGAAGTGCACTTGAGTGTCCAAGTGGAGCTGTCACTGAGCACAGACCAGTCACGGGTTGGAGACAGGTTGCACGGCACATTGAGCAGTAAGAGCAGAGAAATGCCTACTTTCTAAAAGGGGCATTTCCAAAATAGTAATGTTAAATCCAACCTTACCAGTAAAGATGATTTATCATTACTGTTAGACCTGACAGCCTTAGGGTGGTGTTCCTCCAATGCAGATGTATTGAATAAGTGAAAGGCAGCACTAAAGTATCCTTGGAGCTTGTTCTTCTACATCTCTAATATACAATGTTCCGATGTGGGGCTATATTGCCTACACTGCAAACTTGAAGTTATTTATATCTATAACAACTGGGAGAGTCAGTTTTACTATCTAAACTTTATAGTGGCACCATACAAATGCTACCTGACAGTGATCATCAGTAATTGCATTTTTTAGTACAGGCAAACCTTTGTCATCTACAGAGTGCTGTCATTACCTATACAGCTGATGGAGGTCTTAGCTTTTTTGTCTGACTGTGATTATTTTTACATAACTTATTGTGCTTATAGGGTTTATACAGTACATGTATGGTCCTTTTATGTCCATTTTATGTGTGAGGATAAAAACTGTTATATGTGTTTCTGGTGTCTACCATGTGTCTGTGTGTTTGGTGTGTGTGTGTATGAACATGGCCACTTGCTAATGTACTCTGTGTTTTCAAATTAACTCAGCAAACACCAATCACTGTCAGTCTTTTTTTCCATTGAATATCATCATAATATGCATGATGTAATGAGAAGTACTCGAGGTGGTCAGCTGCTAGAGCAACTTCTAAATAACCCGGTAGGCTTTGGGCCAGAAACCAAGAGGATGAGTGATTTTAGAAAGACTGCTCCTTTGGTATGGCATACACAATTTAAATGTATGTTTTGGCAAAATAGGTCTATAAGAAAAATAAATATACAGTTGGTATCCAAAAAGCTGAAAAGGGACTGTTCAGTAATTAGATACATATTCACCACTTCAGATTTTAACAACCAGATTATTTTACAAATTACACTATTGACAGCTACTGTATGGTGTCACAGTACAACACAAAAGTAGATAACAAATCACATCTATAATAATGAAAAGGTTCTCTAAAATTATTCAAGTGGAGTTGGAGAAGGTCAAATCTTTTAGTGATATTCCGTATTGCATTGTTTCTGTCTCACAAAGCCAGTTGCATGAAAATATTAAACGTTTAGTAATGTATAAGATACGATTCGATTCATAACTAAATGCAACACAGAACTCCTTGGTAAGTGTTGCTCACATTTTGGAGGTAATCAGAGGAGTATAGTTAATTAGACCAGCCACCTAATACTTGAACACAAGTGACTCACCGGCTTAAGGTATCATACAAATTATATGAAAGAAAGACCCATACACAGTGAAGTTTCCAATTTGGCTGCCTGACAAATACTTCAAAATCTTTGTTATTTAACCAGGGGCCAACAAAAAAAGCACATAATCTCTACTACTTAGTCTGCTGCCCAGTAACTATCTGAAAATTCACTGTTTAGCCAGGCCCAAGCTAAATTGTAGATGTGATTTACTACCAACCACCTGCTGACTAAACAGAATGCAGGTCTTTGTTGAGCCGGACATGAACAAAAGAGGGACTCCAAGAAATGGTAGGCTGATGACAATCATGTAATGGGATTCAGCCTGTGTGAAGCATTTGAAAATAGGTGCATAACCAAATGTACAAAAATATGCAAAACATAGAAAATGTAAGTGCACAAAAAAAGTCAAATCAAATTTAAATACAATAATGTGTGTTAATATAATATTATAATAGGAAATGTGTGAATTAACCTTTTCTTTCGGTTGCTTCAGGAAGTGGCATGCAGATATTTTGCTGCAGGTTAGGAGTATTTGGCTCAAAGAATAATGAATATGGTGCCACAAACCCTATTGGAGGAAATGGGGCAGGCAGGGGCTACCAAATCCAATAGGGGGGTTGAGGCCTTTACCCACTGATGTCCTGGGGCCCAATATTCTATGGATGCCAGTCAATTGGGCTGTAGTCAAGCAGTCAAGGTAAGTGAACACGACTGAGAACTCAAAATGAAATCAGTACAAGCAATAAATCAATGTCCATCAAAACATTAGCTTTTATTTTCAAAAGTATTTTATTTGCGTAACATGTTCAGTCTTATTCCTCATTCACAGTTGGCTGCATCAGAAAATGCAAACTGTGAGACTGTACTCAAGCATTTCCTTTTGATTCTTCTGACTTTCGGTCAAAAGTGTCCATGGTGCTGCAGCACTGTTAGCAGCCCCAAAAGCCCTAGTTCAAGTCTTACTGTCTCCTGCAGCACAGAAGAGTTCAATGAGGTAGTGGGTGCCTTCAAATGCGCACCTGCAAGTCCTAGTTAGTTTGGAGAGGTCAGGCTGTTTGGGGCCCAATCAGCAGCACCTGGTGGCAAAGAATCTGTCTCCAGAGTGATTCTACTGGAGGTCTCTCGGTTGTTGGAGCTGCACCCTGCTCCGGAAGAAGTGGTAAGCTGACATTGTTCAATGGGGCTGGGAATCCTTTTTCCAGCTATTGACTAGAGCCAGCGAGGATGTGACATCATCCATGGCATCTTCAGAAGTCCTCTGAGATCTGCTGAGGGCAGTTACTTCACAGTGTGTGGCCCATGGGGCAAATGGGGTTTCTGTTGTATGTTGAGACACATCCAAAGGCTCTTCCAGCCTCAGCACCACACCCTTAACATTAACAAGTCTTTGCACTTCTTGAAATGGTACTTTACTGGCAGCCCCTTCTGGAATATGGGGTCACTACAGAGTGGAGGTACGGGTGTAGCAAGACACGCACAATGATCATTATGCTGCTTAATCTACAGTGGGCTTCTCCTGGCATGCAGGGGTCACCAAAATCTATCTTGAGCATGTGTGATGGCCTGATGCAGAAGTCTTGCCGAGCTTCCCCTTCTCATGCAGCCCATCTGGCTGCTTGGTGGATGACACATTTTGGGGGACTCAACCTCCTCTTCTTATAGTCCATTACCAGACTCCAAATGTGATTTAGGGTCTGGATCTTTGATGTGTTGGGATTCTGCTTCTTCTAAAGTGTGCATGTTTTCTTTTCATCTCCCTTCATGAAGGAGGTCTGCCATAGCAGGCATATCTCTGAAGCTGATTGTTCACAACACAATTCATGGGAGTGATCATAGTTCACACCTGTGTCAGTCCCATTGATATGTACTTCAAGAGGTTAATTCCAGATCCCAAGCCCTACTCTCTATTGTTCTCCTACCAGCCACTTCTACCTTCCTGAGATTGTCCAGGCCTCTTCCTTCTGATATATCACTGAATCAAACATCAGCCTTTTGAAATGTAAAAGGAGTCTCTTCCTCTTTCCTCCAGTGTATCCCAACCCAGCTCACAGGAATGCAGCAATACATAAATCTGTCTGGTGGGATTTACCTCCTCATGTGTTCAGCAGGCCGCCATGGCTTTCCCTAAATGGAACACCGGGTCCACCATGCAATGTAACATTTCACTCTCACATACTCCGAATTCTTTCACAGCAAACTTTCAGTCAAACTCTGTCATCTTTAGCCATTCTAGCTTTGCATGTATACATCCATTAAGTATGCACACTCAATCTGCATGCACTGTACATCACTAAAGATTTTCTATCTTTAGGCATGGTCTGCTCTTTGCAAACACACACAATGCCAGCACACACACTCACTATGTGTGCTGCACAACACTTCACCCTTCATATTCAACTACATGCAAGCATACATACACTCAGCGCATGCTTTATCCACACATACACTGCACGGCACTACATATCTCATGTAATGTAGTCCTCTTGGTATACATTTAAGCAGTAGATGTACTAACCACACATGCACTATATAGTACTGTCCCATCAATGTACTGTACCCTTTCCAGGCACATATTCAACTAATGAGCCTGCTACAGGCTCATTCATCACTACTGATCACTACACAATATGCTGCCACTACTACTGATCACTACACAATATGTTGCCATCAGTGCACTTAATGCTGCTCAATGCCTGGTGGAGGAGGTTGCCCTTCACCACTATGAGGCTAGGGCTTTGGGTGCCCCTCCCAGTCCAACAAGACTGCAATCCATGGGACAGTCTTATGTCATGGTTTACACATATGATCTGTGTTTGCCTATGACAAAAAACATGATGGATCCGGACATCAAGACAGTTGAGCCCCTAGGGCAGGGGTACAGGTCTCTCACCTTGCAGAGGACTTTTCAGTCCCAACATGTGGATTTGAAGTATGTTACTTAAATGTTGCCTTTAATTTTCATGATCTCCCTTTTGATGATTTTTTATAGCATTATTTTGGATATCTTGTGGAAGAAAGGCCTCATGCTAGGCCTAGGCTTCTTTTTAAGGGGGTTGTTCTTGCTCGGTATTTCAGACCTAGCAACAGAGCAGCAATTGACTAGCGGCAACTAGGTTTGCAGAGAGGTAGGCGGTATCTGGGCCACAGTGAAAACAACACTTACATAAGGCAGTTGGTGCTTAAGGGTACTGTGCTTTATAATATTTATGGGGTGCATATTGAGGGAGACAGTATTAATAGGACTTCTGTAGAACAAGGGAAGTGAAAGCAAGAGACAAATGAGCAATGGATGTGGGTAATTTATGGGAGGATGTCTATTAACTCAGTTGCCAAATGAATAAATAAACTTTGTGATACTATCCACTCAGCTGAGATGTTTTCAGGCATAGATGCGTATTAGTCTCATGATATGAGAGACCCCTTCATGCACACTGACAGTTTGCGAATGGTGGTTTAATTTTCAACATGCTTTACAGTGTTTTTAACAGATAAGTTTCTGTCTCTACCACGCCCTCATTTCTGCCCTTGTCTGTGCAGTCTCAGCAAAAGAAATCTGGAATGCAAAAAAAAAAGTCCCATTAACCTAGATTAATGCAATGGGATTGTTATACATAAGCTCTACAAGAGTAGCAAAACATACTATAGTGGCATCAAGCAGCATAACCGCTGACTTCAGCTCTGTGTTGAGCTGGTTTAGTAGATCAAAAATCGTATGTAGATGATGTGGCTATTTGCAAGGAGTTTAGTAAGTATTTTGGTGTTTGCATTCATAGGTGACTCTGGCCTACAGGACTCACATTTATTTGGTGGCTTATCTGGTATAAGGAGAAGAACAAGGATAGACTCACAGAATGGGGACAGCAGCGGCTTGTTTTCACATGCATCATTAACCCATTAAGTGCGGGCGTCGGCCGCCGGCCGACACCCGCACTACCTCCCTGGTGCGGGTCACGACCAGTGGCCGACACCAGGGAGGGGGTTAAAAAAATCCTCTGGTGCAATGCACCGGAGGATTTTTTATTTTATTTTTGTCTAGGAGACACGGAACAACTTCTGCGTCTCCTGCGCTCACGTCACATTTTTCCCCACAGGAGCAGCAGAGGAGCAGGTAAGCATCCTCTTCCTACTCCGGTGGGGAAAAAAAGGTCAAAACGGCCTCCCCAGGTGCCAGGGAGGCATTGATGGAAAGGGGAGACTCTCCCCTTTCCATCAATGCCTCCCTGGCACCGTTTCCTGCCCTGGATCACAGCGCAGCTGCGATTCATGGCCAGGAAACGCCCCTAGACACCAGGGATCTTCTTTGGGGGGGTCGGACCCCTTGTAAATGGCCCGCCCCCGTGGGGGCACTATTTAAAAAAAAAAACTTTTGGGTTGCTTCGGGGGGCGATCGCATCCCCCAGATAAAAAAAAATGTTAAATTAGAAAAAAAAAAAAAAATGGCGGGGCCGACCCCTGGTGGATCTAAAAAATATCTAGTTTTCTAGTTTTCCCTGAGGGGCGATCAGTCCCCCCAGGGAATAGTAAAGAAAAAAAATAGAAAATGTTGGGGGTCAGCCCTTAGGCTGACCCTCTGTGGAGCCATTTTCTTTATATACATGTGTGCTTGGCCAAGGGAAAGCACATATGTATGAAACAAAAAGTTATGTAGAGAGTTAGTCTCTCTCTCTCTCTCTCTCTCTCTCTCTCTATATATATATATATATATATATATATATATATATATATATTTATTTATTTTTTCTTTTTTTTCTTTCATGTGTTGTTTTCCGGGAGCCACAATTGGCCCCCCAGGGAAAGCACACATATATAAAAGTGCTATCTATTATATATATATATATATATATATATATATATATATATATATATATATGTCTTTTGTCTAATGGCAGTTGCCATAAAGTAGCGCAGATGGTTTATTGTCCTGCTGCAAAGGACTTACATTTGTATGTATTTAGCTGAGTGGATTAGTAAAGGCAAGAGTTACCTGCGCTTTAAAACAAATGTTATGTGAGGGGGACTATGGAGATATGAGGGGCACTTTTGCTGGGTGGTACTGAGGGAATTAGAAGAGGAGGTAATGGGAGGCAGAACACCAAAAATGACTGTCGCACTGGGTGCCACCAGCGCTAAAGGCTGTGATGATGGGTATGTGGTAAGGTGAAGTAATACATTCTTTTTTTGTTTTGCTTTTCAGTGTTTTCAGAGAATCTGCTGAATTGGAGAAGAAGCGAAGGTAAGGTGATGACATTTCCTATTGGACACATCAAACATACCCACGAGCAATTTTGTGACTAACAGCCTTCTACGTAGGCTAGTAATTTAGAGGGACAGTTTAGCCAGTAGCAGAGATGGCGTCTCGTTGGATGACTGCTGATCAGGCCCTAACTCGGGTTATGGAGGACAGGACAGTTCTGATGTAGGCTCAGAGACTGAGACAGCAGATACTGACTGAGGGAGAGGACAATTGGGCAGAATCTGGGAGGGATTTTTCAGTCGGCGGAGTCCCATCCGACGACACCTCTTCCAGTGAGTCTGAATGAGACAATGACGACAGCCATGCTGTCCCTTCTCAAGCACATTCTGTGCAGCGGGACAACATTGGGTTAGCCGAACCCAGAGAGCAGGTGCATGCAGCCGCAAGCACAGAGAGAGTGCTCTCTTGACAGCCCCCCTGTTTAGTTCAGCCCCAAATTTCACCTTTTACTGGTGACGCTGGATATAAAGTCGATACAGCTAACTTTTTACCTGTCAACTACATCCATCTATTTTTGGATGTTGTGCAGCAAACAAATTTGCGTGCAGACCAATTTCTGAGGGAGCGTGAAGGCATTCTAGGGCCTGGTTCTAGGGCACGCCAGTGGACTCCCAGTGGACTCCCATTTCGCTGGCGGAGTTGAAGATATTTTTGGGCCTTACGCTCAAAATGGGATTAGTGCAGAAACCCACCTTGCAGTCCTACTGGACGACTCGCACGGTTGGGGTAACTCCCATCTTCGCACCATACATGAGCAGAGATAGTTTTTTGCTTCTGCAGCGTCTTCTGAGTTTCAATGACAATTCTGCTGCATTGCCCCGGGACCATCCAGACCATGACAGGTTGTTCAAAATGCGGCCTGTCGTGGAACATTTGTCTGCCAGGTTTCCAGGGATCTATAATCCTGGACAGAATATAGCAATTGATGAGTCCTTGATCCTGCACAAAGGACAGCTGCTTTTCAGACAGTACATTGCGAGCAAAAGAGCTTGCTATGGCATAAAGCTGTACATGCTTTGTGTGAGCTCTTTTGGCTCTGTGTACAGCTTGACAGTGTATACAGGGAAGGATTCTACCCTAAACCCTGTAGGTTGCCCTCCCGCTTTAGGGGTCACAGGTAAGAATGTATGGGAACTTGTCCAGCCACTTCTTCACAAAGGTTATAACCTTTATGTGGACAATCTCTGTACAGGAGTAGAGCTGTTCAGTGAGCTCTACAAAGCTGGCACTGTGGCCTGCGGTACAGTTCATTGTAACCGCAAAGGATTCCTGCAGGAGCTTGTTTGCAAGAAGCTCCAGAAATCAGAGAGTACTGCATTGCGTTCTAACGAACTGCTGACAGTCAAGTTCTTGGATAGGCATGATGTATATGTGCTCACTACAATTCATGATGAGAGCACTTCCCCCATCACGGTTTGGGGTCAGAAGGCCGAAGTCCACAAGCCCATCTGTATACTTGAATACAATAAGTACATGGGCGGAGTGGACAAGAACGACCAGGTTCTTCAACCATACAATGCGTGTCGTAAAACTCCCACTTGGTACAAGAAAATGTTTACCCACCTGATTCAGATGGCAACATATAATGCATTTGTTGTTTATCGTCAGACAACCACAGGAAGACTCATGACTTTCCTTGACTTCCAGTTGTCTGTAATTGAAAGCCTCACTGCTGTTACAGAAGCAGCAGCAGCCTCCACCTCATATGTTCTGGAGGATGTGGCAAGGCAGCAGGAGTAACACTTTGCTGATCGCATTCCTAAAACACCCAAAAAGGATCATCCATGTCGTCGCTGGAAAGTGTGCTCGAAGCATGGAAAGCGGCAGGAGAGTCGGTATTACTGTGCCCAGTATCCATCACAACCAGGCCTCTGTATCCCTACTTGCTTTACGTTGTATCTTACTAAAGCAAAGTTCTGGGAAATCCACTGAGGTTGAGCTGCCGTTGGGTAATCCTTTCAGTGGCAGTGCATGGATACCGAACGTCTATGGGCTACTGCTTCGCTAGGCAAGGAGCCATAGAATTTTACTTCATCTACTTCCTCATGGACTTTCTTTTGGACTGCTTGAGAGCTAAATCCACCGTCAGAACGTGGTAGGTGTCCTGTTCAATTAAAGTGCATTTTATTCCCCCTGCTGCATATACTAGTGGACAGAACATATGCCACATTGTCACGGAGCACCCTTTCTTCACCATTACTTTCAATGGTAGATATGCTCACTCAGTTCGAGGAATCACTTTGTACGGCATACTTGGACACCCCCAACTTGCATCCACAAACTAGTATAGGTTCACTTGGCAATTTTACAGGATTAGTCAGGACTCTGATGAGAGCAGAGACATGAATGGGTGAGGAAAGCTTACAGTAGGTGTGCCTTCACAGGGATATTGCACAGGTAGAAGGCAAATAGTAAAGTTAGTACAGATGTACATCATCTACACCTATGGATTCAAACCCATTGGTGCCATCCCGGCACTGAATGAGAATGACTTGTATAGGTAAGTGTTTGACCTGCTTTTCATGTTCATCCTCCATCAGAACTTAGTAGATGTTCAGTTTGCTGTATAAGTGCATTACAGTCACAGCACTGCACATAATGTTGGCTGGGACACATGCTATGTTCTCATGAACTCCCCTGTGTGCCAAACACTACCCTTTTTCATAGCCTATGACCTTCTCTTTAGGGATTATCATGAGAAATCCCCAGCATCTCTCCCTTAGTTTCAAAGGTAGATATGCTCACTCAGTTCAAGGAATTGCTTTGTATGGCATACTTGGACACCCCCAACTTGAATCCACAAACTGGAAGGAGTTGGATTTAGCACAGTGAGTATGTTAAAGGTGCATGAAAAACATGTCTTCCTGAGCCTCAGATGGCTGTCACAGGAGTCATTAGTAAAGGTTCATTACGCATGCATTTAGTAATGTTAAGGAAGAAGGAGGCAGTTACTTGACAAGTGGTAAAATGTAGTCAAACTTATTTTGTTCTGTGGCGTGTGAATGTGATGGGCCTTTGTCTAGCAGTGGTAAATTAATGTAAGTGCAGTGATTGGTTTGATTGGGCCCGTGGACAGCGGTATGAAAGGGTTGTTTGTTGTGCGTGAATGGCGTGTGAATGGACCATAAACAGGTTGGTGCTTGGACGCGGCTTTGTGGACCACCTTCAGAAGGCTTAGTTTCAGTATTCAGATACTTTGATAAGTATTCATGCTTTGAAACCATAATTTCTGGAGGTGCTAAAACCAACCAGTGTGAGTGGTGGGTTAACTTTAACAAACTAGTACTAGGGGAGTCCAAGGGTGCAGAACTTGCATTGCTCTCACCAGTTTTCCTTCACCCAGAATCCCCTTGAAATCACAAAATGTGCTTCAAAAACACATTTTCCTTGCATTCCAATGAGCAGAAGTCCAGAGATCTGCAGGGAGCCACAAATTTTCTACCACTAAGCATTCCACTAAGTCTCCAGCGAAAAACTGCCTCACTTTAGTGAGTGGGCAAGTGACCACAACAGGGAAGTACCCAAAACAGATTGTGAAGACATTAAAATTACCTACCACAAAACAGCCTTGTTTTTTAAGACAGTCACCTAAGTATTTGGTCCTGGGCTCGGAAGCCATATAGGGAAACCTACCAAATGCAGACATTTCTGAAAACTAGACACCCAAAGCAGCCCACGTAAGTGTGGCGTGTTTGTATTTCACAAATTATTCTTACCCAGAATACCCTGCAAAAGTGACACGTTGATTAAAGCCACTATTTTTGTTTTCTTTTTTATCACAGAAACTACAGGAATGTGCAGGGATCCTCAAAATACCTACCACCCAGTGTTTCTCCACTTGTTCTGATAAAAACACAACCCCACCTGTGTGCCTGCGCCTAGTGCCTGCTTCAGGAATGGATCACTCCAGGGTTAACAGTAGCCCTCATGCAAGGACTACCATTGACCCTTATGTTATCCATTACTGTCACGGGCACTAGGCCTACCCACACAAGTGAGGTACCATTTTTATTGGGAGACTTGAGGGAACAGTGGGTAGGAGGAAATTGGTGGCTCCTCTCAGATTCCAGAACTTTCTGTAACCGAAATGTGAGGAAAAAGTGTTTTTTTGCCAACTTTTGAGGTTTGCAAAGGATTCTGGGTAACAGAACCTGGTGAGAGCCCCACAAGTCACCCTATCTTGGATTCCCCTAGGTGTCTAGTTTTCAAAAATGGACACGTTTTGTAGGTTTACCTAGGTGGTGGCTGAGCTACAGGCCAAAATCCACAGCTAGGCACTTTGTAAAAAAGAGCTCTGATTTGTTTTGGAAAATGTGATGTGTCCACGCTGTGTTTTGAGGCATTTCTTGTCGCAGCACTAGGCCTTCCCACACAAGTGAGGTACCATTTTATCGGGGGTCTTAGGGGAACACAAAATAGCAAAACAAGTGTTATTGTCCCTTGTCTTTCTCTAGATGTTTTCCTTCCAAATGTCAAACAGTGTGTAAAAGAAATTCACATGCTAGTATTGGCACCCCAGAGTTCAGAGATGTGCAAATAACCACTGCTTCTCAACACCTTATCTTGTGCCCATTTTGGAAATACAAAGGTTTTCTTGATACCTATTTTTCAGTCTTTATATTCCAGCAAATTAATTGCTGTATACCCAGTATAAAATGAAAACCTATTGCAAGGTGCAGCTCATTTATTGGCTCTAGGTACCTAGGTTTCTTGATGAAACTACAAGCCATATCCCGCAACCAGAAGAGTCTAGCAGACATAACGGTATATTGCTTTAAAAAATCTGACATCGCAGGAAAAAGTTAAAGAGTAAAACATAAAGAAAAATGGCTGTTGTTTTCAGCTCAATTTCAATATTTTTTTATTTCAGCTGTTATTTTCTGTTGGAAAACCTTGTAGGATCTACACATACTAACCCTTGATGAATTCAGAATTTCGTTTATTTTTCAAAAATCGTCCGGGATCCATCATGGGTTTCACACCCATTTCTGTCACTAACTGGAAGGAGGCTGAAAGCACAAAAAATAGTAAAAATGGGGTATGTCTCAGAAAAATGCCAAAATTGTGTTGAAAAATGTGTTTTTCTTATTTAAGTCTGCCATTTCCTGAAAGCTGGGAAGCTAGTGATTTTAGCACCACAAACCCTTTGTTGATGCCATTTTCAGGGAAAAAAACATAATCCTTCTTCAGAAGCCCTTTTTTCCACTTTTTTTTTTTAAAAAAAGACATTTTTGCTCTATTTTGGCTAATTAATTAGTCTCCTCCAGGGGAAACCACAAACTCTGGGTACCTTTGGAATCCCTAGGATGTTGTAAAAAAAGGACGCAAATTTGGCATGGATAGCTTATGTGGACAAAAAGTTATAAAAGCCTAAGCGCAAACTACTTCAAATTGCCAAAAAAGGGCTCAGCACTGGGGGGGTGGGAAGGCCCAGCAGCTAAGAGGTTAAAGAAGGACACCAGGTGTGGGGACAAAATTCAGCTATATTTTTTGTAGAATTCACTCAGCAGGCCAGCTTCTCCCAGTGTCTTACCATCAGGCATACCCTGAATAGCAGCTTCTATATTCTCCACAGTGATGGGTCCTGGCAGATACTGAGCATGCCACTCAGCCAGGGATGTGCACTTCTACTACTAACCAGGATGATTTTTAACTGGTCATTATCCATGTGAGTTATAGAAGTATATAGCTCAGCGTAGAAGCTGGTAAATGCATGGTGTTTGTTTGCCGCATCTTGGGCATCAGTCCATTCATTTACAGTTATCTTTGCAGTATCAGTGGCAGCCAAATGTTTCCTCATCGTATCTGCCACCATCCTACCTGGACTCTCCCCATGCCATATGATCTAGTGCTGATCTGTTTTGCAAGATGTTTAGTCTCTTGCACTGCTACCTCATTAAATTGAGTTATTTTAAGCTCTATGATTGCTACTTTGATGGCCTCCCATAGTGCACTCCTGGTATTCAGTGTCCTTTTATTTCTTTTAAAGTAATCTAAGATCTTCACTCAAAGCTCCTTGCAAAAAATGGCATATCATAATGCTTCCGGTTGTACTCTTCGAGTGAACTGTGGCCGCAATGTTCCTGGGATCCTTAACGACAAGAGAACAGGATTGTGATCTGATAGAGTCCTGGCTAGATGATGGTTCTTCTGTACCTGAATGTTAAGATCTCTATTGGCCATTACGAAATCCAACTGTGACCATGTGTTATGAAAATGTGCCTTCACACCCCTAGGGTATCTGACTCTCCAAACATCTACCAGCCCATGATGTTTGAGGTGTTCACCAAGTTTTATTATGGAGGCTTACACACCTCCCCTCCCCAAGCAAGACATATCAAGCATGCCATGTAATGCTGTATCAACATCTCCACCTCACAGCATTGCCTGAGAAGATACCACAAGAAACTAAACAATTTCACAAATGACCATAAAATCCATAACGTTTTGGGTCATCCATATTAGGACCATGTGTGTCTACCAAGGGCATTTGCCTCCCACAGAGAATACCCTGATGAATAACAAATAAACCCTGGCCATTCAGCAATTAACTGGAGGTGCCAGAATTTAATTCCGTTTTTGATGTAGATACTGACACTGCAGGAATAGGAGAATGATGAATAAGCATGTGAAAAACACTTTTTTTGTTACTCTCTTCCCTGTGTGTTTTGTAAGGTGAGTTTCTTGTAGGTAGGAAATATCTACATTATGTTTACTTAAGTAAGCCAGTATTTGCTTTGCCTTGTGAAGGTTGTCCAGTCTCTACTAGTCTAGGACACATGGTAGGTCCATAGTATAGATGATTGTCAGGACCCCATCATAAATTACTAAGTTACCATCATGCATGCATTTTACAGTGGGTGACTATCCATAGCTGCCATCCTGCTTACTTAAATGAAATAACACTGTGTAAACTTCCCCCACTGTCCCCTAACCCACACCAGCATCCAAACTTTGCCAGTGGACAAAAAGTCCCACCCCATCTACAAACCAATAGATCAATCACCTGCTCACAAAGTGACCTTAAACCAGTTCCTGTAGTTACAATTTTACAAGACATACCCAGAGATAACAGCCAGGTGTGGAGGTTGAAGTCCTCCAACTAGAAATGGAGATGGCTGGAAGGGTCTACGTGTTATAGTCTTCTGTAGTTAATGGATCAATAATGACTGTAAATACTGTGTTCTAGGGTAAAAGCTGAGTGGGAACATATCTAGGCATAACAACTTTAAAAGAGAAGATCATATTTTGCCACCAACGTCTTGTAATATGAAGCAAAAACTGCGGATATATTATAGCAGTCTATTACTCATTTCTGCTATGAGGCTCATGAAACATTGGCAGGAGTGCAGGATATTTAACATCCCTCATTGGGTCAGACACATCTGGTAGAGTATTACTAAGTGCATGGTTGGGCTGCAGTCATTCCTCTCTGCACAAGACTTTTAGAGCTTTTTGTGAGTATATATACTACCTGCCTTTTTACTGAATTTTCAATCTCCCTGGGTACAGCATAGCATACGTAATATCTGCCTGCTGCAGTCTTTTCTTCAGGGGTAGGAACTCCCAATGTGCCTCCTGGATCACCACTGTAAAGTCTGGAAAAACTAGAGTCAGACTGACATTCAGAACTGAGAACCTGTGTTTGTCTGGTAAGGTGGAGACTTACTTTTCTAGCACAAAAGTTTAATAAACTGTCATATTGGACAATCAGGCACCCCTGGTAGCAGATTGGTGCCTCTGGGATGTGGGGTTCATGCACACTGTGTCACTGGAAAAAGCTATACCTGGCTGATGAGCCCATACCAAAGTCGAATCCAGTCCTGGGTTGCTTGTTTTCCAGTTCTGGGAGGATCTGACTTGGCAGTCCATGCTGGACTATTCCCCATTGGAGCAGAGTCAATATTAATTTCCATATAGCTGGGTCCAACCTGAGGTGGCATGGTGTAAAAAATAACAATGAATTGGCATGTGGGCCTGTGGAATTGCCAGTGGCTGAGATTAATTTAAGCATTTGGTCCATCACATTTTGTATACTTTAGGAAGTGGTAGGCCCTGTCTACTACAAACAGTCAAGAATGAATGCCCACCCACACTTAGATGTGAGCAGGTTTGGTTTTATACATGTTTCAGTTTACCTGTGTTGGTATACTCCACAATACCTTGAATGCATAAATTGTTCCTCTGAGATCCTGCTTCCAGATATTCATTCTTTGCTTTTATAAAATTTAGGGTTTTTCCCTACGCAAAGGTTTCTCCTTGTTGCAATTTGTGTTATTGTCAATGTCAGAAATGCGTTGCTACACAGTCACCAGCCTATTTTCCTATTTGTTCGTTTTGGTGGACATAAGGTACATTCTAGTGGTGAGCAAGTCGATCTTATCTACTTGTGTGAGGTTGGGCAGCTTTGTGTTGAGCAGGTATTTTACATCTGCTCCAGAACCATCCATCTTTAAGAGCCTTCAGAGTGCTTTATAACACCTAACTGAAAAAAGCACCTCCATACACTCTGTTTGAGGGGTGTCATGTCACCCAAGAGCCAAGCTCCCACCAGTTTGTGCTGCTCCTTCCTGAAGTCCCAACTCAGCACCCTACAAGCTCAAGCATGGCCACTACCAGTCTTAAGGCCGCCGCCCACTCAGAGCCTGACTAGCGTTTGCCGGTTTCTCCCCAGTGTGAATGTGAGAGTCTTCCTCATCTTGACCTAGGGAAGTACGTCAAATGAAAGAAGGTCATCACTTTTGTCCCTAGAATCCACACCATGCTGGCAGGACATCCATTCAGACCCATTGGCTCCACCCACCATCCATGTCCTGGAGGACAACAGTTTGTGCACCAGCCCTCACATGTTCTCCTGCAGCACGGCTTCAGTGATAAGAAAGCCCTGCAAGGCAGCACTCATACCGTCAGCTGTGCCAAACAGCGGTGCTTCATCTCCCCAATCATTCCCCCGCTGTCGAGTGTGCGGCCATCCACTCGAGCCCTGTGGACGACCTGTGCCCTCTGGACCTCAGGGGCCACTTTTAGAATTACAAGCACCAGAGCTCCTGAATTTGTTGATTTCAGGCACCGCAGCAGAGCCATGTTCCCACACACTAACAGCAGGCAAAGAAACTGGAAAGAAATCACTGCAGGGGGAGAATAACAACGGGTTATCCTTTCAACTTCCAGAGCCCCTCTAAGGTGTGGTCATCTTGGTGCCCGTCAATCTGACGCTCCACAAACAATCATATATTATTCAAATGGTTGATACCTAGAATAGAAAATATATGAAGATTATAACATTTGACCCTCTGTTCCTATAACGCATAGGGAAATATATAAGGGAGATAGTATTGAAAACACAGAAATAAATAAGCTTATCATCATATTAACTGGTATTTCTAGCTTGTCATCTTCCAAATTCAAACAAACTGGGTGTTTTCTTTGTAAGGAGATTATGGGGGTCATTCTGACCCTGGCGGTCCATGACCGCCATGGCGGTGGGCGGCGGAAGCACCGCCAACAGGCTGGCGGTGCTTCCTGGGCGATTCTGACCGCGGCGGTAAAGCCGCGGTCAGAAAAGGGGAGCCGGCGGTTTCCTGCCGGTTTCCCGCCAGTTTCCCGCTGGCCCAGGGTATCCGCCATGCTTTGCAGACAGTGAAAATCGCGACGGGTGCCACTGCACCCGTCGCACCCCTGCAACTCCGCCGGCTTCATTGTTGAAGGGGCTTTCCCGCTGGGCCGGCCGGCGGTCTTCTGGCGGTCGCCGCCGGCCGCCTGCCGGCCCAGTGGGAAAGCCGGAATGGCCGCTGTGGTCTTTTGACCGCGGAGCGGTCTTTCGGCGGGAACCGCTTGGCGGGCGGCGACTGCCGACCGCCGCAGTCAGAATGACCGCCTATATATTTTGACTTCAGTTGGCACAATTTGCATACTGTATTGTGTGCCATCTGATGTGTAAAGTTTCTATTTTTAATGCCACTTTGTGTTCTAGTATTCTTTTCTTCACTGGAATCATTATAATGTCTCATTTTTCAATTTGCAGGTACATTCAATGATGCAAATAATATATTCTGTTATAGGCACCCCCTTCTTTTACACAGGATACTGTATATTTTTTGTAAACACTGCTCTTACTTACTTTACATTTTTTACTTGTAACAAACCCATAAGTCTTTGTTAACCAACACTTTAAATATTCAGACCAATTCATCTTTCTAGGAAAACTATTTAGGACAGTTCTGTTAAAACTTTCTCACTTACGTGTAGCTTTAAGATAATTTTTTTTGAAGAAGATCCTTTTCGACATGTTGCAGTTTGCGATAGCATGTTCAGAGTAGAGTCCGCAGTTTTTTCGGAGCTGCCGCGGCACATCATCATCTACAGCGCCTTAGAGGGGCTACTCGACGGTAACACATAGGAAAGAGTGCAGACGGATGTGGCGAGCCTTCAGGCTACTGCATGGAATGTGAAATATCAAACTTGGGTTTCATCTGTGGAAGCCAGACATACAAGACGGAAGGTGGAAGGCAGAGCTTAAAATGAATTTCCCAGTCTGTAATGTGTCAGAGACTCTTCTTGTGAGGTCAGTTCATTTCTGGCATATAAAGGGACGTTGTGGAAAGTGGATGCTTCACAATGTCTTTCTTTCCATGATTGTACATTGGTCGGGGGAGCTTGATGAGATATTTCCCATTTGAAGTCCCATAGCAATTTTTGCACAATGCTACAGAAAAAAGGAATAGAATTGCATCAGTCTTTGCATAAAAGTACATGTTCACACAAGGAAGTACCTTTGCTTGACTTCTTGTAAATCTGTTTGATAATTTTTGAGAAATTAGCTCTCCAAATATGTTTCAGGGTAGGCGAGAGAAATTTAAATAGCTAGCCTTATCTTGATCATTAGCTCTCAGAAGGTCTTCAAATTCGATCTCTCGGACCAACTGCACACTAAGGGCCTCATTTACAAAGAAATGGCACTGCGGAAACTTTTGCAGCGCTGTGCTGCATCATTTCAGAAACGCAGGAATGCCCATATTTAGTACAATGTGGTGCTTTCCCTAGCGCCAGCGATAAAGTTAGCTGTTTTCCAAGGAATTATTGTTTATGTGCAGGCGTCCAGTCCTGCACATAAACGATTAATAATGGCGATTTGATCATTCTATGTGTGCTGCAGAATGCAGCGCACATCGAAAAAGCAAAAACGAGGAGAAATACAAGTATTTCTCCTCATTGCGCCACTCTAATGCCACCCCTGGGTTGTTAGTTTTTCGTGCTGCTTCAGGTTTACAATTTCTCGTAAATCTGGGGCAGCGTCAAAATGAAATGGGTGTTGTGGAATAACGCCCACAGCAACACCCATTGCCCATCCCTTTCACATAAAGTGATGCATGTAAAGGGGCCATATTTTATAAGGCAGTGTTAAAGCCGTTAATGCCAATTTGTAAATATGGTCAGGGCAGTGGGCCACCGAAATGCAGGAAAAAGTGACATTCCGGTGGCGCAATGCCCTTGTAAATGAGGCCCTACGTTTGAAAAATAACCAAATCTGATAGGATGATAAATGATGGAGCTTTTATTTATGTTATCAATTTCAACTTTGTTAACCCAAACCTGGGTCAATGAACAAGAGCAATTAAATTGGCTGGCAGCAGCAAAGGACATTTTGTTGTAGCCTCCACTACAGGACATTTCTTGGTCCTCGAAAAATGGAAAAAATAAAGGAGTCATTAGTGATCTGTGGAAGCATCCCTTCACCCCCTTGATCAGGTAGGAGGCATCAAAAGGACACCTGGTATCAAAATATTTTAACATTTGATTTTTCCGTGGGGTTTTTCCACCACAATGCTGGGTACACAGGCATGTAGTGAGGACGTACGCTAGCCTCTAGAGGCAATGGCTTGCAAACTCTAGCTCACAGAGGTAATGTCTCTTGAAAATGTATTTGTCCTCCTGTAGGGTTTGTGCAACCAGCAGAGTGTTCACAAACCCAAGGGAGGACTAATAGGGCCAAGAAATAGATATTGTTGCAGACTTACAATTGGGTTTATGAAACCCCCCAAAAAGTAATCCTGGGTCCATAAAACCAAACAATCTGGTTGGCTGGTTGTGATAGAGAAATGATTGTGGTAGCTGCCTTTACAACCTGTGGGGCTTGATTTCTGCATACAAAAGAAAAAGATGAAGGATCCATATTTTGCCTGGGGAAGCCCCACGTGACTCAGGTGAAAGGCACAAAATGGCACCACCAGGATACAATTATTTAAAGCAAATAGATTTTGTATAGCGGTTCACTGAATCTGAGATTCACAAACCCTAAATCACGGTATGGGAACTTAGGTCACCAGGACCCTTGTTACGTCTCTGATGTGGTTTGAGGAAGCAGTTTTGTGAATACCATAGAGGTACAACAAGGATGAGTTTGTGAACCCACCTTAGGAATTTAGGGGCATATTTATAGTGCCCTAGCACCACCTTGCTCCACATGAATGTCATTGTTTTTGAATTTATGTGGCCCAACGAGGCCGAAATCCTCGCACCTTATTTACCGGGTGGCGCAATGCATGTATTGCGCCACTCTGTAACCCTTAGCGCTGAACTAGGCATAATGTATATAAAGGGAGCGTTCCCCCGTTAGGGAAGCCGGAAAAATGGCGTAAGGAAATCTATGAGATTTCCTTACACCATTTTTTACGGTACATTTAACGCTTGCTCAAGAGCAGGCATTAAAAGGGGCCTTCCCTTGTTTAGAATGAGGCCCAATGTACTCTGCAGGAGTAGCACCAATATTTTGGCGCTACTCCTGCAGAGTACAGCACTAGCTCATGTAAAATGACGCTATTGCCCACTACCCTGCAGCATGGTGCACCGTATTTTAAAAACGGCGCACACATGGTGGCGGTAGGGGAAGTGATAAGGGGGGCAAGGAAAGTGGCGATGCACTCAGTGCAGTGCCACTTTCCATAAATCTGCCCCATAGTCTTTAGACAGTCCTTGAACTCCAGTTTGCAAATTGTCCATAGACCTACATTTAAATATCACAAACCCCATTGGACAATGGATCTTTTACTTTTCGTTTTCCATATAGAGATCACAGTCCCAAAGTTTGTCTGTTAACTCCTTAAAACAATGTCTGCGAAGCTACACATACATATATATATATATATATATATATATATATATATATATATAAAATACCCAGCTAGGCTACAAGTCATGCCCTATGACCAACTCACACTATGCCTATCTGAAGGTAGTGTGCAGCAGAGCTTCCCAGACTGCAACCGATTAACACATTTTTAGCAAATGAACATTGGCACCCTAAACTATGTGAATCGGTTGAGGGAACTGCATGAAACTCCATATTCTATGGGTTTGATAAACTTGTGAATGGCCAAATTTCATACTGATCTATGATATAGCACCAAAGATATTAGAAAATAAAATAATTTCGAACCTTCTTTCCCCTTCCTCCCCCACTGAAACCTGATATTACTGTGCAGGGCTTAACTTCCTAACAACTCATCAAATATCATGTTAATTCATTAACCAACCCCAGAATTGTTACCAAATGGCAGGCCTTCACAACCAATTAAAAGTGAGCA
The DNA here is from genome assembly GCF_031143425.1 of Pleurodeles waltl. Classification (NCBI taxonomy): domain Eukaryota; kingdom Metazoa; phylum Chordata; class Amphibia; order Caudata; family Salamandridae; genus Pleurodeles; species Pleurodeles waltl. The sequence goes on from NC_090437.1 coordinate 856,568,568, forward strand.
AATTTAAAGCAGGTCTAAAATCTTTGATATTCTAATAACTTTGATGCCGTACTACAGATCTGCATGAACTTTGGAATATGACGTTTTATGTATTGTTCATATACACACTGCTGAAGGCTATGTGCAGTAGAGAAAGGCAGTCTATGGTGGGTTGGGCACAAGGTTTGTCCAAAGCCCAGGCCCTGTGCCACACCCTGCTGCTCCTGGCCTTATGCCCCACAAGCAATCCGAAGAGCCTGGCTAATCCTGGCTGTGAACAATTCCTTTATCTTTGTTATGAAATTTACTCGGCTAAGAATAAGCTAAACGTGCTAAAGATCTGCCAAATTTTGTGCACGCCCACAATATGGCACCAATGATATTCATAAAATAAACATTATTTTGAGGCCCTTTAGCTTTGCTCCAGTTGTCAGATCCTCCTGAAACCTGAGATTCCTGCTCTGGGCTTAAGTTCTGAAGAGTTTGTAAAATATCATGCTGATTCTTGAACCAGCACCAAAGACACCAGCAAATAAATAGATTACTATTATTTAATGTTACCCCTTCTTGATGGATTTGCATGACACACAATATATCAGAGTAAACTAAACGTGATAAGAGTCTGCCAAATTTCAATCAGACCTGTAGTAAGGCACAATTGATATACTATGAAATATTTTTTGAACCCCCCCTCTTTAAATTTTCTCGCCCTTAATTGATCTACATAAAAACTTGACATACCTACAGAAAACTATACATGCATAAGGATAGCAAAATATCACACAATTTTGTGAAACAATATGACCACTTTTTGACCCCTTTTACCTGTGCCCCCCCAATGAATGAGCAAAAATTTGAAAATATTGAGAGTCAGCCACCACTGGTAAATGTCTGCAGATTTCATGGACATTCATCAAGCAACAGTAAAGTTATAAATACATGTGTGTTTAAATCTGTGATTAGCAGTCACTGTGACTAGGAGAGTTATCATTGATTTATTTTAACTTCTATGTTTCAAAAATATTTGCAAGCATTACCTGCAGATCTATTTTGCATAATTATTTACAGAAATCTGTTTCATGTTTTCAGAGTTTGAATATATGTAGTCTATCTTGTCATGTTTTCTTTCCTTGATTTACACATGGATACTATTACATTTGATAGATATGTTGCATGGAATCATTTGGCTAAAATAAACGTTATATTTTTTCTGATAGCTGGCATTATCAGTTTTGCACAATAAATACAAGACTTGGCATGCCAATTCTTATAGGAATTTTAGTTAAGAATAGTAATATAATTTCATATTGTCCTTTATATGCCATATTGTGTACTGTACTATTTATTGATGAAGATTCCAATTGTCAATATTTGTAATTCTTAGAATAATACTAATACCATTAATGATGGAGATGAACTATTCATTTGTTTTGGACACCATATAATTAAATCTTTTGTCAGAGTGCCCTGCTACATAACGAAGCTTAGTGTAATGTCAGGAGCACTTTCATAAAAACGTTTCCATAAATAGTCCTGTCACGCTTGTCATAATGTAAAATAAGTCTACAATATTTGTTATGTTTCAAATCTTCAGAGGTTTTATAATTGCAGCAATTACACGTCTTTCAAGAATGAAGAAAAATAAGGCATGCTAAACACCAGCATAGAATTAGCTAATAATATGCTAGCACCACATGCTCATCTCATTTAGACTTTCCCTCCTTCAGTTTCTTGACGGTGAATCTATTTGCATTACTCCACATTTTTTAATGTTATCAAAAATGTCTTGCTGAACTGTAGCTGCTGACAACAGGTCTGCTTGAATGTTTCTAGTGTACAAAAATATGACAGCTAGACAGTTTTCTTATTTTCTACCAGAGACGTTTGTGAGATTGGTCAAAGGTTTATTATTTGGATTTGACAGGCTGTCAAAAATCTTTAAAATGTTTATTAATGTCTATGTCCAAAGTAGCATGAAGGACACCACCGCCATGGCACTGATCTTGCCCCTGAGAATATTACAATGTTCCTGCCTTGCTGACCGGCAGAAACATTGCAATACACATTCTCGCTGGGCTGACTGGTGGAAACAGTGCTAGGATATTGGCCTTGGGAGTCAGGATTCATATTCTAGCACTCCAGCACCGTCAGAATGCGCACTGTCTACAAAGCCCTAGCTGGTTACAACTCCAACCGCAGTCACCAGATCAAGAACCATGTTCCTGGCAAGGACCTTAGTCCCCTGGTAGGGCTGCCGGTGAGGGTCATAATGTGGTGGTCGGACCACCACAATTTTTGTGTCCAGACTGTCATATCGAGTCCTTGGACCACCAGACTTGTTATCAGGCCCTAAATCCTAAAACTGATCTAAATTTCCCCAAAGAGGGCGTGATTCATTTCACAATATGAAGAATGCAAATTGAACAAGTGATCAAATAAATGATTCCAGGTCTATCAGTGGTACAGGCACAACTGCAATTGAAAGGGCATTCCAAAAATAAATCGCTAACCTCTCTTAATGTTTAGGAGACATAGAGTAGCCATGTTTTCTGAGAATCAAACTTCTGAATAAAAACATAAATCTATAAATGCCTCAGATTTTCCCATTCAACCTGAATTATTTCTACAACTACAATGAATACACTGTTCATCATAGATCACATTGCCAGTGATATCATTAGAACTATGTCTCTCTCCCTCACTCCCTGCTTCTCTCTGTCTTTCTCCTTCTCCTCCTATCCCTTTGTCTGGCAACTGTGAAGTTATAGTCCAGTCTCCCCTTTCCATTGACAAAGCTTTTTAGAATTGCCTATACCTTTGTTCCACAGGGACTGTGTGATTCTTCTGGTTTAGTATATGTTCATTCAGTTGTTCTTAAACTATAAACATTTAAAAAAAAGATGCCAGGAGGCCTTGAAGTGGTCAACACATTTGGCTATGTTGGGCATTTAAAGTAATGATTTCCAAAATGCTAATTTCTGTCAATCACATTTCAGGTTGTCAAGGAATGTGATTGGCTGATGAAGGTGATTAAACATTGTTCCACCTTTTTGAAAATTGTGATTTTGGTTAGAATTGTAAGTGCTAGGGGCTATGGAAACTTAAACAGAAAAAGAAAACAGAAAAAGTATCAAATTTCCATTATAGAATTACCATCTTTTAAAAAATCCTTATTATGTGGAAGTCATTTTGTATTTGAGAATAGACACCAATTGTGATTTTCAGACAAAATAATGATTTCTAAAGTGTACCAACAATGGGAAAAGTATCAAGTCTATCCTTGGATGAAGGCTGGTAGAATGCATGGGCAGGTTTGACCATCCTCTGCTGTGCAAGGCCAAATTCCATCACAATTGTGCAAGTGGTGCAACGTTCGTGAAAACAGTACATCAGAAAGGAAACAGGAATTTCCTGGAAAACACAGTTAAAAGATAGTTCAGTGAACCCATACACAAAATTCTCGCTTGATGATCCTCAACTAGCATTAGATCTGCAAACATTAGATGACAGGCCTACCATGCAAGCAATAACTTGCACTCTAACTGCAATGCTTATGCTTCTATTAGCTGTGGTACCGATATATCCTTGCTGAAAGGGAATAACTTATCTTACTCAGCATGAGATGCATATATTAAGCCTGGGATACTGAGCAGGTGTCAAAGTTGACTGAAATATTTGTAATGCCATGATAGACATGATTTAAGCCTGCAGAATGTGGTTCGCAAGATTCCATGATCTGAGAAGAGTAAAGCAGAGTATGGTGTGCAGCATGTTGGAAATACCTAAGTTTACCTTATTGGTTTTAGTCACCAGTTGTAATAGGGATAAATGTGAGGTGCTGAAGGTGTTCGGTGAAGGGGTTGTGATGTAGACATTGCACGTTTCTTAGTAGATGGTGCTGTTTGATGTATAGGTTTTTTGTATTTTGCATACCACAATGAAAAGAAAATGTAGTATTATTTTGTCAAGTCAAACATATAAATAGAGAAGTTAATATATGTATGAAATCAACATTTCCATGAAAAGTATACCAAGAAAGGAGAATCATTTTTTTTATCTCTCAGTCCTAAAATCACAAGAATTTACTGTACTGTGATGCTTCATTGAAGCTTTAAACCAAAACCAACAACTGTTAAGAAGTTACTGTGCGGCCTACTCACAAAGGCATTTTGGAGTATGTACAGTGGTACTCCTGTAGTACTCTACCACATATTCCTATATGTATTTGTGAATTGTTATCAAAACAGCCAAAATGGGAATCAGTTGGCAATATTCTGGAAATATGCATGTAGAAGTACTATAAGTAGAAACACTTTGTCCTTTGTTCTTTTACTAATAGGGATTTTAAAGTTTCAGGGCTGTGCCACTAAGGCATTACAGAGTACAAAAAAAGGGTACCTCTGTCAAGCTATTTCCTGTACATATAAAGGCTTGTTTTGTCAATCAGGCCCTTGTTGTTCCTCTCTGTGATTTATTCTTTCAATGTGTAATGCTGAACATTTTGTATCTCATTATGAGGCTGGCGGTCCGAAGGCGTTCCAGCTTCACGGTCGGACAGCGGCAGCTGTGGTGGTCTGACTGCCACATTACAAGGTTGGCGGGCAGACCCGCCAGCCTACTGCCATCCCCGCCAGGGTCAGTGATCTCAATGGTCTGATGGTGGTCCTAGTTGTAATCAGCCAGGTTGGCAGGGAACCTTGTTCACTGCCAGACTTTTCATGGTTTTCTGACCTCTATGAAATGGCTGGTGAAGAACAAGTGCAGGGGCCACAGGTGCCACTGGCATAGGCAGTGCAGGGGTCGCCCTGCTCTGCACCTTTGAAATGTGCACTGTCTGCTGTGCACACAGTGTGCATTTCGAGGGCGCTGTTGCCCTCTGCCAGCCACAGCATTGCTTCTAGGGACAATGCTGTTGCACGCTTCCTACTGGGCTGACTGGGGGAAACCCTGGTTTCTGACAGCCAGCCCAGTGTAAAGTCGCGATGGGGATGTTTTCATCCGCCAAACTTATAATCAGCCCCTTTATATTTAAAGAAAAACTAAAATCTATGTGCCCACTCATGATGGGCCAAATCATAATGGGCCAGTTATTCTTGTTTGAGCCCAAAACAGTATTTCACTCTAGAAACACATCAGTGGTATTCATACCTGTGATTTGTGACAGGGAAAACCTAATGCAAATTATGCCATTTTACACAGTGTGTCCCTGGAGTGTCCCTGGAGTGCAATGTGCATTTTGACCCACTGAGCTATTTAGTATAAAAAACAAGGCCCAGATAATTCAACAGTTCTTTGACAGTGAAAAATGTGCTCCAGTGTGAGTCCCTCACTTGCATGGGGTTACGAGGAACCTGCATCTGAGATGTTCCACAGTCAGTGCACCTGAGTCCCTGCTTTGGGAGGAGGGCTTGGGGACAGGCCCATGCAGTCACTTCACCCACCTGCGGGTGGATCCCAGTTCTTTCCTTAAGAAATGCCGAGCCCTTTGCATTGATGGACTTGCTGTTAAAATTGCTCATGCACCTTTACTTTATCAACATATGTTTGGTGCATAATTGGGTATAATCATTGATCTGTGGTAAGAGCACTAATGAAAGATGTACCATGGTGTTGCCTGGGCAATAACTGGCATCTCGTAATGGGTGGAATTTAGTGCAAATAGTACATGATTCCCGCTTTGTGGATATTCAAAATGCAATCAGGTGCAAATTGTGGACTACCTAATTAAATAGCGATGTACAATTTGTACCAGTTTTTGCAACCCAATTTCGATCATACTCTAAGTGATGTTCAATTTATTTAAAAAATACTCTAATGCAAGCAAATAAACATTCTGAGCATGCAATGTGTTGAGTAACATCTGTTTCCAGGGTAACTTGTGACCAAACCCACTAAGGCCATCACTAATCCCCTACTTGAATCTGTGTCTTCTTAAGGATTCTAGGGGACCTGAGACACATTTTAGGGGCCCCTGCAAAGAAAAACAATGCTAAATGAATCTAACACAGAACAAGGTGAGATATGTGTGGATATATGTCTTGAACATTTGATTCTTTTATCTGAAATGCATCTAAAAAATCTCTTGAAAATGTTGACATCTTGGAAAGTGAATGAAATGATCTTGAAATCATACCTGCAAAAATGACAAAATCTACTTGTTAAAATCGGCCTCTATTTTTATAATTTGTGATAGGCTCTAGCATGAAAAGTATTTATATCCATGTTTAGAAACCTTGATAAATAAATTAGGCTATTGATCTTTTGTGTCTAAGCTTTGGCACCCATCATATAATTTCACCATACTGTGAAAAAGGCTTTGAAAAAAATCCAGTCTCAACTCTGCTTCATTGTTGTGATTTATAGTGAGATAGGTTGAATTGTTATGCATGGTGCAATGCTAGGTTGTGCTAAAATGTGCTGTCAAGCTCTCCCCTTAACCATATCCTTCCACTCACTGAATTCATATGGAAAACGTATCAAATACAAAAGTCTCAATCATCTTCTCAGCTTTGGAGGAGTCCAGGCCATCCATAGTAAACCTCTGTAGGACATGTACTGGAGCAAATTAGGTCATGAGGATAGTAAAGAAATGCAAGATGAATGAATGTTGGTTTTGCAAGAAAGTGCCTCTTTTTGCGTGGCCATATCAATTTTATGCTGACTGTATTGCTGACTTTTGCACACTGGGGCACTGTTGTTCAAGCCCACTGTTGTTCAAGAGTATGTGTCCTAACCCCTAAAACATAGTAAAATTGGCTAGTTCCCTATTGACATATTTACCTTTACACTAAGGCCATAGTATGTGGTGTAGAGACATATACTAATGGCACATGAATGCAGATAAATGTCACATGGATTGTGGACCTTTTGTGCCATCTACCAGATGACAATGAAAACATGGCTACAGGCCTATCTGTTTAGCCTGACTAATGCTGCTTTTTAAACCTACAGGAAAACCTGTCAAAATACCATTTATTTACAGACAAGAACCCTACTTTCAAATATTAAATAAGTCACCCTTAAGTAGACATTGTAACCCACAAGGAGGGTGTTGAATATTTAAAAAACGTACAACAAGACATTGCTGTTGGCATGTAGCTATTGTGATTAGTGACCAAAAACTATTTTACTGTGAAGGGATATAATTTTTGTGAGATAACTGGACTGATTGCAGAAGCCCCCTAACTTTCTGCTCCCATTTTTCACTTTTTGCTGGTGTTTTCCAGTTTCTTATGGTGCCCTGGGTACTGCAAACTAGTCACAGGGCCTGTGCTCTGATTAAAATGAGTGTGCAAATTAGGCTCATTATAATTGGCAGTATCTATCTACCTACACGTCCCTAGCATATGGTAGGGCATGTAGGTTTAGTGACCCCCAGCATAGGTACTGCTCCCAAGGTGCACTGCTGAGGTGTCCAGTGTCATTTTAAAGGCAAACCTGCCTTGCTGGCTTATTTTAAACTAAAGTTGTTAGAAATGGGATCGTTGGTTGGCAGTCAGGTTACCCCCTGTCCAAGCAAGGACACTCACTCAGGGTAAGTCACACATAATCCAAATTATCCTGTGCCCACCCTCTGATAGCTTGGCACTGTACAGTCAATCTTAACTTAGAAGGCAATGTGTGATGTATTTGTGCAATAATTCATGCAATAACACGGTATAACACCACAAAAATACACCACACAGGTTTAGAAAAATATAGAATATTTATCTGAGTAGATTAAGGTAAAAAAACGATCAAGATGCAATAAGTACAAGTTTAAATATGAATTTCAGAAGATGTAAAATAGTCTTTAGATAAGAAATACACGATTAATGCTTGATTTGTCAAAGTACCTGGTGGGTGCCAAAAATTACACGCACGGAGAACACGGGGGGTTGTGTGAAAAAAGAGAGGGTGTGCGTCGGTTTGTCCGGCACCCACAGATGATGCATTGTTGCTTTTCCCGAAACACAGGACATGCGTTGTTTCTTCGGTGTGCGGTCTGGGTTCCTCATTGCGGTGCACGATCTTCGTTGCAACCCAGGTACGATGCTTGGAAATCCTGGGCGTGCAGGGTGAAGTCACAGGCTTGTGTAGTTCCAGTAGCATGATGCATCAGATTTTCTGTCACATGGCAGGCGCTACATCCATTCTCTATCTAAGAAGTCATGGTGCGTCATTCAGGCTCAGCTGTGCGTCGATCCAGTAGGATGTGCGGCAGATTTCCAGTTGCAATGCAGGCGCTGCGTCGATCTTCACTCAGGAAGTCAGGCTGCGTTGTTCTGATTCAGCTGTGCAGTGATTTTCTTGTTGCAGTGCAGGCTGTATGTCGTTTCCAGCAGGCTGTGCATCGAGTTTTCAGTGCAAAAAAATTTCTTTGCAGAAAGTGAAGTCTTTTTGGCCTTGATACTTCAGCAACAGGAGGCAAGCACAATCCAAGCCCTTGGAGAGTACTTCTCAGCAGAGCCAGAGAACAGCAAGGAAGTAGGGCAACAGCAAGGCAACAGTCCTTAACAGCAAAGCAGTCTAGGTGAGTCCTTTGGGCAGCCGGGCAGCTTCTCTTAACAGGTTGCAGGTTCTGGTTCAGAGTTTCTTTCCTAGGAGGTATTTTGTCAAGAAGTGTCTGAGTTGGTAGGGTCAGACACTCGGTTTAAATACCCAAATGTGCCTTTGAAGTGGGGGAGAGTTCAAAGAGTGGCTTAGAAGTGCACAGGGTCCCCTTTCAGTTCCATCCTGTCTGCAAGGGTCCCAGTAGGGGGGTTTGGCAGCCCATTGTGTGAAGGAAGGCCACTGTCCTTTCAAATGTAAGTGTCAGGCCCTCCACCCTCCCAACTCAGGAAGACCCAATCAGTATGCAGATGTTTGCAGGTGTGGCTGAGCATCCTGTGTTTGGGGTTGTCTCAGTGAAATGCACAAGGGAGCTGTCAACTAACCTACCCAAACTTGGATTGCAAGGTACAGAAGGATTTAAGTGCAGAGAAATGTTCACTTTCTAAAAGTGGCATGTCTAAAATAGTAATATTAAATCCAACTTCACAAGACAGATGGATTTTGTATTAACATTCTTGCTATACTAAATATTACTCTGTTACCCCTTTCAGATCAGAATCTACCACTCAAACAGTATATGAGGGTAGCCCTAATGTTAGCCTATGAAAGGAGACGGCCTCATAGCAGTGTAAAACGAATTGAGGAGTTTTATACTACTAGGACATATAAACTAGACAGGTATATATCCTACCTTTTATCTACATAGCACCCTGCCCTTTGGGTTACCTAGGGCCTACCTTAGGGGTGACTTAAATGTAGAAAAAGGGGAGTTTAAGGCTTGGCAAGTACTTTTAACTGCCAAGGTGAAGTGGCAGTGAAACTGCACACACAGGCTTTGCAGTGGCAGGCCTAAGACATGGTTAAGGGGCTACTTATGTGGGTGGCACAGTGATGCATGCCCACTAGTAGCATTTGATCTACAGGCCCTGGGCATATGTACTGCACTTTAATGGGGACTTACAAGTAAAATAAATAAGCCTATTGGGTATGAGCCAATGTCATCATGTTTTAAGGGAGAGAGCATATGCATTTTAGCACTGGTTAGCAGTGGTAAAGTGTGCAGGGTCCTAAAATCAGACAAAACTGTGTCAAAAAAGTGGAGGGAGGAAGGCAAAACGTTTGGGGTGACCCCCCTTAGGCTGTAGGTCTCACAAAAGTTATATACAAATTCGACCTTGGAATTAAAAGTACTTCCAAAGTATTAAACTACCTTATTTGCACATATTAGTCGCCACTAAAGAATGTCCTAAGTGACCCTAGGGTTAGGTGCCATGTAATTATAAGCAGGGACCTTGTACAAATTGTTTTATAAGCTGTGGTGAGGTGAAATAGCCAAATTTGTTTTTCACCCACTGTAGTGAATGGCCTCCAGGCTAAACTTGTGAGACTTTATTCTAATTAACAAAGTCCCCATAAGAGCCGGATACCTTGAGTTTGGTATCAACTTAAGTGATATAATAAATCCCATGTCTTGCGCTTGTTAGATTTAATATAACTAGTTCAGATAAAGAGTTTTAAAACTCTACTTGAAAGTTGCCAACTTTTACTCTGTAGTGCCCTTCTCTGATTGGCCAGCCTCTGGCAGCCTGCCCAGGCTGCCTTGATGTGGTGTGAAGTGGCCTTGGCTGAACACAAAGAATGTGCCTGCAGGAGGAGATCTGCCTCAGCAGATGATGAAAACAGGATGGGGAAGAGCAGCCAAACTGGTCTCCAAAGGCAGGGAAGGACATTTGGAGCAGCTCAGGACTTCCCCCATTTCCTGCAACCGCAGACAATTAGGTGTCCTCTTGATTATATTAGGAGAGGGCAGGAGAGGGGTGTGTTTAGGATTTGTAGCCAGATCTAAACTCCAAAAATCAATTTTAGTCATGTTGGATTTTTGAAGAATGTTGCTCCCTGGGATTGATTTTTGCCATACTTCCCAGGAAGTGGTCATCAAAGGGGACTGGGTCCTGCCTGTGATTGGACAGTTGCCACCCCTGTTTTCCACTCCAGGAGCAAGGATAAATATGGCAGAGCTGCACCAACACCTCATATCCCGACAAGGGACAACATCAGAAGAAGAAGGACTGCCATGCTGGATCCCTGACCTGCACCTGGACTCTGCACTGTGAAGGACTGCACCAAAAGCACACTTGGGCTTCACCACAAGAATGACTTTGCCTGGCTTCAGCTGGTTCAAGAAGGGACTCCCTGTTTGCTACAGGTAGAAAATAGCTCACCAGAGCCCCCTGCATCAAAGCCTGAAGAAGCTGACCAGCTGAACACTCTCCAGTTTTCATTTTGGAGTTTGAGCCAGGTGCATTCTGGGAGTTGGATTCCTAGCCCTCAAGGAGCAACTCAGAGCTATTTGGAACCTTGGGGTGACCTGTGAACTCATAAAGGACCTTCAAAGACCTTCTGGAAGAAGATCCAGAAGTTTGGAGAAGATTGGAGAGATTTTGATAAAAAGCTCCAGAAAGGGACCGACCCGCAGTCGAGTATCGAGCCAGCTTAGGTCGACTGTGACCTGGCCTGACTTACAGGTTTTTCATGCTGAAAAGCTTCGGGGCCCTAGACTTCCAGGATTTCTCTTGGGTCTTTTGGAAAGGCAATCCAATGACGACTCAAAATCGGCTTGCTGTGGAGGTCACTGATGTCAGAGAGAAAAAGCTCCAAAAAAGTGGCTACGTCAGAAGGTAAAAAGTTGACTTGGACTTCCCGCACAGCACATCCGAGGGCTCTAGGGAGGTTAGGTCAAGATTCAGTTTTGACCCATTCACGAATTTTTGTCCCAAAAAATAATCTACGTTTGAACATAGACTTCTTCACTGAGGTCTCGTTTGATGTATATCCAAAGAGGGCTTCAGGGAGGTCGGATCGGATTGGTGACTTCGTCCTGCTGAAGACAATCTTTAAAAAAAAAATCTAATTCCTAATGTAAACTTTTGACCAAGGCCTCCCACATGTTGTAGCCGAGCAGAGTTCCATTGCAGTCATCCTTAAACTTTGACTTTGCCCAGTCGCGGTGCGACCATCTGACCTGATTGGCACATTAATTCTTCCAAAAAATCATATCTCCGGTTCCGCTTATCTGATTTTATGCATTTTTTTGTCAAAGTTTTTTTGCATTTTTAAATGGTTTCCTGTGTTTTATTTTATTATTGTTTTGTGATACTTGAATGCTTTAAACATTTTGCCCCTAATTACGACTTTGGCGGACGGAAAAGGTTGTCTGACGTAGTCCTGTGGTTGGGTTAATGCCAGTGCGGTCCACTTTACGCGGCCCCTAATAAGAGTTTCCCACTGGGTCAAAGGGCGGAAATAGAGTTTCCGCCCACTGTCCCAGCGGGAATCATCCCACAACAATGACAAGAGCTCATAATAGAGCCGGCAGCAATGTTGCGGTGCATAGGGTGCACCATCACCCATTGCAAAAAGCACAACAGTGCTGGCCATGGGGACCCCTGCACTGCCCATGCAAGTTCATGGGCAGGGCAGGGGAACCCATGGGGCACCCTGCACCCTGTCTCCACCAGATTTTACATGGCAGGGCTACCACCATGTAAACGCCAACAGAGAAGGGACTCATAATCCCCAGGGCAGTGCTGCCCTGACAGATTAGGACTGCCAGCACCGCCAGCCCCTCCAGGGGTGGAAAAGTGGTGGTGCTGGCAGTCTGACCATGGCGTAACCACCACTGTCGTAATATGGCTGTCGGACATTGGCCGCGGCCCGACTGCCACCATGGCTCTGGGTCGTAATGATGGGCTTTGTCTCCTAAATTCAGCATTGTTGCTCATTGCCAAGCTAAGCAAGAAATGAGCTGTGGTTAATTTATTGAGACCTAACTGAACCTAGTAGGGGTTAGTGGACTATTGCTAAGTCTAGGTACTTACCTGCCCTGATCAAAATTCCACTTTCCAACAGTAACTCAAAATCTAACCTAACCCTCAAATTGGATTTTGTAAGAAATTGGGTTTTTATTTGAGAGTGGGAGAGCCCCATTACAGTAATAAAGACAATCCCTGCTAGAGGGAACTATAAAGTTCTGCAAATAAATCTGGTTCTTAACCCTTTTGTAGGTTTGCACTAAAGTCAGTCTCAACTGAGAGGCAAGGTCTAAAGATTGTATGTGACACTTAAATAGTAATAAAATGGAACCACAACACAGGCAAAATCCCAAACCAATTTAGAATTACAGAGTACAAGTAACTAAATAACAAAACAACAAAAATCTAACAATTTAATGCGAAGATATACGTTTTGAAAGTTCCAGGTAAAAAGTGCACCAAAAGGCACATAATGCTAGTTATCTTATCGCACTAGACCCGGTTAAACACACAAGTTCAGGCCGACCAGGATGGAGCGTGGGTCAGATGCAGGGACCAGGTTCATCACAGTGGAGAGTTTGCCTTCTACTTATTCCAGTCCCATGTGAAGAATATCAGCTGGAGCTTCATGTTGGTGGTGGCTGTGAGGAGTTATTTACCAATGCAAAATGAAGGTTGCTGTCGGTGCTTCAAGTTGGAAGGAGACGTGGACAGTCATTGCTGACATGAAGAGCAGGTCGCCTTTGAAGATTTATGTTGGTGGAAGACATGGACTGTCATTGCTATCACAGAGAGTCTGTTTGAGGTTGTAAAGAGTTCAGAACTTCTGGAATTTTACCTGGAGTCCCTTAATCATAGTTTGCAGCTTGAAGGGGTACACTCTGATAAAAGCCTCGAGTACAGGGCCTGGACAGACACCTTTTGGAGGTCAAGACTCACTCCAGCAGAGGCCAGGAGCAGGGTTCAGGCAGGTCCAGTAGGAGCTGGTCAGCTGGACAGTTTAAAAAAAAACCTCTGGAAGCTTGTTGTGCCCCTGCAGCTCAAACAGGAAGTCAGCTAACTGACCATTGAAGTATCTTCTAGATTAAAGGAAGCATGTCCTGTTTTCCTTCTTCACACAGCATGTAGTCCTTCTTACGAATTGTTACAGGTTCAGGGGTGTTCGGAAGAGAGTATCCGAGGGTACCACTTATAGACCCAGTGCCATGCTATATGTAGTGGTGACCCAATTTGTCTAACTTTAAACTGGTTGTGGTCAGTTCTCCTCTTCCCCTGGGTTTGACTACAAATGGTCATTGGCAACAAAGGGCATGTAGACCCAAGTGTCAGCTGCATTTACTTGTAACAAAGCAGGCAGCCTTAGAAGTCAAGGAGGGGGGTAGGTACAGCCCTCAGGCTACCTTTTAAAACTCAGAAAGGGTTAAGTATACCCCCCAGGACATCCTTCTCAGAAGACGAACAACTTTCCCAACACCCAAGGCCATTTTATCCTTTGTCTCTAAGGAACACATCACACCACAGGAGAGTTATTAAAAGTTATGTTATCCTGGACACCGGCAGAAAGCTCATTTGGTTTAAGCAGTAAAATGCCTCTTTCTAAATGTGGTGTTTTAGAACTTAAAGTCTGACTTTAACAAGCAGTTAAACTTGCAGTTTAAATAAGTGGAATGAGTATGTCACTATCTGCCCCCAAACAGAAGTTATCACTCATTAAGTGATAGTGTGTGGGAGAGTAGCCTTCCGACAGTGAAAAATTAGTTTGGGAGTTTTTCAGTGCTAGAACATGTAAAACCTAAGTACATATATCCTGATTTTTAAATACCAATCAACCTGTCCTATAAGCCTTCCTACTTTATGGGTAATCCATGCTTATTAAATTGGCAGTTTTAAACATTGTAAAAGAGTTTATTTTTCCCATTTAAAACTGCACTATAGCATGCAGTGGTAGGCTTGAGACATGTTTTACAGTGCTGCTTTAGTGGGTGGCTTAATGAGTATTGCAGCCCAACTGTAGCATTTAATTATACGCCCTGTGCACATGATATACCATTTACTAAGGACTTATAGGTAAATAAACAGGACCAATCATGGGTAGGCCGACTGTATCACGTTTAAAGGAGAGAGTACAAACATGTTACTTCTGTTTCTCAGGGTTCCAAATGCCAACAAAAATGGATAGAAAAAAACAGGGAAGTGAAAGAAAAAGTGTGAGTCACCAAAGATGATCAGGTCTAACAAATGTATTTTATTGTTTTAGAAATCACACTTTCAGGAGGTTGCATTTCTCTACCTAAACCAAAAAGGATTTTCTGTCAGTGTCCAGTGTCACCAGACTGCTGAATGGCTTTCCTGAGGTGAGGTGTGGAACGCTCCCAGACAATGGATGGAACACATTGATTAGGGTTGCCTTTACTAATAGCAATTCATTTCTACCCAAACAAGCCCTTCTTTTAGTAAAATTAGGACAGTTAAAGACTTAGAAAAACTTAACCTGTACCATGCTCTTTGCATGCAGCGCTTTGATGGCAGTTCATAGCTCACTGTGCTAAATTATGATCATAATTTATGAACTACTCACTAACAAAAGAATGGCTGGGACAAAAGTAGCATCCCACTGAGCATTGCACATGGAATACTGTTATGTAATCCGCATAGTGCATGTCCTTTGCGGCAGGCATATTAACCCTCTGTGCTGCCTTAGATGAGTTAAGACTGCCACTAGACAAAACTCCATCTCTTTCCAGCAGGAGCATTAATCACCAGAGTTATCTTGGTACATGTATTGTTGCCTGAAAACTGCTGGATATAGAAAGAACTCTGCAGTGCTTTTAACACTGCAGCAATGCTACAAAACCGGCCTCCACAGGAGTAAAAGCAGCCTCCCACACTTTCATTCACCAGGTACGGCCTGTCCAGCCTTGATTTAGAAGTGGTGTTCATTTATGCAGCATGACCCTCTTTCACTAAAGTAATTTTTCACATTGAGGGAATGTGATACATATATAATATTACACGTGTAATACAAATATAACCTCAGAAACACTTATGCAGAGTTTAAACATTCTGTGCCTTTGCTACAATTCTGTTTTGCTGAACTTTGTGCTCAAAATGAGCTTTTCATGGGCCTAGACGTGCCAGCACAGAGGGTAATTACAACGATCATTTCATAGATTGTGCATCTGTCTTTATCAGAAAACTGCATCGTATCTTAATGAATGCAGCAATCTCTGCCTGGCGAAGTGCAAAGTTTGGGAATAAAACATACCTTTTCGTTCTATGTCCATCCCTTATTGTATGTGAGCGGTAAGTGAAGCCTGCATAGTTAAGCCATCTGACTGGCGGTGGTAACCCGGGGACCTTAAATACATCACCCCCTACCCCGACTCTAGAGAAGAGAGAACAAGACATGTGATTGTGATACAGCGAGTACGTCTTGTCTCAGTTCACTTTCACATGCGACATGCAGCTTCGGTGGCAGGTGCACTGCACAGACGACAGACTGCTGGAAAATTAAGATCCAGCCAGCCGACATACGTGCAGTTTACACTGCAGAAGTGCTCAGGACATATTACTGTCGCACCCTTCCTGCCCCACCCTGAGTCCCACCCGCATAGCATGGATGCGCCACGTGTAACATCATAAATGTGACCACAAGCTTAACTGTAAAGCTAACTGGTCCCAGACCCAGTTAGTGAGTCAGTGGGTGTAATGAGCTGATGGATCCCCTGTAGCTTTCCCCCCGCACTGAAGGAGGTGCAGATGCTTATGTTCCACCTTTGCTTTACTCTTCCAATCACATAATGGAGCAATGTTCACATATAGGGCCAGATGTAGCAACAATAGGTTTTGCGACTCGGAAATTGCGACTCCGAGCGACTCGCAATTTCCGAGTCGCAAAACCTAAACCTAAACCTAAAGCAGTTTTTTTTTTTCAAAGTGTAGCCAGTTTTCCTTAAAGGAAAACGAGCTGCACTTATACAAAAAAAACGAAACCTTTTGTTTCGGATATTTTCAGGGCAGGTAGTGGTCCCTTGGACCACTACCTGCTCTGAAAAAATAATTTGGGGTCAGTCACAAAGGGGAAGGGTTCCCATGGGGACCCCTTCCCGTTTGTGAGTGTGTTACCATCCACTTCAAGTGGATGGTAACTGCGACTCCATTTGCGACCGCGTACACGGTCGCAAATGGAGTTGCATACCACTGCGACTCGCAAATAGGAAGGGAACACCCCTTCCTATTTGCGACTCTGAAATGCATTTTGCGAGTCTGTTTCGACTCACAAAATGCATTTCTGCATAGCAAACACACGTTTGCGACTCGCAAACTGTTTGCTACATCTGGCCCATAGTCCCTCAAATGTCTGAACATCTGTCAATGGCCATTTAATTCATGAGTCACACATTCAGGAACTGCCATCCTTGTAACGGCTTTTGACGATTCTTCGGAGTACGGGGACCAACAGATTTCAAGTATGGCAAGATATAATTTGCGACAGCTGGGGCAGAATCCATCCATCGTTTCTTGTCATTATTAATCCGCTATATCTTCTGCGTGTCATATAAGGTGACAAGTTTCAATAATCGGGTGATCTGCAATTCACTGGTGGTTCTGTGCTGTATCCAAATATATTCACAAAATGATTGCAGCATTGGAGAGGACAAAGTGATAAGCACCATGTCCCCAACAGCGTGATAGCACCTCCAGGATTTTCAAGTGGGCACAGGTTTGACCGAATGTAATTTTCAGGTGATCATTGCCAGTCCTGAATAATTTTTAAATTACTAAGAAATAGATACACAAAGCATTTCTGAGGTTGCAAAAGGTCTGATTTCCGCAAAAATGCTTTTTTTATGTACAGATAGAAAACTGCAATTCAACAGAATCGCAATTTGGGCTTGCAATTCGGTATTTAAAAGGGGCATGTATAGTCCATTACTTCCAAATACTGAATTGTAGCGATGAATTTTTTAAGACCGAAATGTGGTCACAAAAGTTTAATATTTTACCAACACCTCCAAAGAGGTGGTAACCTGTTCACAAATGGGATGAGTTCCCTCTTTGTGAATGTTGACAAAAACATTTTTCAACAGTACATGGTGGTCCTATGGTCCACTCCCTACTCTTAAAAAAATGTATGCTTTAAGTGCTTTCCGTTTTTCTTTAAGGCAAGTGGTGGCATTTAAAAATAAAAAATAAAAAATAAAAACACAAATGCTTTGTTTGAAAGCAATTACAGACACAGTGGTCTGCTCAGCAGGCAACCATCCCACTGATGACTGTCATTCCTCATGGATCGCAAATCGGAACCTGCCTCATTAATATTCATGAAGTAGGTCGATTTGCGAACCACTAGAATTTGCTGCTTAAAAAATAACAGTTTCATACATTAAGAATAGCCATTACCAATAGTGATTCAGAAACAGAAATCGCTATTCCTAATCATACATCTGGCTCCTAGTTTCAGATGAGATACACAAATGTCTCTGCCATGTCTGGTGTTAGAAATGGGGTCTTTGGTTGGCAGTCAGGTTGCCCTCTGTCCAAGCAATAACCCTCACTCTAGTCAGGGTAAGTCACACACAATCCAAATTATCCTGTGCCCACCCTCTGGTAGCTTGGCACTGAGCAGTCAAGTTTAACTTAGAAGGCAATGTGTAAAGTATTTGTGCCATAAGTCATACAATAACACATTATAGCACCACAAAAATACACCACACAGTGTTTAGAAAAACATATAATATTTATCTGGATATTTGTAGGTCAAAACGATAAAAGATGCAATATGAATTTGTGGAGATATCACTGAAAAGTGATATAAAGTGTTTTAAGTCTTTAAAAAGCAAACAAAGTCTCTTTCAAGCACAAAGTACCTGAGTTGGAGTGGAAAATCTCTGCAAAGGTCCGCAGAGGAGCAGTTGCGTGGAAAAATGGTGTGTGCGTAAGTTTCGCCCCTTCACACATGAACTTGCGTCGTTATTTTTCACGCGGGGAAGACGTGTGTCATTTTCCAGCACGCGGACAGGTCTCCTCTGTGGGTCGCAGGATTCCCAGATGTCCCGGGGTCTGTGCAAGGAATCCTTGGCTTGTTATCCGGCTACACATCGTTCCGGTGGGCTGTGCATGGAATTTTCTCCCTCACGGCAGGCGTTGCGTCGATTTCCTCTCTGGAAGTCCGGTGGCGTTGTCCAGGCAGGCCGTGCATTGAAGTTCTGGTCGCACTGCTGGCGTCGTGTCGATCTTTTCCTTGCAGGGTTGAGCGGCGTCTTTCCGGATCGGCGTGCAGTGAATTTTTCACCGCGGAGCAAGCTGTGCGTCTGTGGAAGTCTTTTTGGTCCTGAGACTTCAGGGAACAGGAGGCAAGCTCTATCCGAGCCCTTGGAGAGCACTTCTGCAGCAGGGCAAGAGTTCAGCAAGGAAGAAGGCCAACAGCAAGGCAGCAGTCCTTTATAGAAAGCAGTCAGGTGAATCCTTTGGGCAGCCAGACAGCTCTTCTTGGCAGGATGCAGTTTCTGGTTAATAACCTGTTTTATACCCAAATGTGCCTTTGAAGTGGGGGAGACTTCAAAGAGTGGCTAAGAAGTGCACCAGGTCCCCTTTCAGTTCAATCCTGTCTGCCAGGGTCCCAGTAGGGGGTGTGGCAGCCCTTTGTGTGAGAGCAGGCCCTCCACCCTCCCAGCCCAGGAAGACCCATTCAAAATGCAGATGTATGCAAGTGAGGCTGAGTACCTTGTGTTTGGGGTGTGTCTGATTGAATGCACAAGGAGCTGTCAACTCAACCCAGCCAGACATGGATTGTAAGGCACAGAAAGATTTAAGTGCAAAGAAATGCTCACTTTCTAAAAGTGGCATTTCTGGAATAGTAATATTAAATCCAACTTCACCAGTCAGCAGGATTTTGTATTACCATTCTGTCCATACTAAATATGACCTTTCTACTCCTTTCAGATCAGCAGCTACCATAGCAATAATGTAGGAGGGCAGCCCCAATGTTAGCCTATGAAGGGAGCAGGCCTCACAGTAGTGTAAAAATGATTTTAGGAGTTTTACACTGCCAGGACATGTAAACTACACAGGTACCTGTCCTGCCTTTCACCCACACAGCACCCTGCCCTAGGGGTTACCTAGGGCACTCATTAGAGGTGACTTATATGTAGAGAAAGAGGAGGTTTAGTCTTGGCAAGTACTTTTAAATGCCAAGTCGAGGTGACAGTGAAACTGCACACACAGGCCTTGCAATGGCAGGCCTGAGACAAGGTAAAGGGGCTACTTAAGTGGGTGGCACAACCAGTGCTGCAGGCCCACTAGTAGCATTTAATCTACAGGCCCTAGGCACATATAGTGCCCATTACTAGGGACTTATAAGTAAATTAAATAGTCCAATTGGGTATGATCCAAAGTTACCATGTTTAAAGGGAGAGAGCATATGCACTTTAGCACTGGTTAGCAGTGGTAAAGTGCGCAGAGTCTAACAGCCAGCAAAAACAGTGTCCAAAAAGTGGAGGGAGACAGGCAAAAAGTTAGGGGTGACCACCCTAAGGCATGTCAGCTCTAACATGTGTCCCCCCCAGCTGAAAGTGGGGAGAGCTACCCGACCTCCTGGGAGCTCTCATCGCTAAGGGGGAAGTATCTGAAGAGACCATCAGCATTGGCGTGGTCAACCACTGGGTGATGCTCCACTGTAAAGTCCATCTCCTGTAGGGAAATGGACCACCTCAAGAGTTTTGGATTCTCACCCCTCATCTGCATGAGCCATCTGAGGGTCATGTGGTCTGTCTGAACCCGGAAGTGAGTCACAAACGGGTAGGATCTTAGCTTCTTCAGTGCCCAGACAACAGAAAATGCTTCTCTCTCAATAGCACTCCACCTCTGTTCCCATGGTAATAGTCTTCTGCTAATAAAGACTACTGGCTGGTCTGAGCTCTCCTCATTTAGCTGTGCTAGAACAGCCCCTATGCCATGCTCTGAAGCGTCTGTCTGCACAATAAATTCCTGGGAGTAGTCAGGGGCCTTGAGCACGGGGGCCGTGCACATGGCTTCCTTCAGAGAATCAAAGGCTTTCTGACAAGCCTCTGTCCAATTCACCAACCTAGGTTGTTTCTTGGAAGTGAGTTCTGTCAAGGGTGACACAATGGTACCATAGCTCTTGACGAATCTGCAGTAGTATCCAGTGAGGCCTAAAAAGGCTTTCATCTCAGTCTGTGTTCTAGGTGGTTGCCAGGCCTTGATAGTTTGAATCTTGGCCTGGAGTGGCTGCACCTTGCCACCACCTACTAGGTGTCCCAAGTACACCACGGAACCCTGCCCAATCTGGCACTTACTAGCCTTGATGGTCAGGCCTGCCTATTGCAGAGCCTGAAGCACCTCCTTGAGGTGGAGCAGGTGTTCCTCCCAGCTAGAACTGTAGACAGCTATGTCGTCCAGGTAAGCTGCACAGTAGGCATCTTTACCAGCTAGGACCCTGTTAACCAAGCGTTGGAAGGTAGCAGGGGCATTTTTCAACCCAAATGGCATCACCCGGAATTGGTAATAGCAATCAGGGGGGGAAAATGCTGATCTCTCTTTAGCCCCCTCAGTCAGGCCGATCTGCCAGTACCCTGAAGTAAGATCAAACGTGCTCAGGAACTTGGCAGCACCTAGTCTGTCAACGAGCTCATCAGCTCAGAGGATGGGTTGAGCATCAGTCCGGGTGACTGAGTTGAGACCCCGGTAGTCCACACAGAAGCTGAGTTCTGGCTATTCACCTGGGGCAGTAGCCTTAGGAACCAATACAACAGGGCTGGCCCAGGGACTACTGGATTTCTCAATAACCCCATAAGTCAACATCTTGGAGACCTCCTCCTTGATGCTGGCCTTCACCTTATCCGATAACCTGTAAATTTTGTTTTTCACAGGGGGACTGTCACCTGTGTCAATGTCATGAGCACAGAGGCGGTCCAGTCCAGGAGTAAGGGAGAACTGGGGGGAGAACTTCTCTAACAGCTCATAGCAGTCTCCTCTCTGGGTTAGAGTCAGGGAGTCAGAGAGAATGACGCCCTCCACTGACCCATCCCCTTCTTTGACAGAGAGGAAGTCGGGGAGAGGTTCACTCTCCTCTTCCATACCCTCATCTGTGACCAGGAGCATACTGACCTCAGACCTCTTAAAGTGAAGTTTGAGCCGGTTGTGATGGACGACCCTTTAGGGGGTGCTTAGGGGTCTTGACGTCCACTAGGTAAGTGGCCTCCCCTTTATGCTCCTTGATCTCAAAGGGGCCAGTTCAGCGGTCCTGGAGAGCACTGGGCACTACTGGCTCCATCACCCAAACTTTGTCTCCAGGTGAGAACTCAACCACAGTGGTCTTCCGGTCATACCACTCCTTCATCACCTCTTGACTGGCCTCGAGGTTACTCTTGGCCTGCTTCCAGAAGCGTTGGGTTTGGTTGCAGAGGGCCAGCATGTAGCTGACCACATCCTGGGGCAGTCACTTGGGAGCTTTCTCCCAGCCGTCTTTAACAATGCTTAGTGATGCCCTGACAGGGTGACCATAGAGAAGCTCAAAGGGGATGAACCCCACCCCTTTCTGGGGCACCTCTCTGTAAGCAAACAACAGGCATGGTAGGAGGATATCCCACTTACGCCTCATGGCATCAGTTAGGCCACTAATCATGCCCTTCAGGGTCTTGTTGAATCTCTCAACAAGCCCATTGGATTGAGGATGATAAGGTGTGGTAAACCGGTAGGTCACCCCACACTCATCCCACATGGACTTCATGTATGCAGACATGAAGTTTGTGCCCCTGTCAGACACAACCTCCTTAGGGAATCCCACACGGGTAAATATTCCCAACAGGGCTCTGGTCACCACCGGTGCAGTCACTGTTCTCAGAGGGATTGCCTCTGGATAGCGGGTGGCATGGTCCACCAAAACCAGGATAAACCTGTTGCCCAAGGCAGTTTTGGGGTCCAAGGGACCAACAATGTCGATGCCCACCCTTTCAAAGGGGGTGCCCACGACCAGGAGTGGGGGCAGGGGAGCTTTAAGCTGTTTCCCTGTCTTCTCACTAGCCTGGCAGGTGGGGCAAGCTCTGCAGAAGTTATCCGAGGCTATCCTCATTCTGGGCCAATGGAAGTGGGTAACAAGACTGTTAGAGGTCTTGTCTTGGCCCAAGTGTCCTGCCAGAGGGATGTCGTGAGCCACACCTAGTAGAAAGGTCCGGTAACACTGGGGGACCACCAGCTCTCGGGTGCCCCAGGACTTGGAACATTAAGCTCACTATAAAGGAGATCATTCTCCCAGTAAATATGGTGATTGCCAGAGGCGTCACCTGCTGCTTGGGCTGTGGCCTGTTGCCTCAGACCCTCAAGGGTGGGGCATTCCATCTGCGCCTTGCAGAATTCTGCCCTGGTCAGCCCACCCTCTACTTGCCAGCCAGCAAATTCAGGTAGGTTACCCAGGTCAGCTATGTCCTCCCCAGTTGGCTCAGGGGACTCCTCCTCCTCCTCAGGGGCCCCGTCCACCACCGTGGGAGCATTTGAGGCGGGTTTCCCGCGCCTCTTGCCCTTCCTCTTTGCAGATGTCTGGGCCATTGTTCCAGGCACCAGACGCCCTTGACTCCCTTCCCGGGCAACCATGGACCGTGTGGTCCTGCAGACCCACTCAGGCAAACCTAACATCTCCATGTGGGATCTGAGCTCTACCACTTTCCAAGCAGTATGCTCAAGATAATTGCCTAACAGACAATCTGCAGGCATGGCAGGACTCACAGCTACTTTCAGAGTACCAGAGACCCCCCCCACTCAAAGGGAACCAGAGCCACCGGTAGGTGACTCTCGCGATTGTCAGTGACTATGACCTGGTGTACTGTATTAGGGACTATCTGCTCTGTTGACACCAGCTGACTCTTGACAGTAGTCATACTGGCTCCTGTGCCACGCAGAGCCTCCAACTTTTGCCCATCAATGGTGACCCACTGCCTGTACTTGGAAGTATTTTGGGGCATGTGGGCTTTGGGCACCATTTCTCTTTCTCCCAGGGACACTAGGGAATCCTCTGCCTGCTCCCCAAAGCTATCTGGGTCCATCTCCCCCCAAGCGCTACACTAGTCAACCCAGGTGTCTGTCCGGTAGTGGACTGTGCTCTCTTGGAACACTGGGAGTCGCCCTTAGAGTGACCATACTGGTAGCACTCTAAGCATTTGGGGGTGAATTTCCCTGATGATTTATCATAAGTCATTGGCTTTTTCCCAAATCTGGAAGAGGAATAGTTGCCACCCCCTCCCTGGGAATTCTTTTGGGGGCCTTTTGAAAGTTCCTTATCTGTAAGTTTTTCTCCCCCCTCTTTCTTCTGTTGGGAACCCTGACCACCTTTGTGGGTGTCCCCCCCAGAAACCTTTTTGGACACTCTTGTGCTAACCCAGAGGTCCGCCTCCTCAGCAAGCTTCCTGGGATCAGTCAGCTTACTATCTGCCAAGTGCTGGCGCAACTCTGTAAAAGTAGTGTTGAGCATATGCTCTCTCAGAATCAAGTCATATAACCCTTTGTAATCATCTACTTTGTTGCCCCGCACCCATCCATCCAGTCCTTACTGGAAAAGTCAAAGAAATCTACCCATGTATGTGTGGATTTTTTGTGCTGTCCCTCAACCTCTGACGGTATCCCTCAGGGGTCAGCCCAAACTTGGCAAGTAAAATGGCTTTCTGAAGTGGGTATGTGTTTTGATCTGGTTTATCCAATGTGAAAAGTGTGTCCCTCCCCAGTGGTGGCACATAACCCCACATAGCTGTACCCCATTGCTCCTTCAGGAACCTCATGAGCCCTTAGTGTAACTTCGTAAGCAGCTAACCATTTATCTATGTCATCTCCCACCACAAAACTGGGCACCACATTTTTGGGTATACAAACCTTCTTTTCTCCAGCAGGTCTTGTCTGTGTTACAGACAGGACCTGCTGCCTCCATTACTGCTGGATTCAGACTGTCTTGCCTTGATCTCCAGCTCCTTGAGACTCAGTTCATGAGCCAACAATAGTTTCTTTTCAGCCAAAGCTCTATCAGCTGCAGCTTCAGCTCTTTCAGCTTCCATCTGTTTGGCTGCTCTTTCAGCCTCCATCTGTTTGGCTGCTCTTTCAGCTTCATCTCGCTTGGCTTCTCTCTCTGCCCTCCTTTCCCCCTGTTGAGCCTCAATTTTCAGTCTTACCATTTGCAATTGGAACTCTCTTTCTTCTCTCATTTCCTCTGCGGTCAGACTTTGCTCAGAGACACTGCTCCCTGGTCTGGAAGGGGGCACAATTGCAGTGGTAACATCACCCACTGATGGCAACAAATCCTCTGAGGGACCATTTTCTGGCTCCTCTTACTCATCATCCTCCTCTAAATGGGCTTCTGCCCAGTCCCTCAGAGCCACTTGAAAGTCCTCCTTTCTGGAGGCCGCCTTGGGTGGATACTCTCATCACCCTGCAGAACCCTGTTAGCTGTTTGACAGTATATGTCTCCAACAGGGCTAGGTCAAAATCTCCTGCTTGAGACCCAGCCAGAGACATGTTGAGTGAGGATTTAGTTTTTGAAAATTGTCAGGAAAAAAACTAATTTGCAAAAAGAGATAAAAATCAAGTTGACCTTCAACTGTGGGTAGGTAGTGAAATACTTAGCTACTGTATGTCACTGCACAAATACAAGTACTATCCTCACCGCTGATCACCAATGTTAGTAATGGGGTCTTTGGTTGGCAGTCAGGTTACCCCCTGTCCAAGCAAGGACCCTTACTCTAGTCAGGGTAAGTCACACACAATCCAAATTATCCTGTGCCCACCCTCTGGTAGCTTGGCACTGAGCAGTCAGGCATAACTTAGAAGGCAATGTGTAAAGTATTTGTGCAATAAATCATACAATAACACATTATAGCACCACAAAAATACACCACACAGTGTTTAGAAAAATATATAATATTTATCTGGATATTTGCAGGTCAAAACGATAAAAGATGCAATATGAATTTGTGGAGATATCACTGAAAAGTGATATAAAGTGTCTTAAGTCTTTAAAAAGCAAACAAAGTCTCTTTCAAGCACAAAGTACCTGGGTTGGAGTGGAAAATCTCCGCAAAGGGCCGCAGAGGAGGAGATGCACGGAAAAATGGTGTGTGCGTCGGTTTTGCCCCTTCACACATGAACTTGTGTCATTATTTTTCACGCGAGGAAGAGGTGCGTCATTTCCCTGTGCGCGGACAGGTCTCCTCTGTGGGTCGCGGGATTCCCAGATGTCCCGGGGTATGTGCGTGGAATCCTAGGCTTGTTATCCGGCTGCGCGTCGTTCCGGTGGGCTGTGCGTGGAATTTTCTCCCTTGCAGCAGGCGTTGCATCGATTTTCTCTCTGGAAGTCAGGCGGCGTTGTCCAGGCGGGCCGTGCGTCGAAGTTCCGGTCACACTGCAGGCATCGTGTTGATCTTTTCCTTGTGGGGTCGAGGGGTGTCTTTCCGATCGGCGTGCGGTGAATTCTTCACCGCGGAGCAAGCTGTGCGTTTAATTTTTCGGCACACAAGGAGTCCAGTTGAAAGATGGAAGTCTTTTTGGTCATGAGACTTCAGGGAACAGGAGGCAAGCTCTATCCAAGCCCTTGGAGAGCACTTCTGCAGCAAGGCAAGAGTTCAGCAAGGCAGCAGGCCAACAGCAAGGCAGCAGTCCTTTGTAGAACGCAGTCAGGTGAGTCCTTTGGGCAGCCAGGCAGTTCTTCTTGGCAGGACGCAGGTTCTGGTTCAGGTTTCTTCTCCAGCAAGTGTCTGTGGTGGTAGGGCAGAGGCCCTGTTTTATACCCAAATGTGCCTTTGAAGTGGGGGAGACTTCAAAGATTGGCTAAGAAGTGCACCAGGTGCCCTTTCAGTTCAATCCTGTCTGCTAGGGTCCCAGTAGGGGTAGTGGCAGCCCTTTGTGTGAGAGCAGGCCCTCAACCCTCCCAGCCCAGGAAGACCCATTCAAAATGCAGATGTATGCAAGTGAGGCTGAGTACCCTGTGTTTGAGGTGTGTCTGACTGAATGCACAAGGAGCTGTCAACTAAACCCAGCCAGACGTGGATTGTAAGGCACAGAAAGATTTAAGTGCAAATAAATGCTCACTGTCTAAAAGTGGCATTTCTGGAATAGTAATATTAAATCCAACTTCACCAGTCAGCAGGATTTTGTATTACCATTCTGGCCATACCAAATATCACCTTCCTACTCCTTTCAGATCAGCAGTTACCACTGCAATAATGTAGGAGGGCAGCCCCAATGTTAGCCTATGAAGGGAGCAGGCCTCATAGTAGTGTAAAAATGATTTTAGGAGTTTTACACTGCCAGGACATGTAAACTACACAGGTACATGTCCTGCCTTTCACCCACACAGCACCCTGCCCTAGGGGTTACCTAGGGTACTCATTAGAGGTGACTTATATGTAGAGAGAGGGGAGGTTTAGTCTTGGCAAGTACTTTTAAATGCCAAGTTGAGGTGATAGTGAAACTGCACACACAGGCCTTGCAATGGCAGGCCTGAGACAAGGAAAGGGGCTACTTAAGTGGGTGGCACAACCAGTGCTGCAGGCCCACTAGTAGCATTTAATCTACAGGCCCTAGGCACATATAGTGCCCATTACTAGGGACTTATAAGTAAATTAAATGGTCCAATTGGGTATGATCCAAAGTTACCATGTTTAAAGGGAAAGAGCATATGCACTTTAGCACTGGTTAGCAGTGGTTAAGTGCGCAGAGTCTAAAAGCCAGCAAAAACAGTGTCCAAAAAGTGGAGGGAGGAGGAAAAAAAGTTAGGGGTGACCACCTTAAGGCATGTCAGGTCTAACATCTGGCCAATAAGTTTGACCACTTCTCTTCCCTATATTGCTACTGAAGGCTCCCTTGCCATGTAGTCTTTGATTAAAACCTCTTAAAGATCAGAGACTAGGTTTTTGCAGCTTCCCACCTTTCTAGATATGTAAGTAGAGTAAATATTAACTAAGTAAGGGGTTGGTTAACACATTTTCTTGGTATGCAAGGTCTGAGTCGTAGATAATGCTAGCACAGATTGAGGTCCCACTGAAAGTCAGTGCTAGTCTTTAATTGATTTCAAACAGTTTTCTGGTATCAAAGGGCTGAAGGTTGCTCTGCCTTTATTCACCCATGCAGGCAATTCAAGTATGTCAATAAGCAATTCAGCATTGTGCTAAATGGGCGTTTCCAAGTTCAAGAAGCCACTTCATGTCCTTGGTGTTGAAGTAATCCTCAGCAAGGCCTACTAGTGCAAGGGGTTGACCTTTCTCTGCACAAAGTCCTCAGACCATGTAGGATGAAGTTGGCACAGAAACTGAAATAAAAGACAAGGTTTATTGATCTCATGAGGTGGTGCTACAGTTCAAATAGCACCCTTCGGTAATGTTTGAAGTAGCACATTGAACTGAGAGAGCATGGTCCTTTTATACCCAGGCAGGGGCTAAAAGGAGGTGGTACAATTATAGAAGCAAGACTTGCATACATGTAAGGTCATGTGGAAATGCTCAGTCGACAGGTAGGAGGAGCTGACAGTTTTCAAGGACTAACAGCTGCAGACCTTACTGAGCATGTGCGAAGTGGGAGATGCTAAATATAACTTGTCACTAGGCAGATTTTCAAGAGTAGTTAACAGAAAGGTAGGACAGAGCACATGGTGAGCACATGGCAGCATGTGGCAGAGAAAATGGCTGCCATGAATGCAAAATTGATTCCTCTAACTGTTCACAATAGTTAATATTTACAAGATGTCTTCTGCTAATGCTTAATCTAATCCCTGCTAAACTACAACAGACGACCCTTTCAGCATTAGCTGAAGACATTCATCTTTCTAGGATAATCTAAATATTCATCTTGTATAGTTATGCTCATCATTTCAGCTATTTCCTTATCTAACATATGTTGTGCTTTCATTTCTGTAATATTTCTTTTGGTAGGCATACAAGCAGTAATACACATGGAGCAGAACATTGGACCACACAGAATACAGATACAGCATGTGAAAAATATTGCAATCATTACACATAGGATAGTCAGTAGTTTCCAGCCCCAGGCGGAAACAAGAGCCCAAAACCATCCAGAAAAAGTCCAAGTACCAGTCTCTGTGTGGATTTCTGTAGCAATTTTATGCAATTTAGATATTGCATCATATACTGAAGGTGAGTGATCGGGAATAAAAACACAGCAACTACTACCGATGATGCGACATGCACCACCTTGGTCAGCTAATATCACATCTAGTACCATACGATTTTGGAGCGCTACAATCCTCACAATTTGGAGCTCCTCAGTTATATTCCCAAGTGCCAGAGCTGCCTGATTGGTAACAGCTTCCACAACCCTAGTCAATCGTCTCACTTTCCTACTGTTTAACGCAGCACCCACAAAGGGGAATAACCCTAAAATAAAATCAACATATTGTTGCAGGCTAGTATCCGTTTGGTCTACCTCATTTGTACTTATTGCCCTTTTATATCTATTGTTAATGATGTCATTGAACAGTTTAAAATCTCTGTGATATGATGCAGGGGCCAAAAACACAGGGGGTAATAGAAAAGATACATAACACACACCTGACCACCCAACAGGTAGTTGGTAATATCCATAGTTACCACAAACAAAATATGTATTATGTGAAGCTGTAAAACTACTATTATTTACACCCTCAATAGTTAAAATCAAGGTACAATCGCTTATCCCTACTGGAATTCGTCCAATGCTTCGTATACATAAATCTGCTTTAGTTTTTGTAACAGAAATCACAAATTGTTCTTTCTTATCAGAGTCTCTTATATTTGTGAAGACATATGGTATTGAAACATTGTCCGGTTGATACTCTTCCCATTCCCATTTAGTTCCTTAGGCTTGGGAATACCCATCTTTGTCTTGGTAGCATACTTTATTAAGGCGAAAAAGAAGTTCGCCCTCTGTACGTTTTCCAGGTGCAAACTAAAGTGTGTACCAAGCTTGACAAGAACCATTGTGTGAAAAAGGAAGAGGAATGAAAGGTGTTCCTCTTTCTTTTGATGCGCAGGTATCATTCCACATACCCAACAGTTAGTAGTATTTGTAGCATTATGAGTATGATGCAACATCTGAATGAAAGTATTATTGAAGTACGATTGACGGTGCTTCTGCTCCTGATAGGGAAGCGTAAAGTAATAGTGATCCTCTGGTACTGGAGTAGTGGCAACAAAAAACTCACAAGCAGGAGCCTTCTTTTCAACAAACCAAGTGATTGTTGCTGTAACCACCAAAACAACAACAAACCCCATAGTACTAATGATCAGTTTGTTATTCATTTTAGCAACAGTGATAATCGACCCTTTTAGAAATGAATTAAAAACAATAGTTGGAGCTCTAATCCCTGGGCAGCTGCTGATTTCTTAACCACGGGCCAAGACGGGTGTCACTACTCTAATGCATGGCTGATTCCCCCCCTTGCCACATTGGATCTCCGTTTCACTAACCCAGAGCGGTAGCTCAACCAGTTTTTTTCAAAACATTTTCAGATTCTTTCCTCAGTCTCAAATTATATTGCGACACTCCAGAAGTCGTATGGTCCAGGAAGCCTCTGCAGATTCGTCAGGTGATATAGCACGGCCTTTCTCCGTAGTCAAAATCTCTCGATGATCGGTCAGCACAGCAGGTTCCACCAAGGTAGGTAGCACTCTCTTGCAGTGAGTACTATGGACCCAATTAATTTGGTTTGTCACTCGAACTGCTGTCCTTGTCGCAAGGAGCACCTGTTCTGGGCTCGCCACCTTGGTTCCAAGCTGCTTGATCTTTCAAAGGACTTAGGGCCAGATGTAGCAAAAAGCAAAATTGCGACTTGCAATTTGCGAGTCCATCCGACTCGCAAATTGCAAGTCGCAATTTGCTGTGCAGTACGGTGTCTCAGACACCGACTGCGACTCGCAATGGGGTCGCAATGACCCACCTCATGAATATTCATGAGGTGGGTCGCAAATTGCGGCCCCATTGCGAGTATAGGCACTCGCTAACATGGAGGCCTGCTGACGTCAGCAGACCTCCATGTTGGCGACCTGCTTTTAAATAAAGCAGTTTTTTTTTTTTGAAGTGTAGCCCGTTTTCCTGACAGGAAAACGAGCTGCACTGCAAAAAAAACCGAAACCTTTTGTTTCGGTATTTTTTCAGGGCAGGGAGTGGTCCCTTGGACCACTCCCTGCCCTGAAAAAATATTTTGGGGTCCAGTCACAAACTGGAAGGGGTCCCATGGGGACCCCTTCCAATTTGCGAGTGGGTTACCATCCACTTGAAGTGGATGGTAACTGCGATGCCATTTGCGACCGCGTACGTGGTCGCAAATGGTATTGCATCCCACAGCGACTCGCAAATAGGAAGGGAACACCCCTTCCTATTTGCGAGTCGCAAATGCATATTGCGAGTCAGTAACGACTCGCAATATGCATTTCTGCATGCCAAACCCACGTTTGCGACTCGCAAACGGCGAATTTCGCCGTTTCCGACTCGCAAACGGGTTGCTACATCTGGCCCCTAATCATCACCTGGTCACCAGGTCGGAGTTCATGGCCTTCACCTTTAGATCTGTCAGGAAGTGCTTCTCGAACCTGTTGATCAATAGAAACCAAATTGTTGGTTAACTGTGCCAAATAATCATTCATCAAGACACAAGGTACATCATATACAGAATTTGGCTTAGGAACTCCCCAAATATTCATTGGCCTCCCGAAAACCACTTCGTATGAGCTAAGGCTGAGTCGAGAGTGTGGCACTGACCTAATAGACAATAAGGCCAATGGTAATTCATCCGGCCAAGCTAAGGATGTGGAAGCCTGTATCTTCGCTAACTTCAGCTTTAAAGTAGCATTATACCTTTCCACCAACCCTGCTGATTGTGGGGGGAAAACGGCATGGAACTTCTATTTGATCCCTAATCCTTTCAGGACATACTTAATAACTTCCCCAACAAAATGAGGTCCGTTATCATTCCATAAATGTCTGCAAACACCAAACCTAGGGAAAAATTCTTTCAAAAGCACCTTCGCTGTGGTAATGGCAGTATTATCCTTTGTGGGGTACGCCTCTATCCATTTACTGAAGGCACATACCACCACCAAGACATACTTTAAATTGTTGCAGCATTCAAGCTGAATATAATCCATTTGTGGAACTTCAAAAGGTGCAGTTGGTGTAGCAAACCCTCCCGCAGGAGTATGTGTCCCTTTTCCAGGATTGTATTGTAAACAGATCAAACAAGACTGTACTACTCTTTTAGCTGTGCTGGAAATGTCTGGATGCTCCCAAACTTGTGTAAGCAACTTTGTTATTGTTGAAGCTCCAACATGTGCCAGCCCATGTGCCACCTGAACCATAGGTTGTACAAAAGCTATAGGCAATTTCCATTTATCCATCTGCTTATTCCGCCAACAGCCCTCATCATCCAATTCTCCATCTTCAGACCATTGCTCACGTTCTTTCACAGAAGCAGATTTCTGTATATCTAATACATCTTGTCTAGCATTATACCAACGTTCAGCTTATGACTTCACTACATACATAGAAGTAGTACTTCGCTTCATCGCAGTCTCACGTGCAATGCGGTCTGCAAGAGCATCACCTTGCCCTATCTTATCGGTCACTTTCTTGTGTGCACTACATTTCACAATAACTAGTTTCTTTGGATATGTCAATACTATCAAGAGGTTATGCACTAATTCTCCGTGCATTATCTGCATCCCGTGGGATGTGAGAAAACCTCTCTCCTTCCAGAGCAAACCAAAATCATGAGCCACTCCAAAAGCATAGCGGCTAGCTGTATAAATGTTCACACATAAGTCAGTACTATGCTCACATGCTTGTGTCAAAGCTATTAGTTCAGCTGCTTGAGCTGACTTCTGTGGTATACAAACTGTCTCCACTACCGTGTGTATTGTGGTGATTGCATATGCAGCTGAGGTCGTACCATATGGCAACTTCAAACAAGACCCATCAACCCACAGTTCCCTGTGTACATCTGTAAGGGGCGTATCTTGTAAATCAATACGACCCTTTGTCTGTTCTTCGGTGAGAAATATACAATCATGTGTTTCTTGTGACTGAGATGGCAACAAAGTGGCTGGATTTAGTGTTGCCCATCTCTTCAATGCAATGTGAGGAGCCAGCAATGTCAACTCATATCCTGTTATACGAGCGCTAGTTAAATGTTGTGTCTTTGTTTGATTTAAAAGAGCATCAACCGCATGGGGTACTAACACCAACAGCTTATGTGACAAAACTATCCCTTCACTCTGATGTATTGACACAGCTGTTGCGGCAATTGAACGAAAACACCCAGGCAACACAGGCTCAAGTACTGCTGAAAAATATGCACAGGGACGCTGCTTATCGCCATGTGTCTGTACTAAAACTGACAATGCACATTCATCTTTCTAATGTACGTAAAGAGCAAAAGGCTTCATGTAATCTGGAGTACCTAACACTGGTGCTGAACAAAGGGCTTGTCGTATCTGCCGGAAATCAGTCTCACATTCATCTGTCCATGGGAGGGGCATTGGAGTATCTTTAGTCAAAAGTGCTAGCAAAGGTTTGACAATGTGTTAAAACCCTAATATCCATTGCCTACAAAAAGAAGTAAGACCAAGGAATGCATGAACATCTTTCTGAGTAGAGGGTGCTGGTGTGTCTAAAATTGCTTGAATACGATCTGATGTAAGTGCACGGCCCTCCTTAGACAAAAGGTGACCTAAATAGGTTACCTTTGGTCTACAATATTGCAATTTCTTTCGTGACACTTTATGATGGTGTGAAGCAAGAAAAGAAAGTAAGGACAAAGTGCACTTTTCACATTGCTCAGGGGTATCAGCCCCCAAAAAAATATCATCGACATATTGTATGAGAGCCACACCTTAAGGCAAAACAAAAGAATCAAGTTGTCGTTTTAACGCTTGACTATAAATACTTGGACTCTCCGTATAGCCTTGAGGAACTCTGCAAAATCTACATGATCCTTTATTCAATGTAAAACAGAACAAATATCGGCTGTCAGGATGAATAGGGTTCGAAAAGAAAGCATTCTTCAAGTCTATCACAGAGAACGTAGTTGCTGTCGGGGGAACCAAAGTAAGAAGTGTCGTGATGTCAGATACCACAGGATATTGTGGTATCACAATCTTATTGACTTCTCGTAAATCAATAATAAATCGGTAAATCCTGGTATCAGTATCTTTTTTCAGAATAGGAAGAATCGGACTGTTACAAACATTATACAGAACTTCCTCAACAACTCCAACTGCAATAAGATCATGCACAATTCGTGTGAGTGCTTCTTCGCCCTCCTGTGAAATTTTGTATTGAGGCAAACGTGGCAATACAGCTCCCTCCTTGACACTAATATGTACCGGTGGAATAATCATTTGTCCCACATCAGTATCTGAAGTACTAGGGAGTGAAGCTAATGCAATATCCTCTTTAACAAGACAAACTCTTTCCATCACAGGATGATTATCATTTAAAATAACACGCACCCCTTCAGGAGAGCATCGTATTGTAGCCCTGAAATACTTGAGCATATCAAGACCCACAATATTGTCTGGTGTATTTGGAGAAAGCAAAAATTGACATGGAGCAGTAAATTTATCAACATGGAATGCAAGTGGTTGTGACAATGGGCTAGGGGAAGGTGTTCCATCGAAACCTATCGATGTAATGGTTAAGCCAGACAGGGGAGCCCTTGGAATCAATGGTTTAGACAAGGCGCTACGAGTAGCTCCTGTATCAACCAGAAACTGATCAGTAGAACCCAAAACATGTGCTGTAACATAGGGACCCCTCTGATCTACTGGAACTTCAACTGATTCCTTACCCCATTCTAGGCAATCCTATGCATAAGCAGAATCTTGGAAATCAGACTGCACATGGTTAGACATCTGGTATTGGTTCTGTCTATCAAAAGTGTTAAACCCATCCTGCCCTTGTACATTAGCATCAACCCTAGAATGATCATTCGTGCTTCTTGTAGGTCATGAATATCCTGAGCGATTTCTCATTTGTCCCCGACCACGTGAACACTGCTGAACACGTAGTGCTGGACAATCGGCAGCCCAATGCCCAAATTTCTTACAATACGCACACTGATCAACAGACAAATTTGAACGAGTGTAAGAAGAACCATAAGATCCACGTCCACCTCTATCACTACCTCTAAAAGGCGGACCATAAGCTTGAGCCAACATAACCTTTGTTTTTTATTCTTTAATCTTTTTATCCTCGCTACCTTTTGCTTCTAATTCCTGAAGTTCATAATACTGAGCCATAGTCAAATGAGAAACCAGAGTCGAGGTAGTCCATGAACTTGCACTAGCTTTTAGACGACTAGCTATTCCTGGTAACAGATTTGCAACATATTTATCGACAAACAAATGTCTGCCCGTATCATCTGACAATAACTGACCGCCAAAATCATTAAATGCTTCTTCAAAGCATGTAAAGAAATCAGAGACCGATTCATCTGCCTTTTGCTTACAAGACGCTAAAACAGTCCAATCTAGCTTTTTAGGGGGAATAATCGTTATTAACTTAACTAATATGGCTGCAGGAAGATCTAGAATCAACTGATATGGCTTTTTCGCAGGTTCCCTATCCCCGTCCATCTGTTCTAATTCTTTCCATGACGCCCCAAAAACTGCACGATCATCAATTTTACGAACAGTTCTCCACATATCTGACGGTAATATCAATCCAAAAAATAAATCAATGTCAGCCAAAGTCATAGTACAAGAACTAATTGCTCCCTCAACTTCCTCGTAAAAGGCGGCTGGATTTTTCCGCGGGTCAGGTAATGATGTTTTAAGTGCCATTACATCTGCCCTATTCCAAGGAGTATACACCCAATTATAAATAAAATAACCCTTAGCATCAACAGAAGTTTTATCATCACTTGTACCCAATCCTTTAGGAGGAACATACAAAGGCGCGGCCTCCCGCATTGGTTTCGCGTGAACTATCATAGTCTTATCTGTTCCGAAGATGGAAGCTTGCACTCCACCGGTCTGAGATGTTCGTGCAACTACGTCCACAGCCCTTTTCTCCTCTTGCAAGCAGACTGCCGTAACACATAATTTCACCAAACGCCTGATTGTATCAGCCACCTGGGAGAAAACAAAAAGACCTTCACGCATTTGCTTATGATCAGCTGCTACATCATCAGGCTCTAACTCATCAGAATATTTCTGATACAGTTCAATAACTTCTGAGCCAAATGCCTCAGTAAAATATAGCTGGTCCTTTTCTGTCCACCCTTTCATGTTGTCTAAAAGTTCAGAAGCAGAGACAACGCTACGAATTGTGAATTGTTTTACGAGCAATAGATCTAAGCTCAGACGCACGGTCAGCAGGCAACATACAGCGACTGTCTCGCATCTTCTGTTGCTCCGAACTGGAGGCCTTAACTAACTCATGTGGGGCAGAAGGAACGACATACGGAGGTGGAGGGCGATCTAATAACAATAAATCATCATGTGGTTTATTAAGGATAGGATAGAGAGGTTGCCTAATGGTGTATTGGCCAGTTACCTGTAATTTACGTTCTTTCTCTTCTAGCTCCTTTAAGTCATTTATTTCTTTCTTTCTCATTTCCAATGCTTTCACATATACATTCTTCCGCTGCTCTTTCTCAAGCAAGGCTTGCTCACACTTCACTCGTCCACGCACTTCTTTCTCCCACATTCGCACACAGTCAAACATATCTTGCCTAGACTTTCGTTTACACATACATTGTTCCACATACTCAATCTTTCGCAAATCAAATGACCCATGCATAGGCCAACGTTACTCAGGATCCACACGAGTGTATTTATTCCATAATGTGCTGTACATTATAGAAGAAAGACCATGTTTAACATACATATCTCTATTGGGCGTCCCCTCTGGGGGTGCCGGTTGCGATTCTTCCAGTTTCAAATTGGTACCATTACAAAAGCAACACATCCTACGATGTGCGCTAAAAACAGGCATGCCAAAAAATAGTGCAGAATATGCAATATTATAATCAAAGTAGCACTTAAGGTGCCATTCAAATTAAAATTAAATTGGAGAAAATTCTCCTCATTACCTGCCTATATAAAATGCAATTTATATATCAATTCAAAGAACACAAATTGACTAGTCCCCCAAAACACGAGAACCACAGTAAGTAGTGCTAAACTACATTACCAAACAAAGGCATCAAAACCCACAGCAAGTGCCGTAAAACGGCTCTTACCAATCACAGGGTGTCCAGGTTCCAACTGCCAAGTTCTAAAATCTACCAAATGGTCACTGCATGTCGAATGAACAAAAAGGATCTCAGTCGAGGACCGGCGCCACCTGGATGGTCAAATCAGAAAGAAGGGAAAAACGCCGTGGTTGCCAAGACTCGGGTCTCCTCAGGCATTGATCATCCGCAGCGAGATCCCAATCCTTCGTCGCGACCAATCCGTTGGGCATCCGAGTCGCCGATGAGTCCCTGTTCAGGCGCCAATTTGTTGAAGTAAGCCTCAGCAAGACCTACTAGTGCAAGGGGTTCACCTTTCTCTGCACAAAGTTCTCAGACCATGTAGGAAGAAGTTGGCACAGAAACTGAAATAAAAGACAAAGTTTATTAACCTCATGAGGTGGTACTACAGTTCAAACAGCACCCTTCGGTAATGTTTGAAGTAGCACACTGAACTGAGAGAGCATGGTCCTTTTATACCCACGCAGGGGCTAAAAGGAGGTGGTACAATTATAGAAGCAAGACTTGCATACATGTAAGGTCATGTGGAAATGCTCAGTCGACAGGTAGGAGGGGCTGACAGTTTTCAAGGACTAACAGCTGCAGACCTTACTGAGCATGTGCGAAGTGGGAGATGCTAAATATAACTTGTCACTAGGCAGATTTTCAAGAGTAGTTAACAGAAAGGTAGGACAGAGCACATAGTGAGCACATGGCAGCATGTGGCAGAGAAAATGGCTGCCATGAATACAAAATGGATTACGCTAAATGTTCACAATAGTTAATATTTACAAGTTGTCTTCTGCTAATGCTTAATCTAATCACTGCTAAACTACAACATTGGGACAACATGGGATTACCCTTGCCTTTGTGGGTCCGCTGATGCTTATTCATTACTTGTGCAACCTCTTCAGATAAGCTTCTCCAAAGTAATCAAGTCAGGGATCTCTAAACAAGGGCTGAAATGATAGGCCATCTGTGAGAAATCTTGAGCTACATAGTAGAGTTCTATGTTTGGTGGACATAAGCCTCCTGATGGGGTATCAGCTATAGCTATAGATAGCCAATCTTGGTGTCTGGTCTGGTAGATCTAAGCTTTGATCTGGCGATCAACGTGACAGCGCAATGAATAAGGTACTATGATTGTAACCAGGCTAAGTACGTAATTAAATGGCAGAGTCATCACCATTTTTAGTGTCTGTATCTTAACCCACAATAAGATCACCAGCTGCTACCATTTCAGGAAGTCTCTTTGCATTTGATCAGTTAGGACATCCAGGGTATCTTTCACCATTGTATGCATGTTGCTACTCTTAATATAGAGAAATATTTCAGTTTTGATTACATCCATGCAAATAGTTAACCTCCGAGGGACTGAGATGTTCCATATATTGCTGTGGGGAGGACTTTGACCATGCTGCAGTTAGTTTTGAGATTAATCTATTTTCAAAGCAACATGCACTCAAAACACTCTGGTTTGAGTAGAAGCAATTTAGTTGTAAGTATTCCCCATTTTCATCCACTCCCCTCTATCCTCCAACATTTATACTAAAACGTATACTTACGGGTGCAGGTGGAGATCTCTGCTCATAAAGAGGTGGAGATGTAGACCTCCACAGGTAGGTTTGTAAATTGCATTTTGTAGTACATCTGTACTAATATTATAGTACTACTAAAAATACTACAAAGTGCAATGTGTGCATAGGCCTCTTAGAGTTTAGCCTACAGCAATGATTCCCAACATTTTGACTTCTGTAGACCCCCACTTTATCATTACTGGAACCCAGAGTCCCCCATTGAATAATTATTGGAATCTGAGGACCCACCCCACTGATTCATTACTGGAAGCCAGGGACCCCGGCGTAAACATTGGCATTGATTTGAACTGCAAAACAATACACAAAAATATAGAAACAAGCATTTCACCAAACACATACACAAAGGATAACACTTTTAATTTAATTTGTAAACAAAATAACCAAAAACTAATTGTAATAGGAAGGTATGAGGTTTCAATTGAAGCCACTCATCCTCCATACTATACTCTGACTTATGCACCTTGCCTTCTCCCATGGATCAATCAGCGGATACTAATTTAAT
This sequence comes from Pleurodeles waltl, assembly GCF_031143425.1. NCBI lineage: Eukaryota > Metazoa > Chordata > Amphibia > Caudata > Salamandridae > Pleurodeles > Pleurodeles waltl. The sequence goes on from NC_090437.1 coordinate 856,607,211, forward strand.
TTTTAGCCTCCCATTTCTAATTCCTTGACATTTACAGTACATTTTAAATGTTTAATTGTACGTTTAGCCACTTTATTTATATATACTTTATAATTCTGTTACTATTAGTTAATTTTCTAAGCAGTCACGGATCCCTTGAGGAGGCTTCATGGACCCCTAGGCGTCCCTGGATCACAGGTTGGGAACCACTGGCCTACAGGATACACCATCAAAACATGCCTGATATACTGTCTATCCTATTACAAGTGCCACTAGCTATAATGCACTTGTGATATGGTTAGCAGGACATCTGGTATGCTTATGTCAGAATATCATGCCCCCAAGACTCTAAGTGATACTCTAAGATACTTTCTGAGAGCTGGTGGGAGAAAGCAGCAAATTTCTCCTGTCCTTCAGTCCTTCTGAGAGCTGGTGGGAGAAGGCAGCAAATTCCTCCTGTCATTCAGTCGTTCTCAATCAACTTTTTAGACAAACGTTCAACTCACTGGCTGTAACTCCACTGCCTCCTACCGCTTACACAGGTAAGTGGTCAAGATGGGTGCAAGTGGTGGAAGATTGAAGGGTGGAAGGAGACAGGCTAATGTCCCTTCCATCGTCGACACATGAGGGACCACCCCTCCAGTTCTGGGTCCAACAAAGTTGTGTAGAAGACATCCTAGGACAAGTACAGAATGCTCGTATATGTGAAAATTGGCAGCCTGGTATTACTGGGAATCTGGGCAATACAATTGTTATACATGATTTTAGACCTGTTAGCCTTAGGGTGGTTTGTCCCCACAGTTTCTACCTTTACCCTTCATTTTTGCTGAAATTTGTTTTTGTTGGCTCTTGGAGTCTGTGCACTTTACCACTGCTAACCAATCCTAAATTGCATGAGCTGTTTTCCCTAAACATGGTAAAATTGGCTTAAAGCTGCTTGGCATATTTAATTTACTTATAGGTCCCATGTAGATTGATTTACCATATACCTAGGGCCTATAATTTAAATGCTACTAGTGCCCATGTCGCCCTTATTGTGCCACCCACTTAAGTAGTCCCTTAAATCATGTATCAGGTCTGCCATTGCAGCCTGAGTGCAGTGTTGAACTGAACAAATTGACTTGGCAAAGTAACCCCCTTTCCAAGGCCTAACCTCCCCTTTTATTGTATATATGTCACCCTTAAAGTAGGCCTTATGTAGCCCACAGTCAGAGTACATTGTAAATAAAACGTTTGGACATATACGTTTACATTTTACATTTCATAATAGTGAAAAAAAATCCCAAATTTGTTTTTCACTACTGAGAGTCCTAACTCTCCCCAAGGATAACATTGGGTTTACTTATTACATTTAATTTACTAAATGCCAACTTTTGATTGGGAACATGCTGATATTTCATGTTTGGTGACTGAGAAACTGAAATTAACAAACCTCTTTAATGGTAAAGTTGGTTTTTAAGTTACAATTTTTAAAAAGCCATTTTTAGAAAGTCAGCATTTTCCATCCCTATGTGATGCCTGCTGCCTGTTTAATCCTCTCTTTATGCTTCACATAATAGTGGGATTAGGTGTGCCTGGATGGGTCATCAACAGGTTTGGGCAGAGCTGGGCACAGCCCCATTTCCAACTGAATAGGCTGTGCTCTGCCTTCTGGTAGTTGTGGGACCGAGAAGTGGAACAGGGCTCAAACAGCAGGACAGGACCTTTGAGGATTCAAGGCAGGCACCATGGTGCAAAAAATTCCTTCCCGGTACAGAAAATATTCTGTGATTTAGTATATGTAGGAAAGTACCATCTTGCCTGGCATGTTACCCCCCATTTTTTACTTGTATGTATGTTTGTTTTTGCCTGTGTCACTGGAATCCTGCTAGCAAGGACCCAAGTGCTCATAAGTTTTGCCCTGTATGTGTTCCCTGTGTGGTACCTAACTGTATCACTGAGGCTCTGCTAACCAGAACCTCAGTGTTTATGCTCCATCTGTTTTTAAAATTGTCACTGCAGGCTAGTGACTAATTTTACCAATTCTGATTGGCACACTGGAACACCCTTATAATCCCCTAGTATATGGTACGTAGGTACCCAGGGTATTGGGGTTCCAGGAGATCCCTATGGGCTGCAGCATTTCTTTTGCCACCCATAGGGAGCTCAGACAATTCTTACACAGGACTGCCACTGCAGCCTGAGTGAAATAACGTCCACGTTATTTCACAGCCATTTTACACTGCACTTAAGTAATTTCTAAGACACCTATATGTCTAACCCTCGCTTAGTGAAGTTTAGGTGCAAAGGTACTAAGTGTGAGGGCACCCTGGCACTAGCCAAGGTGTCCCCACATTGTTCAAGGCAATTTCCCTGGAGTTTGTGAGCGCGGGGACACCATTACGCGTGTGAACTACATATAGGTCAATACCTATGTGTAGCTTCACAATGGTAACTCTGAACATGGCCATGTAACATTTCCAAAGCCAAATCTGGTATTGGGGTGCCAATCCCATGCAGCCCCAGGGCTCCAGCATGGACCCTGAGTACTGCCAAACTAGCTCTCTGAGGTTTTCTCTGTAGCTGCTGCTGCTGCCAACCCTCAGACAGGTTTCTGCCACCCTGGGGCCTGGGCAGCCCAGTCCCAGCAAGGCAGAGCAAAGGATTTCCTCTGAGAGAGGGTGTTACACCCTCTCCCTTTGGAAATAGGTGTTAAGGGCCGGAGAGGAGTAGCCTCTCCTGGCCTCTGGAAATGGTTTGAAGGGCACAGATGGTGCCCTCCTTGCATAAGCCAGTCTACAACGGTTCAGGAATCCCCCCAGCCCTGCTCTGGCGCAAAAATGGACAAAGGAAAGTGGAGTGACCACTCCCCTGACCAGCACCTCCCAAGGGGAGGTGTCCAGAGCTCCTCCAGTGTGTCCCAGACCTCTGCCATCTTGGATGCAGAGGTGTGAGGGCACAATGGACACCTCAATGGAGTACTAATCTACTAATAAGGGATAACTGGACCTGGCACAAGGTGTAAGTACCATCAGGTACCCACTATAAGCCAGGCCAGCCTCCTACACTGTGTCCCTTTGGGACATTTGGGATCCCCCCTTATGTGACCTACATGATCACATGCAAAGCACTTTTGCCTGTAGAGACCCATGTTTTTTTTTTTTTGCTGGAGGCTGGGAATTCTTACCCTGGGAACTAGGTTCGAGCCCTTTAGTGAACTCCCCCTGTTCACCCTTTCCCCCCACTTCTTCTGATGCGGACCCTGCCCACCCTTGGCATGGTCTCCCCATACCTCTTTTGAACCCTGGTGCTCTCCAACTGGTCCGCTTCCTGTGTAAGCTTTCTGGGGTCAGTCAGCTTGCTGGCAATTAGGTGCTGGTGCAGCTCTGGAAAACAAAGACTGGACAAATGCTCCCAAGCAATCAAATTGTACAGCCCCTCATAAGTTGTCACCTTGCTGCCCTTCACCCAACCATCGAGTGGCCTGCAAAAAGAGTCAACACATTCCAACTAAGTTTGTGATTTGTTCTTTTTGTAGGACTTAAGCTTATACCTGTACTGCTCAGGGGTGTGACCATACGTGGTCAGTAGGACATCCTTCATAATAGAGTAGGTGTGCCCCTGGGGATCCCCTAATGATGTCAGAGTGTCACTCCCCTATACCTCAAAGTGCTTCCACGGACCCACCCCCCAATGTGCTTCCGGGACAATGTTCATGTGGAGAGCTGACTCATATCCCTTATACCGCAGATAGATGTCATCCTCCCTCTTATAATCCTTTACCATGTAAAGTAAATACTTTGGAATGTGTACCCTCCTTTCAGGCTGCACTGAGGTGCTGCTGCCACCATCTCCGCTAGACTGGCTCCTCTGATTCAGCTCCCTTAAAGTGAACTCATGAGCCAATAGCATCTTTTTCTTCTCTATGGCCAACCGTCTCTCTTCCATCTCCATTTTAAGCTTCTCTAATTGCAAATGGTGCAACTTCTCTGCCTGTCTGTCCTACAACTCCTCCTGAGTCAGACCCTTGGATGACATACTGCTACCTGCCCTGGAGACCCCCCCCAGGCAGAACAGGCACATCCGCTACCACATTAGGAATACTTTGCACCTCCTCACCCTCATCCTCCTCCCCTTTGTGCCTCCTAGCCTCCTTGGCTTGTACCTAGGCCCTCAATGCCTTTTTCAGCTTCTCCTTACTGGCGGAGCTCTTAATTGGGCAGGCAAGATCCTTACAAAATAAGTTGAGCCACTGAGTTCTCCTCCAATTTCTTCAACTCAAAAACAGCTTTTGAAAGCACAGCTGGTGCATCCCCAGATTGAGACATGTTGGTAAAGTTCACTCACAGATGCAAAGCTCCAAAAAGAACAGAGAGTTCCCAAGAGAAGTTCACAAATAAAAGATCATCAAAAGAATATGGTAGCAGGAAAAAAATCAAAAAAGAGAAAAAGCAACAAAACCAAGCCAACTAGTATGTGGTCACGGAATGGTGTGCACTGAAAACATTACAACCCTGGTGGGTGGTGTAAAAGCGGCGATAATACCACAAACTGGCTAGCGGTAAAAAAAATGGAATCAAGACCATGGTGGAAACCGCCAACATAGACAGCCACTTTAACACTCTGACCGCCACAGCGGTAGAAACAAACAACGTGGCGGTAACCACCAACAGACAGGCGGAAGACAAGGTTCCGCCCACTGTATTACAACACGCCTATCCGCCACCTTTTCTGGGGCGGTACCAACGCCATCAAAAGCACGGCAGAAACAGTACTTGGAACGGAAAACACTAACCTTTCGACACTTTACGAACAACCAGGACGCCATGGAGCCCGAGTTACAGGTCCTGCCAATGCTGGTCTACCTCCTCTTGTATCAGGAGCAGCAAAGACACCGGTGATGACCACGGTGAGTGCTGCACCTAGCACACAGGGGAAGAGGGAGGGAAAAGAGAGTGACACACACACGCAACATGCAACACCCCCACCCCACCCTCACCCACAATACCATAAAAAACAAATACATGCAGCAACATTACATATACACCCCGTCACCTCCTGGAAGAACGCAATGACAAAATAAAATAATTGTAACAAGTGTAATCATTGAAATATCAGATAGGCCAAATTCAAATATCAGTATATACAAATATGTACACCAGCTACACAAGTCCGCATATGAATGAAATCATTGTCCGTGGATCAGTGTCTCAAAATGCATGGGCAAGGCCCACACAAAATACCTGACTCGAAATGGAGAGAACACTGCAGGGGCATCAGATGAGGAGTGGGAGGGGGGCACCTCAGCCGGATGAATGGACGACGCCACTGCTCCACGAGGGGGCTCAATGCCCACTGATTGGTCCTGGGGAGAGCAATGCCACAGTCTCACAAGTCTATCCAGTGGGTGATTTGCCCACTGCTTTATCCTGGGGAGTGCAAAGCCACAGTCTCACAAGTCTCTCCAGTGGGTGGTTTGCCCACTGCTTTAGCCTGGGGAGTGCAAAACCACAGTCTCTCAAGTGGATGTCAGTCTCCACTGGTTCTGGAGGGGGCATTGTGCCCAGAGTGCTTCATCCTGCCAAGGACTGAGGTAGTGTATGTGAATCTCCACTGGTTCTGGAGGGGGCTTTATGCCCAGAGTGCTTCATTCTGTCAAGGACTGAGATAGTGGATGTGAATCTCCACTGGTTCTGGAGGGGGCATTATGCCCAGAGTGCTTCATCCTGCCAAGCACTGAGGTAGTGGATGTGAATCTCCCCTGGTTCTGGAGAGGGCTTTGTGCCCAGAGTGCTTCATCCTGCCAAGGACTGAGGTTGTGGATGTGAATCTCCACTGGTTCTGGAGGGGGCTTTGTCCCCAGAGTGCTTCACATGCAGTGTGGCAGTTCCCCTTCCCTCACCTGGGTGTGTGTGCTACGAGATTGCCTGGGACCAGGTAGCATGATACTCCATGGAGGCAGAGACACACTCCACCCTGCTGCGACTTCGCTTGCCACTTGCAGGTACAAACAGTGCTGGCTGTCGTGCCTCATGTATGCTGTGCAGGGTCCAGGACGTCTCCTGCAGCCTCGGACGGCTGGCTACTGGAGATGATTGCCATGTCAGCTGTGGTGGCACTGTCTGAGCACGTCACAGGGCTGGTTGCGGCAGTGTCTGTGGCGGAGGTGCTGGCGGTCGTGCATGTGTCTGCACCTGTGGAGGGACACAGCAGGACATCTCCTGCAGCCTTGGACGGCTGCCCTCTGGGGATGATGCTGCAGACTGTTGCTGAGGCAGCAGACGTGCAGGTGGTGGTGCAGGTGGTGATACAGGTGGCGGTGCAGGTGGTGGTGCAGGTGGCAGTGTCCACCGCCGTACAGGTTGATGTTCTGGTTGACAGAAGGGGTGACTCTGGTTCCTCAGCGGGAGCCTCCGTGCCCTGTCCTGACCTGCTTTTCGCCTTGTGTCCCTATCCCACCTTTGATGTCGCTGCTGGTCCCTTGTCACTGTCCCCTTTTGGATTGGAGGAGCCCTTGCTTGGTGGTAGGTGCAGCTTCTCCCTCCAGCATGTGGGCACGTTCTTCACCTTGGCAGGTGGTGGAATGGCCTGGTCCTTGGCCTTGCTAGGTGGCACACTGGCATCCCTGATGGGTGCCGCCTGTGATGTAACCGGACTTGCTGAGACCACTGTGCTGGATGATTTGGTGGCTGAGGTGCTGGGCTGGGACCTGGACACCCTGGCCCTAGGGGAAGGATGGGGGGGAGGTGTAGGGAAAAAGTCAATGTTACCCAGGAAGAGTTTCTTAGACACACTGGGATGGGAAGATGGAAGGGGTTTGGGAGTGGAGGAAGACATAGTTGTTGTAGGAGGTGCACGTCTGCTGAATTTGGGTGAAGGTGGATGGGCTGGAGGCTGTTGTGAGGTGGATTGCTGCTGGGTGGGTGTGTGCCTGCGTTTGTGTACTTTGGGAGGAGGGCTCACAGACACACTGGGAGAGGACACAGGGGATGTGTGCATGGTAGTGGGGGTGGTGATTGCACGTGAGCGGTATGCGGTGATGGGCTTGCTGGTGATGGAGGTGGTGGATGAAGATGTAGTGCATGCAGGTGTGAGTGGAGACGAGACAGGGTGGGAGGAGGAGGGCATGGAGGAGGGGGACACAGTGGAGGCAGTGGATTCTGGTGTGTCTGCATCGGGATGGTGCTTGTGTGAGTGCCTGTGGGTGTGTGGTGCTATTGTTTTCCATGTCCACTCTTGTCTGTTGATGAGTGTGCATGCTGGTCTGATGATGTGCTTGGGATAGGCTGAGGTACAGGGGATTGGGTCTGGGTAGAGGAAGTTGGAGTGGGAGGCTGGACACAGGGACAATGGCTGCCATCAGTGTTGAGGCCAGAGCCTGAAATGCTCTTTGTTGGGCTGCCAGAATGAATGCCCTCCAGGTAGGCATGTGTTTGCTGCAAATGTCTCTCAACACCCTGGATGGCATTCAAAATGGTAGATTGCCCAACAGTGAGGGATATAAGGAGGTCAATAGCATCCTCACGGAGGGCAGCAGGGCTGAATGGGGCAGGGCCTGAGGTGCCTGGGGCGAAGGAGATGCCCACCCTCTTGGGTGAGCAGCCACGGGAAACTCAATGAGGGGCTGCTGGGAGGGTGGTGCTGGTATGGGGGGTGGCGGCTGTAACTGGTGATGTGGTGGGCACAGAGGTGCCCACCATTGCAAGGAAGCTCCCACCAGAGTAGGAGCCGCTGTCGCTGGTGTCTGCTCCTGTCCCCGTCGTGGAGCTCACCTCACTCTCCGTCCCACTGGTGACTTCGGACTCCGTTACTTCACCCTCCAGGGCCATGTGGGATGCAGTTCCCTCCTGCTCCAGTGCCACTGCTCCTCTGCCAGATGATGCTAATGCACACAAGGACAGGGTGACAAAACGAAAAGGGGGGGAAAGATACAAGAGACACATGGTCAATGCCTGCAACACCACTACCGTTGGCGGACACAACACACAGGGAGCAGCCCTATGCACTAAGCCATGCACTAACAGGGCAGGGGAAAAGCACATGCCCATGGGGGACTCTGTCGAGAACCATTTCATGCACAGCTGGAACCCATAGGAGCCTGATTAGGTGTAGAGTGCAAATACCACCTTTGGGGTTGGACTGAGAATGAGGGTGCAAATCCATAGATCTACCTTTGCGTATCTGTCCTGGCCTAGGGGAACCCACAGCCCACCACCCCCACCCAGACACCTCGTCAAGCGTACAGAGTCAGCTGAATGAGAGTGTACTCACCCCTTGTGGCTGCTGTGATGCCCTCAAGCGCCCATCTAACTCAGGATATGCCACCGCCGGGATCCGGTACATCAGGGGGGGTCATGGTGCGACGGGCACCCCTTCCACGTTGGGAGGCCATCCCCAGCTGGGCCTCTGCCGTCTTCTTAGTCCAGCGGCGCAGGTCCTCCCATCTTTTCCGGCAGTGGGTGCTCCGTCTATGGTAGATCCCCAGGGTCCGCACTTCCTTGGTGATGGCATGCCAAATCCCCTTCTTCTGGTGGGCGCTGACCTAGAGGAAAAGTGAAGTAATAATGGATGTTACTCCCCGTACATTTCTTCTCACACATTGGCCACAAACCTCCCACCCTGGCCCAGAAATACATACACACACCATCCTAACATGCTGGCCTGTCGCCCACCCTTGTCTCTTCCATCCACAACACTCCATACAATCATGTGCCATCCACCATGCACACAGTTTACTCACCTGTTTGTCTGGAGGACCGTACAGTTGCGTGTACTGGGGAGGACCCCATCCACCAGTTTCTCCAACTCCTCCGCAGTAAAGGCAGGGGCCCTTTCCCCAGACACTGTAGCCATTCTCGCTTCCAAACGCAGGTCACAGCAGCACTTGCAGTATAGGTCCTCTCCTGTTGAAGGTCAGGTATCAAGTGAGGGAACAGATCTAAAATGGCTGTCACGTCCACAGCGGTGCGTACCCTCACCGCCGGCGTATATCGTCATTGGCTCCTGGAACCCATAGGGCCCAATGATAACCAATGCTGAATTGCGCAGCGGTCTACGACTGCCTACTGCGACGCTGCACAACGCCAGTGCAGTTACCTCATTTCCCCTTGTCCCACATTACAGGTCAGGTAGCCGCCATTTCAGGGGGCCACATGGCAGGCCAACTAGCTGCCTCACACCTATTTAGGCCAGGAATACGGGCAGACAAAGGCACATAGAGAAAATTCAACGATTGTGCTAAACAGCCTTGTGAAACCTATGTGGTGTATGACCCTCTGCTCACCGTTCTCCTCCATTGGGCACGTCCACTGGGACAGGTGAGGAGACGTCGACATCCTCTGGTGTACAGACCCCTGGTGGACCTGTTGACAATGGAAGACAGACACATCATTATCACTTACAGAGTTGATTGTGCAACAATCAAGGAACTGTGTGCCCAGTTGGAGCCAGACCTGATGTCAGCTATCCGCCATCCCACAGGAATCCCCCCTCTGGTGCAAGCCCTGTCAGTGCTCCATTTCCTGGCAAGTGGGTCTTTTCAAACAACAGTAGCCATGGCATCAGGGATGTCACAGCCAATGATCTCTAACGTGTTGTCCAGAGTGTTATCTGCCCTGCTGAAACACATGTGCAGCCACATCGTTTTCCCTCAGGTGGAGGATCTGCCCACAGTGAAAGGTGACTTTTATGCCCTGGGACATATCCCCAACATAATTGGTGCCATTGATGGGACACATGTGGCATTTGTCCCCCCCCGCAGGAATGAACAGGTGTCCAGAAACAGGAAAAGCTACCATTCAATGAATGTACAGATGGGGTGTTTGGCAGACCAGTACATCTCCCATGTGAATGACAAGTATCCTGGCTCAGTGTATGACGCTTACATTTTGAGGAATAGCAGCATCCCTTATGTGATGAGGCAACTCCAGAGGCACCGTGTGTGGCTAATAGGTGATCCTAAAGTCCCCACACAGTTTAATTAGGTGTCTGGGTATGGGAGATTCCCAAATGTTTGAAGGATGCCTAACAGTTGTCCCTCGATATTTGAAGGTGACTCTGGTAACCACAACCTGTCATGGCTACTGACCCCAGTGAGGAATCCCAGGACAAGGGCAGAGGAATGCTACAATGAGGCACATGGGCGAACTAGGAGGATAATAGAGCGCACCTTCGGCCTCCTAAAGGCCAGATTCCAGTGCCTCCATCTGACAGGTGGATCCCTATACTACTCACCGAAGCAGGTGTGCCAGATCATCGTGGTATGCTGTATGTTGCACAACCTGGCTTTGCGACACCAGGTACATTTTCAGCAGGAGGATGGGCCTGATGGTGGTCTTGTGGCAGCTGTGGAGCCTGTGGACAGTGAAGAAGAGGAGGCAGAAGAAGAAGATGTAGAGAACCGTAACAACATTATCATGCAATACTTCCAGTGAGACACAGGTAAGAGGTTGGAACTGCTTCCCACATCTCATACTATTGTAGGACGTAGCATAAATCTGCATTTTTACCTTTGTGTATGGATCCTGACTTGTCACTTTGGCTTTCTATTTCACAGATCTGGGTCCCACTTTGTGCCCTCTGCTATTTTTACTGCTGGCCTACAACTGTGTAACATTGGTATGTGAACAAGCACATTGACAATGCTATATTTCAGAGAGGTTGCAATGACACATTTGTGAAAGGACAGACAGATTCCAGATTGTTTTGTGATTCAAGGGTGTTTATTTCTGTGCTAATAAGTGGAGGGGGTGTGAAATGGGCTGGGGTGGTGGTGGAGGAATGTCCATGGTAGAGTCCAGTCCCTTGGTCCCACAGGTGCATTGTCCAATGGGGCATATGAAGTGGAGCTATGGCAGTTTAAGGTGGACAGGGTGAAAAAGTGGGACAGAAGGGTGACATTCAGGAGGTTCTTATTTCCTGGCGGGGGTCTTGGCAATGTTCTCTGTCTTGTTCCTGGTTTTCAGGGACCGTTTGCAGGGTAGTTCTCCTTCTGCAGGGGGTGGGGTCCTGCTGGCCTGTAGGTCCTGTGGCGGTGCCTCCTGTCCACTAGCGCCGGCAGAGGTGGAGGGCTGTTCATCGTCCAGGCTAGTGTCAGGGACCCGTTTGTGTGCCACTGTGTCCCTCATGGTGTTGACAAGGTCTGCCAGCACCCCTGCAATAGTGACCAGGGTGTTGTTAATGGACTTCAAGTCCTCCCTGATCCCAAGGTAGTGTTCCTCCTGCAGTCGCTGAGTCTCCTAAATTTGGCCAGTACCCTTGCCGATAGTCTCCTGGGAATGGTGGTATGCTCCTATGATGTTGGAGAGTGCCTTGTGGAGTGTCGGTTCCCTGGGCCTGTCTTCCCCCTGTCGCACAGCAGTCGTCCCAGCTTCCCTGTTATCCTGTGCCTCTGTCCCCTGAACAGTGTGCCCACTGCCACTAACCCCAGGTCCCTGATTTTTTTTGCTTGGTAGATTTGCCTGGGTTCCCTGTAGTGGTGGACACACTGCTGATTGACGTGTCCTGGGGACAGAGGGATGGGCCCGCTGGGTGGGTGCTGTGCTGGTGTTTCCTGAGGGGGGAGGTTCTGTGGTGGCTTGTGACAGTGGCAGGGGAACCAACTGTTCAGAGGTCCCCGATAGGCCGGGCTGGTCATCTTGATCCAGGTGTGCAGAGCTGCTGTCATCACTGTGGGCCTCTTCTGTGGGGGGACTGGATATGTCTGGCACCTCATGTCCGGTGATGTTGGGTATGGGTCCTGTTGGGGTGTAAATGCATAGTTTTAGTATCTGTGTGTGCCATCTTGTGCATTGGATGAGATACCCTCTACTCCTGTGCTTGCGTAATTGTGTTTGCCCTTTTGTGATAGTTAGTTTTGGGTCTGTGTGGGTATCTATACTGGACATGCTTTGGTGATGGTGGTCCATGCATAGGTGTTGCAAGCAGGGCCTTAGTATTGGGATTTGTTGGTTGTGATAGTAGGACATATGTGAGGTGTTGGAGTGATGGGGCTGAGGGTGAGGGTGGGGGTATGTGATGGCATGCAGGTGGGGTGGGGGGATTTGGAAAATGAGATATGAGTTACCATAGTCCAGTCCTCCTGCTGCTCCTGCGAGGCCCTCAGGATGCAGTATTGCCAAGACTTGCTCCTCCCATGTTGTTAGTTGTGGGGGAGGAGGTGGGGGTTCACCACCAGTCCTCTGTACAGCAATCTGGTGTCTGGATACCACTGAATGCACCTTCCCCGGTAGGTCATTCCACCTCTTCCTGATGTCATCCCGTGTTCTTGGATGCTGTCCCACTGTGTTGACCCTGTCAATGATTCTCCGCCATAGCTCCATCTTCCTAGCAATGGAGGTGTGCTGCACCTGTGCTCCGAAAAGCTGTGGCTCTACCCAGATGATTTCCTCCACCCTGACCCTGAGCTCCTCCTCTGAAAACCTGGGGTGTCTTTGAGGTGCCATGATGTTGTGCGGGTGATGTGTGAGGTGCTGTTTATTGTGCTGTTTGATGTGTTGTGTTGGTGTGTGTTGTTTGAGGTGCGTGGATGTTGTATGAGTGATGGCGTTGTGTGCCTGTGGATGCTGGTGTTGTGCTTGCTATTCTCTCTCTCACAGCTTTTTCAAAAAATTTCGTTGTAAGGGTTTGTGAGTAATGTGGGTGGGTGTTTTAAAGTGGTGTGAGTGTGTGGGTGTGGTGTGTGTATGTGTATCAGGTGTGTGTATTTTGATTTGTCCAATGTGGTTGTGTTTTGTAAATGTGTGTGTATTTTTTGCACAGCGGTGTGTACCGCCAATGGATTACCGCGGTTATAAGACCGTCACGTTGATTCATGGGTCATGATAGTGTGGGCGTATTATTGTTGTCGTGACGGTGGAGGTTTTGATATCGGTAGTTTATCACTGACCTTTGGTTTGGCAGACTTGTGAGGGTGTCTGTATTGTGGTGGATTCCGAGATGTGGGTCGGAATACCTGTAGCGGAATTCCACTGCCCCAAAGGTATGTTGGCGGTCTTCAGCAGGGCAGAAAGTGGGATTTACCGCCAGGGTTGTAATGAGAGCCTCAATCACTGTACATCAAGTACAGTACACCACTGCAACCAATGTTAGAAATGGAGTCTTTGTACAAGCAAGGACCCTCACTCTAGTCAGGGCAAAGGAGAAACACACCTGGTTAGCCCCCAGTCACCCCTTTGGTAGCGTGGCACGAGCAGTCAGGCTTAACTCAGGTGGAATCAGTAAAGTATTTGTACAAACACACAGTAATACAGTGAAGACACTACAAAATGGACAAAACACCAGTTTAGAAAAATAGGCAATATTTTTCTAAAGCAAACATGACCAAAACAACAAAAATCCAGCATGCCCAAGTCAAGAGATGAATTTTCAAAAGAATAAGAGCCTTACTCCATACAAAACAATGGAAACATACCTGGTTTGCATAGAAAATAAAGCCACAAGGGTGAGCGTGTGCCGAAAAAGTCAGAGATGTGCCAGTCTCTCACTCGCAAGCAAAATCGTGCGTAGTTTTCTTCTCCGGTCTGGTAAGCGCTGCATAGTTTTTCTCTCCCACAAGAGAGCGATGCGTTGATTTGCAGACTGGTACCTTGGATCCACAAAGGCTTGCTTTGACTTTTGATACCCATCAATGATGCATGTGAAATCCTGCTGCACGGTGATGGAAAACTGCACTACATGGGGTTTGTGTTGTTATCAGCAGCTGCAAGCAAGTGTTGCGTCATTTCTCCAGCTGCGATGCGTCAATCTCCCAGCCGCGATGCAGGTGAAGCATCGGTTTTTGCCGCAAAGTGGGTGGCGCGTCAATTTTCACCCATGTTGCAGGTGGTACATCAAAAATTTCCCTGCATACTGTTCTGTGCGTGGATTTCAGTCCTTGCTCTGCCAACTTCATGTCTCAAGGGCCCATGGAGTGGATAGAACACCACTTGGAAGGGTAGGAGTCTTTGATGGCCCTGAGAGCCATCAGTTCAAGGCCTTGGAGTTTCTTCTCAAGCAGGAATGCAAAACAAAGTCTAGTCTTTGTCCCCTTTCACAGGCATGAGCAGCAACTGCAGGATAGCCCAACAAATCACAGTCAGGGGAAGCACTTCTCCTCAGCTCTTCAGCTCTTCTCCTTGGCAGAGGTTCCTCTTGATTCCAGAAGTAATCTAAAAGTCTATGGATTTGGGTCCACTACATATACCCCTTTCTGCCTTTGAAGTAGGCAAACTTCAGAGGAAAGTCTCTGTTGTTCACAATATCCTGCCTAGCCTTGGTCAGGCCCCAAACACACCCCAGGGGGTTGGAGACTGCATTGTGAGAGGACAAGAACAGCCCATTCAGGTGTAAATAACCGTTCCTCCTTCCACTCTAGCTCAGATGGCCCATCAGGATATGCAGGCTACTCCCCAACTCCCTTTGTCTCACTGTCTAGAGGGGATTCGCAAACAGCCCAACTGCAGGTCTGGCCCAGACAGGAAATCCACAAACAGGCAGAGTCACATAATGGTTCATTCAGGAAAATGCCCACTTTCTAAAAGTGGCTTTTCAAACTGACTATTTAAAAAACAACCTTATCAAAAGATGTATTTTTAAATTGTGAGTTCAGAAACACCAAACTCCAAATTTCTATCTGATCCCAACGGTGATCTGGACTTAAAAGTTATTTAAAGGCAGCCCCCATATTAACCTATGAGAGAGATAGGCCTTGCAACAGTGAAAACTGAATTTGGCAGTATTTCACTGCTAGGACATGTAAAACACATGAGTACATATCCCACCTTTAACATACATTGCACCCCGCCCATGGGGATACAAAGGGCCTACCTTAGGGGTGCCTTTCATGTATAAAAAGGGAAGGTTTGGGCCCGGCAAGGGGGTAAACTTGCCAGGTCTAATAGGCAGTTTAAAACTGCACACACAGACACTGCAGTGGCAGGCCTGAGCCATGTTTAAAGGGCTACTCAGGTGGGTGGCACAACCAGTGCTGCGGGCCCACTGGTAGCTTTTGATTTACAGGCCCTGGGTACCTCTAGTCCACTTTACTAGGGATTTACTAATAAATGAAATATCCCAGTCATGGAAATACCAATCACGCATACATTTTATACAGGGAGCACTTGCACTGTAGAACTGGTCAGCAGTGGTAAAGTGCCCAGAGTACCAAAAAAACACAAAAAACTGAGCCCAGCACACAGTCAAAACCTGGAAAGCAGAGGCAAAAAAGACAGGGGAGACCAAGCCAAGGTCTAACAATCCACCTACACAGAAATGCAATGTGATGCAGTGCACTGCACTAAAGGGACAAACCAGGCATGCCACATATCCAAATCTAAAATGATCATTCCTTACCTCATGCACTTGAGCAGTGCAGTGCTGCACAGCTAGCAGTCTTGATGTATTCTGTAGCAGCAAAATGTGTTCCAGATGGCACTCAATGAGTGTTGGAAAACAAACCACCCAATATGTTCATGCCTTAGATACTCCACTCAGTGTAGGATGCCTCTTCAATGTGGTAGTATGCACAATGGAAGCACTTTGCATGAACTAATGTTCTACCACATCCCTCCACAGATCATGAGTGACTGTTGTCATAGACAAAAGGCCAAGTATGATGTGTATAAGATAAAATGTTATTGTGACAGAATGCATACTTGTGTCTTGGGACCCTCAAAATACTGCATGTGACTCAATTCCTGTCCAAAATGTCATATATTACACTTTAAGCCACAGTTGTCAGTATACACAACTCACAGGCCTAGAACAGTCATGTGTTGAAAGTCGAAGTCCTGTAACACTACAATATGAACAGATGACTTTGCATTGTGTGTAATTACCCAGAAAACTATGACAATGGAGATGTGTTTAACAAACATCACAGCACCTGAGGAATACAGAGATGTCAAGAGTGTGATTTGCCCATATATAAAGACGGTCAAAACATAATGGTTACACAGACATACATTCTTTGAACATTGTATGATGGGGAATTTAGGGAAACACTTACCTCTACAGAGTGTACAAGTACATATTTGAGGGGTTCACTAATCTTGTACCAACCCGATGGGGAATAATGTCTTCTTGGACTAGCAGGCCGACACAAACACTGACCCACAGAGTACATGTGCTGTAGCTTTCTATGAAAGGCGTGAGACAGAGATCATGTGTATTTTCAGAATGCTGTGCACTGAACATCAGTAGTTTACCTGACAATGTGTCCCAAGTTCATTACAATGAGGTCTAAAGGCTCACCCATCTATTCTAAAGGTATGTTGATGTGTGTCACGCTAACCCCGGCCAACATCTTGTCTATTAAAACATGTGTGCATGTTAATACCATGTGCAGAACACATGTGCCTGTGCAAAACATACACTGTAGAAATCCTGCAATGTGAAACAGTGTGCACATGCTGAGAGTGTGTGTGCTGCAACAGTGTATTCACCTTCTGACACTCAAGCACAGGTCCAAGGGAGTGTAGATCCAAACATTGTGCTCTGACTGAGTGTGTGTGCTGCATGTCATGATGTTTGTTTATGTCTGACACATCAGGCTCTCAGTGAAGGTTCCCTAATGTCCTGTGATTGTAAACAGAGGAGCACAGAATGTGTATAGCCACACAGTGCAGCATGTATAGTCTCCCTATTGCACAATTGTGTGTAAAAGTATATTGTAAGTAATGTGCTGTACCTAACTGAATACAAAATAATCATGCCTTTTCCCCTTTGTCAGGCAGTTTTGACTGCCTAGGCCCTACACAGTCACCCTTACACCATGGAGCAGG
Source organism: Pleurodeles waltl (assembly GCF_031143425.1). Classification (NCBI taxonomy): domain Eukaryota; kingdom Metazoa; phylum Chordata; class Amphibia; order Caudata; family Salamandridae; genus Pleurodeles; species Pleurodeles waltl. The sequence goes on from NC_090437.1 coordinate 856,623,929, forward strand.
GATAAAAATATGGTATGCAGGAATGTATATTGGCATGAAGAAGAGTTTTCCTGCTAACACAGGAGCCGCATTTCACCATCTATGTGTGCTGCAGAACACGGTACCCATATAGAAATGAAGTGCTGAGGAGATTTGTAGGTCCAAGTCATTGTAATGTCACTCCTTAGAATGTATTACTTACTGTCACATTTCCCAGTTTACCTGCTTTGGTAGGTTTGGGAATGCATAGTCAACCATTGAGTGTGTATGTGTACCCCCATGCAATGGTCTAGGAGCCTCTTTCTGGTGCAGACAGAGCCAATGCAGTGATATGCAATACATTGTGCCACTCATGATTAATGGCACTTCTCACTGCTACACAAGCTTGCCTTGCTTGGCTAAACCAATGTGTAAACAGAGAACCATAGCACATTTACTATGGTGCATTGTGCAAACCCCACATCTTTTGGTTCAAACATATATCCCTGAGTGCAGACATGCCTTTATTACGACATCACATGGCAGGCTTTACTCAGCTTTGTTCACAAATAAATGACTGCCTAAATATCACATGTGATTGTAGGAATACCAACATCTGTTCTTGAAATATCCAGTAAATCTGCAAGCTTCATGACGCATACAATATAGTATGGGTGAGGCAGTCTGTCCCTGGCCTCCCCTAAGTTTATGTTGCATCTGTAACACATTTCATGACAGGATTCCTGACAAACTGAATGACTAAAGACATTGGGCAGAATGGGGAATACAATAGCTTGGCACATAGGCCCCAGAAGCATTCTTCACATGCACATATGACTGTGGGTGATTTTGAGGTATGCGTTCTGGTAACGGCCCTGACAACTTAAATGTGATCAGAATGTTCCTGCTTCCAGCCTTGCTGTGCAACTATGTTGCCTGGTGTTCCCCATGCTGGGTGAAGAGGAATGCACATTCACTCTTTGAACCCTGACTCACTCCACAGGCCAGATGCGGGCGCAACAGTCATGAATTGATAGGGGCATGAACCAATTACACCCAGCCAGAATCACGACCTGGACACTGCCTTCTGTCACACAGACCTGTCAAGTAGTGCCAGCCCAGTCCACAGCTGTGCCAAGTACCATGCAACACTGGATGTAGTAACACATACATTGCATAACTGCAGCATCAAGGCAGCTACCTAAGTTCCCCCAAGCCTAATTCAAACCACAAAAGGAAGATAATTTAGTAATGTCTCAATACATTAGAATAATTGTGTTGTTCTTCTCGCAATTAATTGTCACTCAAGATGTAACACTTACAAAGTGTTATGTCACACATAAGAAAACTATGACCAGTGAAATGTCACACATGCGCAAACTTTTCATTTGTGTACTATAACTTTTGGACCATTGGAAGTGTGTATAAGCTGTGATTTCCTAATTTTTACAGTCCTCTACAATAGATCCCACAAATTAGTCCATTAGCAGGGATCAAAAACCATGCAATGCCCCTGTTTCGTGGCTCATTCTACCAGTTGCACAGATTGTACACTGTGTATCAAGGCCAACGCGTACATAAAACCTCTAAAGTGCCAATGCGCTGTGCGTTCATCACATAATGCAACTTCAATACCGATGCGTCAGAAAAGCTATGCATTTGTTGAAAACGGGAGGGACACACCCTGGAAATGACAGAATGTTTGTGGCAGGCTGCATACTAGGAAGCGTGAAATAATTTTCACTTTCTCTTACTCTCTGTTAGTCTGTGCTGTGTGCTGGAAGTGTTTAGAGAGTGGCTGTGAAATTTGTGGTTGTTTGAACTTGTCAGTGTGTTCTCTGTCTCTATAATATGTCTTCCTCTTACCTTTTTGTCCTTTTGTATAGTTTTGTCTATTTATTGTCACTGTATTGTTGGGAGTTTGTGTTTTAGAGGTATTTTCTTGTAGGGGTGGTTATGGTTGGCATGGTTTTTTTGTACAGTGTCTGGGAGAGGGATAAGGACATATCAGGGAGGGGCAACAACTTCAGTGAGCCTGAGTTGGGAAGACTGATATGGCTGAATATCCACTACCTGCCCTGGATGGTGTCAGCAAGGGTAGGATGAGCCAAGGCTTCCCTGCAAAGAACAAAAAAGATTGGTGGGAGGGTGTGTACTGGCATCACCAGAAGCCCTTACAGTTCAATTGGACCTGCTTTCAGATGAAGCATAGGTGGGATGACATGGTGGCATGGGAGGCCGGTCTAATTGACCTCCTTGGACTAGAGATTGGTAGACCCGTACGTAAGTACGTTTATTCCTTCTGATGTTAGTGATGTAGCTATTTCAGTAATGCCAAACATAAACATGGACTGTAAATCAATTTTCTGGTTCTTTTTACTTATTACAATGTGCAAGATGTATATCAAAATGTGATGACATCAGGGACTGAAGGAAAGTAAGGGAGCTTTGTGTGCCTCAGAGAGCTTACATTAAGCAAACATTTAGCAAACACAGTGCAAATTGCACCATTGCCATACCCTGGACAAGGACCTGTTCAATGGTTACTGGGTGTCAGTTTTTAACCTAAATGCATGGAATTATGAACTTTTCCTTACGTGACAGACGTAAATATACAGGGGATGCTTCCTACTACCAGCACACCCACTGCTGAAGGCGAAGCAGTCAATCTATGTCAAAAGCCCATATAAGTGCAATCTTAGATGTGTGCAACATTGTGCTGCAAATTTATTTGCCTCATAAATATCCACATGTGTAGAACTGTGTTTCTTTCAGGGCAACACCAAAACATCATACCTACTGAGAACCCGTGCAACCTTGCACAAAGTTGGAAGGTACCAATAATTCACAATAGTCGGCACTCTGTCCACCAGTGATAGTAAACCCTTATATGCCCTAAATAAAGTTACATACAAGTGAGCCTGTCCTTTTCTAGCATTGCACTAATTAGTACTTCCTAGAGTCAATTTTGTCACCCAAGTGTCATGGTACAACAGAGTCTGGCATGATGGAGGCCAGCATAACTAAATACATCACATGCCTGAGGCATGCTTCAGGCAAGTGATGCTGGATACATCTGAACTACATCATCCAGCCAGCTCAGGCCTGCATGCCGACTAGCTGCATCCAATAATTTGGCTATAGTCAGATATTTTTGTCGAAGCTGTTTTGTAAATCTAAAATATTGGGATAGCGAATTTTACAAGATGTACATGTAAGCATATGTTAAAGCACTGTCTACAATACTAATTCCCAATTCATGTTTTCTAGGTGGATATAGACCATTCACCCAGTGAGAAGTGGACTCCTTACAGGACCCCCGTGCTACTGGTAAGTGTCATGAATACATGTATGTAGAATTTTCAAGTCTGTGTGCAATCAAACAGACATGTAACATTGTGATGTGTTTTGGGAGGTAATGCTCACCTACTATCAATTTACTGTCAGTGTGTGAAACACAACAGAACCTGCCCACAGATTCATTTGGGGTGAACAAGGAATATTTCTATTGTGGATATAGCGTGTATGTGTGCAGGCCTACATGCTGCAAGCATCTTAACATTTTTGTTAATGTATGCATATCTATAGCCATATATCTTTAGGCACACTTACCTTCACCTACTGCAGAATCTACATGTGTTCAAAAGTAGCAAATTAGCTTATACAACAAAAGCTACTTCCCTCAAGTTTCAACATATGTAGTAGCACAGTGAAATGTGTTTTGCTAAGCATGTCTAGCCAGGGTTCGGTTGCATATATCCACATTTTGTTTGACACAGGTACATATGATGTGCATTATGTTAACACAGACACTGTTAGCAAACATGTACAGGTAGGTATGATGGTATCAGAGTAACAAAATGGATGATTATTCCACATATGTTCCATCAATATGCAGCATACTTAGCTCCAAAATGCTGCATATATTTGAGCTCTTCAGCGACAAAATATCTGTTTGACTGACCAGAAATGTGGCAAAACTTACCTGCTGTATTACACCTCATCTGTTTGTAGACAATATACGTGTCCATGTAGCAGTATGCCAGAAAACTTGAAGATTTATTAAAAGATGTATGTCAGTGTCAGCAGGGAACCCATCACAATCTAACCTACTTTGCTTTCGATATTTGCAACATTTGTTTTAAAGATGGACAAACATCTTCATGAAAAATGTAATTAATTCATTACAGAGAAACAAATGATATGGCTACATGTGTGTCTGTTCATGTGTTTGTACATCATCATGTGGAAACCTAGAGCTTCAATTTCTTGGCCCAACATGAGTTATGGCTGTTGTAATTCATCCTTGGGGGTACTTGAGCCTCCCTCAGAGTCATGGTGCAAGGATGCCTGCATTATATACAACAAAGGACTTGGCCAGATGGGTACCTGCATTATATACAACTAAGGACTTGGCCAGATGGGTACTCCATCATGCATACACATGTAGAAGCCTAATTATTCAGCACCCATCCAGGATACAAACGACCGTTAGCCAGCTCTTCTAGGTAAACAGAAAGAATTTATTAGAGATAGAAAGACATGTACATGGAGGATGCTCGGTACTAGCTGTACACGAACAGCCTGATTAAAGGAAGTAATACACGATCTTTTATAGTATTAAACCACAAACATAATTCGACGTTCTATTGGTTCTTGACATTGACGTATGATTGATGTATGATTATTTCTCCATTATGGCTGAAGGTGGTTCTTCCTATCACACCATATATAGAAATAAAAAGCATAGACAAGGATTTTATACAAGGTGGCCTAAATGCCTAATATCACATGGTCCATCTTGTGACAGAACTTGAGAACATCAGGTACTCAGACTGGTACTTTCCAGAAGGGCGATTGCTTCAGCTAGCATGCAATGACGATGATATTTCATGATGGCTGTTCAGAGAGCAAGCCTTGCAACATAATGCGTTCCTAGCAGTAGCGAATTACATTTGTAGGCCTCTTTACTTAATGATAGGCCTGTGCAGAGATTGTCATTGTGTATCACAGGGGCCACTAGGCCTAGCATACCTAAGAACTGTAAAATGCGATTCCACATTCCGCCCTCTGATACTCAATGACAAATCTAAGGGTCATGGTGTATTGCTCTCATTTCTACCTCATGCTCGTCCCTGTTGTCATCCTTATGTCTTTTTCTTCAATAATGTGTGTGTTTCTGGTGACAGTTTTTTTTCAAGAGTAGGTCCAGGAAGGATGGACAAACTGGTATGAGCACACTTAGCGTTATCAGTGCCACGATCCCTATCACTAGTACCTCTACCAACCAGGTACCCCAACCCCTGAACCATGCTGCTATTCCATCCAGCATTCCTCCAACGTCTGTCCCATCTGCCACTTTCCCAGCTCCTTCTTCTACCTTCTTTATGTCCTCTATTTCCTTTCTTATATTCCCACTGTTATCTGGTATATACACGCAGCATTCCTGATGGATCACTGCACAGACCCCTCCCTCTTTTGCCAGGATGGTGTCTAGTGCATGCCTATTCTGGATTACAACTGCCCTCATGTCCGTGAGTTCCTCAGTGATGTTCCCTAAGGCTGCTGCGGTGTTGCTGGCTAGCCCTTCCACTAATTCGGCCAATCTGTGAATTTGATATTGTGAGTGTGCTATCCCTAATGGCATCACTATGATCCCCACTATTGCTATTACCTCATCCACCCAGGTTGGTGTCCTCTTCCTGCGCACCCCGCCAAGTATTGTCTTTTCCCCCTTCTGTAATTCTGTCTTATGCTCCATTTTTGGTAGCACGAATGCTAGGTAGCAGGTACCCTGCAAGCCTGCTGGCAATTAAAAAAATGCTGATGTCCCACATACTGTATAATAAATATTCCTTTGGGAGGAGTCAGGGCTATGAACAAATCTGTTGTGTCATTCCTTTTGTAGTCCAGGCTCAATGTTTTATTGCAAATACTATGTCCCACATCAATTTAGTTTTTTCTAGTGTCTGCATTACCTCTTGAGTATTTGAAACACCATGGTGCCTTTATTTCTGTATCTATGGCCAGGCATGGTATTCGTTGTTCTGAGCCATGATCCCTTTCAGTGTAACCCTTCCCTCTTTCTGTTGTAAATGCATTCAATAAATTTTCTTCTCCTTTCTTCGGATATAATCTCCTACACTTCTTTCTTCTCCTTCTATCTTCTTCCTTCAATTTATTTGACACTCTTTCTACCAATTTTTCTTGCATATCTCCTACATAAGGTTTGTCTTCCAAACCATAGTCATCCCTTTTTCTCCTCATTTCTCCTCTGTTTATATTTTCTCTTACTCTCTCCTTTTCCCTTTTCCTTGTTCTCATTTCTTTTAAATTTCCCCCTAACATATTATCTAATATGTTACATGCCACAAATTCTGTGAGGGGCATCTGAGTGTAATTTCTTTTCTCCTGGCTAGTGGTCGGTAGGTGGGTACAGATATAACAATCAGACACATTTGCTAGTTCTTTGTACATTGATACCATTTGCACAAATGTATTGTCCTTATAATCTTCTCCATCTTCTTTCCATTTTGTATATTTCACCCATTTTGTTTTATCCTCCACCCTCTCATGTTGTTTTGAGTTATTGTTGTTCTCACCACCGGTTGCTCCTTCACCTTGGCCACTTTTGGGGATGTAGTGTTCCTGGTCGATCCATGGAATATGTATGTCGTCTTTATATACTATCAGGATCGTTGTTATTATTATAGGTGCTACCGGGGTGAGTAATTCTGTGACCACCACGGGCCACTTCTTCTTCTCCTTTTTCTTACGTTGTAATCTGAAATCCATGTCGCCTTATAGGGTGTGGTCGGATGTGGCTAGCACTTGAAAACAGTTCTACTGGTATGTAACCTTTGGTACCTCCTTATTCCTGTAGGAGTGCCACACGAGTAGTCTATTCCTTCGGTATATTTTGGGGGCGACGTCGAATGCTATTTGACACTTGTATTTATGCAGACTATGAAGGGATGAAATATATCGAGTACACTGTTCCAAAAAAATGCTTATCATCCTAGGGGACCAATGGTCTCAGGAGCAAGAGCCCTCAAGCATCACAATGGATGACTAGTATCATCATCGGGAAATGCTCCACACCAAGCTGGTACTGCAATGCCTGGTGGGCACCCCAGACGGGGGCTCTAGACCATATTTTTATAATCAAGACTTATTATACAGTCGCAAGTGCCTACATTCAAGCACCCGTCTGCAAGAGAGGTCAAAAAAAATTAATTAAAATTGGTTATCCATCTCCCAAACCACATCATATTTTAATCAGTATCGAGAAGATGAAGACCAAGGTTAAAAAACAAAAAGGAAAGTCATGTAGAGAGTATAATGCTCTTCGTACTTTCACAACATACTAAGGGTTCCAGATTATTATAGAGCCTTTAGGAACAGGTCAACATGTTTCGCGTCTGTCGGTCCATCTGGATCCATTGACGCTTCATCAGGACCAAATATTAATAACCTCTTCACATAATACAAATGAAAAGTAACTACCTCTCATAGGGTAGAAAGGCTGGTAACTTACAGTTAAAATACACTGGTTACATCAGGTCACCCTAAAAAATAAGCATATAGACACACAATACACCAGGAGAAACCCAAAAAGTGGTTAATGGTGCTCACATGACTAAGAATTTTAGAAAAAAGTGATAGGTCCAAACTGAGTGAATATAAATAGGCTTACCATCCCCAATATGAGATC